>NC_051228.1:7700554-8045554 GCF_015220715.1 Pygocentrus nattereri
ATCAAACCGAATCAGAAAGCTGGAGGATATTAGCAGAGCTGAGCTAATCAAACCGAATCAGAAGCTGGAGGATATTAGCAGAGCTGAGCTAATCAAACCGAATCAGAAAGCTGGAGGATGTTAGCAGAGCTGAGCTAATCAAACTGAATCAGAAAGCTGGAGGATGTTAGCCAAGTTTAGCTAATGTCATTCAATCAGAAAACTACTATGCGAATGATAGAGTTTAGCTAACCCCACACAACCAAGAAGATAGAGGACGTTAGCTCAGCGTGCTAGTGGTGTGCTATTTTACTGGGAATCTTTTATGCACTGCTAACATGAAGGACAGTACTGAGGAAAATCCATGTTAGAGCTGGTACAGACGGGTAAAGAGATCAAATGGAAAAAAGCATAGGTAAATTTCAGGCTTGAAGATGGCTGCTATGCTAGTATGCCATGCAATCCCAAAAAACTGCATAACACTGTATTAGGAAGAAAACCTCCTAACTCCATTTTTGTACTTTTTTCAGTTTTTGACATCAAATGCCTGCTCCCCTTTATGTTGTATGTACATTTCATGATGAATGGACCAAAAGAAATGGCCCTAAATGACTTGGAAAAGAGTCCGGTTCCATTGACTTTCATTAAAAATAAAGTAGCTTTCCAGCATAAGACCAGAATAAACCAATATAGACCACCTTAGACCAGCATGGAATGCATGCTTGTCAGCTAAGGGGGTATAAGCTTCCATTACTTATTAGCTGAGCCTTGTCGTTCCAGTCAAAAATTAAGAAGTAAGCCAAACATACCTCTGCATTTGGGATAAAGGAGAAAATAATGCACAGGTTATTTTTCACTGTACAGCTTCGTCAAGGGCCGTGTGTACAGGGATTTCTTTTAGTCTGCTGATTTATTAAGTACCTGTTGACCTGAGGACAGTTTTGAGGAAGAAGCACGGCAGCTATAAAGCTGGCACAGAGAGATAGAAGGGAAAAATTACAAAGAGGAAGCACCCGAGCAGCTGTTTAAATTCACACGAGGGCCTGGGTGGGTGAGTGGGTGGGTAGGTGGGGGGGGTTATCGTGTTTCTGTCAGATGATATGACAATGAACGTTCCTTCGCCGCAAAACCTTTGCACCCAAAACAGCCATACGTATGAAAGACCACATAAACATGCACATACGCACTCTCGCCCCCACTCTATACAGGCAGCAATTTAAATCAACAGCCTTTTGAATTATTTATCAGAGGACAAAGGCATTAATAAGCGAGCTGACTTGTGGCGTGGTACAGGGAGAGGTGGCAGCAGGGCTGGAGATTTAAGGGCAGGGGAAATACGGTTTGACAGCAGTTTAGATCAACGGCAATTTCACCATTATTTACATTCTGCACACGAGGGAGAGGCAACAGAAATAAGAGCAGAAAGTCCTGCTGGAGAGAGTGCGCGCTCTCCGCCTTCCTCACTCACGCACACATACACATGCACGTGTTTTCATATGATATAAGCTATACACAATATAAATAATAATGATAATATGTCCTGTATTTACTATATATTTATAAACACTATATGTACTAGTGTTGTAAAAGATTTCACATTAATATTGTATTAACATTGAATTATTACTGCCACTAATCCTTCACTGTTTTTCTAGTTTCACTCTTTCGAGCAGTATAAGAGGCTATTATTCACTCAAGTGTAGCTTTTAAAAGCTATTTTTTAATGCGGTTGTAAATGAACGTAAAAATCTAAGTTAATTCCGGCTTCTACCACGCTGAATTTGTTTATCAACGAAGCACATCAAGTCTAAAGCAGTATTTACAAGCAAAACAAATCACTGATAAGGCAATATCAGTAATTCAGCGTACTACACTGGACAGTGCTTATGGGAGAAGTATGGATAAATATACGAGCCATAAACTAATAAAAGAAACTACTAAGTGGAAACTTTCAGTTCCCGTTGAGAGCCTCCATTGTGACAAGAACCCATGAGCTGTATGAACAAAAGCAAGAGGCTCAAGAACCACAGAGAAGCTGGAACCCTTGACACTCACTGATTGAAAGATGCAGCCAATATTTTTGCTCTGCGTTCATAAGATTTTTATGTTTATGAACTTTATTATGTATGTTCCTGTCAGTGTTTTTATATATATGTAAATATGAAATATGTATAAACTCAGTACTGTGCCGAATCCACACACACACACACACACACACACACACACACACACACACACACACGCACACAAATAATGTGTCACTACAGAACTATTGCTACCCACCAGGGGAGTTATCATGCTGTACGAAGAACAGAGCTGTTAGTGTGTGGGTACTGTGTGTGTGTGTGTGCGTGTGTGGATTCGGCACAGTACTGAGTCCGTCTAGTGGGCTGCTGCTTGGGAAGGGGGGGGTGCATTATAACGGGGGTAAAAGGGCAATCAATGTGCTTGATTAGTCATGAAGAGCTTAGCGAGTGCAGCCCAGGGGCAGTGGTACAGCAGCCACACACACACACACACACACACGTCTCATTTGAAAGCTGAGCAGTTATGATGAGTTCAAGTCTACTGAGTATAACGCAACTCCAAACAACAAAGTTGCAGTTACTTAACTTCCAATTCAACTCGGTGCTCGTTGCCCTCACAGTGACTCAGAATTCTTTAGTGACACTCAATTAAAATGAGAAACAATGGGTAGCACCATAGAGGCTGATGCCTACAAGCCATTTCAATTAGGATGGGACACAGTAGGGCTGCACAATAATGACTATCATGATCATTCTGCTCATTATGGAAATCACGATTATTTATCACCATTTTTCAAAAAGGTTTCATTAGACTCATTAGGCTTTTCTTACAATGTGTATATTATAAGCCTGTACATGCAGCATTGAAAAGAAGTCCTTGATCATTTTCACTTAAATGCTGAACATAAACAGTATAAATATTATAATAAATAAATAAATAAATAAATGTCAAAACAGTATAAAACCAAATACAAAAGATTTATGCCTAGTAATTGCAATAACATGATATTCGCCATTATTTTTTTGCCAGAAACACAAGCCAGTCAGCATGATTTAATTATTTAATGCACCAAATGTAATAAAAACCAGCATCTAACGTTGGCCAATTAGCTTTGGCTAAGCTCACCAATATGTTTAAGGCAAAAATTGAGATCACAATTAAAACTTGATTAATTGTGCAGTTCTAGTACAGAGTGACCGTAAGTGACCCGAAACTCTAAAGCCCTAATTCCCGCACAAACATTCATACAAAAACACTGAAGTGGGCTTTAGTGTAGGCCCGAAGGCAGTTTGGGGGGGGGGGCTGTAATTACTCAACGCTGAGACACTGGAGGGGGAAATGAAAGACAGAGACAATATCCTCAGCATAACTCTCCTGCAGTCCCACAGACTGACCCAGGACACTTTACCATCCATGCTACAATAGAGAATAAAAAATGCTCTAGAGACTGTATGCATGATCAAATGTAGTGTAAATATAGAAATAGAAATGTAGTGATCATATAGAAAATTAGACTTATCAGACACTATACTGGTCATACTAAAGATCAGACTGTAACATATTTTCAATATAGAAAATCAGACGCATCAGATACTATACTGGTCACTTAAACATCAGACAACATATACTAACGTTTCATATGGAAAATCAGATTTGTTATTCACTGTACTGGCCATACGAAAGATCAGACTGACTCAGTTACTCTACTGGTCATATGAAACATTAATCTGCATTACAAGCTGGTCATTTTGAAGATCAGACTGTATTGTACTGTTGAATACAATATTCTATGGTAATATGATATATGGAAAATCCAACCGTACCTAATGCTATGTTAGCTATGTGACAGATCAGATTAATATAGCTGACAGAATGCTAGCCTGTTTCCTGACATTTCTTCCTTTTTATCTCCCTCTCTCCTCCTCCAATATTCCCCTTCTCTCCCCCCTAACCTCTCTCCCTTACTCTCCTGGGGTCATACAGTGGCCATGTGGGCAGAAACACGAGTCGCCCCACAGAAATAACAGCTCTCCTGCCGACTAGCAAATCCATGGCCTAGGCCTCAGCAGCTCCTCCGCAGAGGTTACAGACCACATGGACACCCTGCGCAACACTACACCCGCAACCTGAGACCACAGCACACATTCGCCCTCCTCTTGACTCCTGGGGCCAAGGCCAGCATAAGGCAGCTAGAGACCAGGGAATGCCCCCTTCCTCCCACCATCCCGCAAAGCAGGCTCAGAGTAGAGCTTGACAAGTTTGCCAGAAACTGCACATACTGTAGTTTAGTGAATATTTGTTTTGCTCAACTAGGGCTCAAATTTGGTGCTCAGGTTTCTCATAACCTGTCCATGACCTTTAACGACTTCCCAGTATGTTCCATCACTTTGTTTTTACCCCTGTTTTATTTTATTGTCGGATCTCATGGCAGCAGTAATTGTTGCTATCATTGAAGGATGTATAGTTGCATTTGTTATTCTGTTTGTGGTTGGAGTTGAGTTGGGTTCAGATCAAATTTTGTTGGGATACATTTGGGCCTGCAATACAGTCAGGCTTGGACAGAATTTTGTCTTAATACAGTTAGGTTTGGACAGAATTAAGTTTGTTGGAGTAAATTTGGATCCAGACAGGATTTAATTGGAATAGTCGGGTTTGGACAGAATTTTGTCTTAAAATATCTAGGTTTGGACAGAAGTTTGTTCCGAATACAGTTAGGTTTGGACAGAATGTTGCCTTAGGACATCCAGGTTTGGACAGAAGTTTGTCTTAATACAGTTGGGTTTGTAGAGAGTTTTGGTGAAATAAAGTTGAATTCAGACAGCATTTTGGTTTGGATGGAATTGTGTCTTGATACAGTCAGATTTGGACAGAATTTTGTTAGGATAAAATTAGGTTCAGACAGGATTAGACTAGGTTCAGACTAGAATACAGTCAGTTTAAGATAAAATTTTGTTCAGATACAGTTGGATTCAAACCGGATGTTGCTGCAATACAGTCAGGTTTGGACAGAATTTTATCAGGAGACCGCTGGGTATGGACAGAATTCCATCCATCCATCCATCCATCCATCCATTTTCTAAGCCGTTCTCCGTAAGGGTCGCGGTGGGGTGCTCGAGCCTATCCCAGCAGTCTTCGGGCGAAAGGCAGGATACACCCTGGACAGGTCGCCAGTCCATCGCAGGGCAGACAGACAGACACACAGTCACTCACACCTGGTGGCAATTTAGCATGTCCAATTGGCCTGACCCCATGTCTTTGGACTGGGGGAGGAAACCCACACAGATACAGGGAGAACATGCAAACTCCACACAGAGAGGACCCTGGTCGCCCGGCCAGGGAATCGAACCCAGGCCCTCCTTGCTGTGAGGGCAACAGCGCCACCGTGCCGCCCAGGACAGAATTCCGTAACATGCTATACAATCAAGTTTGAATATTATGTTGTCAGGGTACAGTCAATGTTCATACAGGCATTAGTTGGGATTAAAATTTCATTTGATGGTATACTGTGAGGTTCAGACAATTTTTTTGGGCCACAGTCGTGTTTATATTCAAAATTTGAATATTTGGTGCCGTGGATCAGGTTGGAGAATGTTCTCAGGCCTGATTATATCTCTACATTGGAGCACAGTGAACTCCATGAGGCTCGGGGAAAAGAATTCACACCGATTTAGCACATAATCTAGATAAACTAAAGATAAGGGCTAGAGGCAGCGTTTTTCCTCACTAACTCTTCTAAATCAGCGGAGACATCTCTTGGGTTTACAGCTGAAAAGATCAATAATTCACCTGTTTTGAAGGGGAGAAAAAAGGTTCGGGATTGTGTTTGAAGGAAGTACGTTTCATCCACCATCGCTCGCGCACCAGCTCATCTGTTATGGATAAAGTGAAGCTGAAGACAGCAGATGCTGACGAAACGCCGCTCTTGTTGGCGTTTTGTTAGCGTATGAGACGAGAACGCGTGAGCTGTCATACAATGTCAAATCAGGTTGGCCGTCTTTGGAGTACTGCGTCGAAGCTGATGGGAGATTCTTGTAGAATGAGGAATGTGCAGTGGAAGTCCACATCTTCTCTGTGTTTTAGAAAGGCAGTTTGTCCTCGGTGGAGAGTGAGTGTGTGTCTCCTGTAAGGCCTGAGGTGTAAAGGCAGAATACACACAGTCACACATCATTAGAGCCAGTGCTGTACAGTACTGTCTGGGTAAGCACAGGATGACAGCTAGGGTAAGCCGGTTTAGAGAGACGAGAGAGAGTGCAGATTCCTCCTGTACTCAAAATTCCCCGTTCAGATCGAAGTGAATAAAGTAGGAGGTGGAAAAAAAGCCCGTAAATGAGCGATAAGAATCAAGTGCAGCTCCAGCCCCGGCCTTCTGAGTGCACATGAAAGAGCCTCCAGTCATCCAGGTTTGGTTTCACTCCCACTCAAAGAGATACTCTGTTTTTTCCCCGAGTGTCACTAAAAGAGGCACAGTTAACCCAGCCTCCATTCTTCCTCTCTTTCCCTCATCTCTCGCTTCTCCAAAAATGAGTGGGAAACGCTGGCAGCCGGGAAGTGATACTCCCAGGCCGTAGCTGAGCTGAGCTGCATCCCTTGCATTTTGGGGAAAAAAGGTGTGCTTGTTTTACACAAAGCCTAATGCTATCAGACAGAGCCATTCAGTGCCTGGCCTTTCCCTTCCAATACAGAGGAACAATGGCCAGCCTGTGAGTGGAAATAAAGCAGACAGTGATTAGAAGTAGAAGGTGGGTGTTTCTAATAAAGTGACCAGTGAAAAGAAGTGGAAGGTGGGTGTTTCTAATAAAATGGCCAGTGAGTGGAAGTAGAAGGTGGGTGTTTCTAATAAAGAGGCCTGTGAGTTCATGTAGAAGGCTTGTGTTTCGAATAAAGTGGTCAGAGAGTGAAAGAAGAAAGTGGGTATTTCTAATAAAGTGGCCAATGAGTGAAAGTAGAAAGTGGGTGTCTCTAAGAAAGTGGCCAGTAAGTGGAAGTACAAGCTAGGAGTTTTTAATAAAGTAGCCAGTGAGTGTAGATATTACTGAGGGTCAGGGATCATGGTGTGGTATTAACCAGAAAGTGATGTGTTTTTGTTGGATTTTTTTTTGTCTTTTGTGCACAAACACACCGAGGGGGGAAAATAATCACAGCCTGGAGACAAAAGCTTGAATTTTTACCCCCTACACCTCCTCTTTTCATTCTTTTTTTCCAGTGGCTGGAAACAACTGCATTCCCCTTTACTACTGTGCTGCTGAACAAAAGAACACCACACAGAACCCAGAAACAGAGAGAGACAGAGAGAGACAGAGAGCGAGAGAGAGCGAGAGAGAGACAGAGAGAGCGAGAGAGAGCGAGAGAGAGAGAGACAGAGAGAGAGAGAAAGAGAGAGACAGAGAGAGAGCGAGAAAGAGAGAGAGAGAGAGAGAGAGAAAGAGAGAGACAGAGAGAGAGAGAGAAAGAGAGAGAGAGAGAGAGAGAGAGAAAGAGAGAGAGAGAGAGAGAGAGAGAGAGAGAGAGAGAAAGAGAGAGAGAGAGAGAGAGAGAGAGAGAGAGAGAGAGTAGCGCAGTTTCTTATAAACTGACATAATTTCCTGACAGGAATGGTCCCCAGAGATCCCCCAGCGATGGTCCACCAGCCCGAGCAGAAAGCACTCAGCTTCTCCTGAGGGAAACCCATCAGTCATGTTAGGAGCAAGGTGACCCAAGGTCCAGGTCCAACACAAGATTTTCAAAAGGATTTCCACAACATACAGGGCTGAGATGACCATTAGCTGACCTAGCCTGACCCAGAAATCCCACAGTGAAGATCTACATTTTATAAAGAAGATGGAAAAACACAGAAGAAAAACGATTCAGAAAAACAAACGCATAGATTCATATTCAAACTTGGGGTGTCCACCAAGATCAAAATCCAGACTCGGATTAAACCGTCCCAAGGTGATTTACGACTGGCACATTCACTTGATTGGTTAGACATCTTATTTGCATATTGCTGCCTTCTACGGTATCAGTATACACCATTATTAACAACTGACTAGCGATAAATTGTGAAGCCCTAATCTAGAGCGAGTCTAGAGTGACCAAGGTGCAGTGCAGACTATGTTAATGGCGTGAACGCTGTGCTGGGTGTTTATCCGAGGCCTGCGTCCTGTGTTTGATGGGTGTGACGGTGTCCCACCCTCCGGAGACCAAAGCGGTCAGAGGCCACCATTCCTCAAATCAGTCCTCTGTTAATATTCAGCGTCGCGGCCAACCAGAGCAAAGAGGAGCTGATGCATACTGTATAAAAGACCTTCGTACGTCAGGCCTGGGGTTTATTCAGCACAGTCCTACATGAATAAGGGAGCATGTGGAGGTTAAAGCAGGATGCACAAAATAACAATGATGAAATGATAGAAAGGGCCTTTAGTGGAGTCCCTCACTGAGAGAGAGAGAGAGAGAGAGAGAGAGAGAGAGAGAGAGAGAGAGAGAGAGAAAGAGCACTGCAGGGGATGTAGCAGGGTTTTATTAATATGCCTTTAATGTAGTAGCCATATCCATCACTGTCACACACTCTATAGTGAGATGCTGCTCATTGTCAGGAAAGTGTGTGAGACACACTTCCTCTCTCATACACAAACATAATACCTCCCTCACACTCACTACAAAGAAAAATAAGGAATACTGTCAAAATCCAGTGCAGAATCCCTCCAGTAGGTCCTTAAAAAGGAACAGTAGGCCCTTAAACATGATTTACTTAAACGAACAGTTCAGTCAAAAAAGGTCAATGTTAACAGACAGCAGGTCCTTAAATATGGTTCACTTAAAGGAACAAGTTCAGTAAAAAAAAAAAGCTAATGTTGCTAACAATAAATGAAAACAAAGAGCCACCAATTAGCGTTATGTAAATGTCACTGTGCTAATTACTGGCCACTAGCCTCCATTCATCATTAGCCACATCAGAATGTTTGAGCAGGCTATTCTATTATAGGCATGCCCACTGCGTTTTCTTGTCTGCGCAATCAGCATGCTCCTTTTCCAAAGCTGTTCACAACCGGCACAGTTTTTTTTCCTTACAACTCTCCCCCTCATCACACACACACACACACAGCCGTTTATGTATATGCTAATTACATTAATCAACAGAAAAAGTGCTTATTAAATCTGCTAATTGGTATGTAAATAAGTTCCTCCTGACACTGGCAGCCTCACAATCACTTTAATTTAAAATAAATATAAATGTCAGTTTTCATTTAGGCAAAGAAAAAGAAGAAAAAAAACAAACAGCACAGAACTCAGCCGCTAGCACACAGCACAAACAGCCCCCCGTCCCCAGCAGCGCTGCATCTCCTCTCCGTCTTATTTGTCTCGGCCGGACGCCGGCAAGCGTCGCCCGGAGCATCCGGATCCATCCGTCTCCTGCGGCAGAAATGCCGGTTAAACCCGATCTCCGTCCCCGCCGGCCGATCAATAGCTGGCCAAAGGGGCAGGCGAGGGAGAGAGCGAGTTTGAGAGGAGTGTCATTTTCTTTGTAATGAAAAAAGTAATCGCATCTTTGCTCGCTCTCTCCCGTTCTCATTCGTTTTCCAGACTGTGAGCGAAGATGATAGCAGGGAGCTGGAATTAGGGCCTGGATGATACATCATTTGGCCGATAAAGAGTTGTGAAGTTCCAAGAATTGTGAAAGTTTATTTACTGTCTTCAAGGGGAATTCCACCAAGCTTTTTGTTTCTTTACATTTCATAATTCAGTGGTTGAGATGTAAACAAAGTCATTCAGAGCGGCTTGGTGTGAAATTAGTACATAACGGACCAATCCCATTTCTTCTTTGTACCCCTACCCCTTGTTTTCGAGTGTCACCCTAACTGGAGTTACAAAAGGTCGTAGTTGAAATCTTGCCCTAGGAAATGGGACCCTCAATCATTGCTTTATTAACAAGCTGCTAGTGGTGCTCGGGAGGCGACCCGGCCCGACTTACATGGGGGTTGGGGTGGTATAAGACCCCAAGCTTTTCTTGTTTGAATTTTCCCGTTCCACCTTAAATGGTGCAGCAGTTACATTCGGGCGCTTCAGGCGTCAATACTGCTGGACTATCCAAGGTGGAATGAGAAAATTAGCTACCTAGCTACAGAGACATTAGGATACGTTGTGATGTTTTTATGCTTGTTACAAAGAAAATGACCATAATACACTGAAATAACATTAAACCAAAGACAATACAGAGGTTATCGTGATTTTTGAAGGGAGAAAATACATTTGTGGGTTTCCTTTGGTCGCTCGCTCAGCCAAGTTGTCGGTTTTCCTTTTTTTTCCTCATAACACTCTGTTTGGAGTGTGACTCTGAAAAAACTCCATTTGGAGGGTCATGTAGCCCTAACACTTCACCCTACCCCTCTATCTCAACAAAAATTGGGACACTAACTCTAGACATGAAAACAGAGGGCTAAGGGCTAAGTGGTAAGGGCAAGGGGTGACATGGGCTTGGGCCTACATTAGCAGTGATGGAAATCAGGGGTCACAGTCTATAACACTGGTATGAACCTCAGTTGGTCTTTTGAGCTTTTATATGTAATGCTGATGATGGTAAAATAGTGGTAATCTGAAGAAATACATTTTCGTTGGGTTCTGCTTTGCCTCACGACACTGCATGTATCACTCCACCCAGAATGTGTTTCAGACCATTTTGTTTCTCAAAACTATCGTAAAACAATGTCTCAGGTATCAGAGAACATTCGTAACCACTTTCTGAGAGGCAGAAATTCCTCTTTAAGGTCAGGTTACAAAGCAATGTACAAGTGGCTTCTTTGTATTTATATCATTTAAAGAGAAACAGGTTTAAGTAAAGTAAACAAAGTGATTCAGAGTGGTTTGGTGTGAAATGCTCTGCTGTAGAGGAGCTAAGTAAGAATTGTTCACAGTGGACATCCACCTCTAAAATCTCCCTCACAGAAAGTTATTACATGAAACAGTTATAAATGCACATATTAATGGATGTCTGAGACGTTATTTTACGATACCTATTGGATAAGATACTGACCTGAAAACCCATTCATGACAGAGAAGTACATGCAGGGTAAAGGAAATCCATCATCAATAGTACACAAACAATCTCAGAATACATGTAGGTTCACTGGTCATTTTGGATAGTAAATAAAATGGCTATATTTGTGTTGTAGACCCAAATTGTGACCCCTGGTTCCTGTCACCACCACTGTACAGAGATCTGAGCCTGAGTTTCTCTACAATGAATCATTTCATATCAAACCACTCTGAATGACTTGATGGGTTTCTTTACATCTCAACAACTGATGCAATGATGCCAAAAATGTCGAAAAACCTGTGGAATTTCCTTTTAAGACTTTACGAGCTGCTGCTGTCTGAGCTTAAGAACTTATGACTATTCATTTGAAACTACTCATGTTAATCCAGCGAGTATTTTCATTGGTCAGTCAACCTCGCAGGCCTTTTTGTCATCCGTCAGAGAGGCCCTATGCTTCCTGGGCCCACGGCCGGCAAAGGTTCTCCCCTACCGAGTCCATTAAGCGGCGCCGCTACGCCACGCTCACAAAGAATGCTAAATGATCATCTGAGAGCTCTAAAGAGGGGATTACTAAAGACGTCGCTTCATCTTAATCGTTCTTATTCAAAATATCGTCCCACGGGATCTAATCACGGTTGAAACAAACAAAACCCCTCTCTTTCAGAGCCTCTCGACTGTAGGATGAGATAATATCCATCGCCGTGCAATATGGCTAAACTGCATTAAAGGCTTACTTAAGTGAAGGAGCGGTGAATTCAATTACATCTGCCAAAACTCCCCCAGCTCCCCACCACCTCATCCGCACTGTTTTCCCTCAGATTAAGCCCTAATCTCCTTCAAAGGCCGTTTCAATAATATGACATTTTCCATCACAATGGAAATGAATAAATGCCAGTCAAACCTTTCTTCTTTATTCCCTCGTATTTTTTTTCTTCGCCACCAAAACCCCCGCCCCCCCAGCTGCGGCGCGTGTCGCTTTTGATAGCTCGTCCCTCTCTGTCAGCCGCGAACGCAGGAGGCTCCAATTTGAATACAGTAACACAGCCCCCTATTTATTAAAGCTTGGATTAACATGACAGGCAGTTTTGTCTGGGGAGTCTTTAATATGGCTCAGAGAAGCGATCTGGGAGACAGTAATGGGTTCGGGCTAATATACTTGAGTGATGCCGCCAGCTCGGAGCTCCAAAGCAGAACAATGGAGGGGTACGTGGGGCGTGAACGGTAAGGTGGGATTGTGACGGATGGGGGTGTGGGGTGTGCAAGCTGGGAATATGTCTGTCTGTCTGGCCGCCTGTTGGTCTGTCTGTCGGCCTGCCTGTTTGGCCAAAAACAAAAGGAGCTGGCGCATAGAAAGCCTGCTGCATCCGAAACCACCGAATGCATCTGTGTGCACTTCTCCTTCTCTCCCTCTCTTTTCTGCTTTCTTTTCTATCTCTGTAGTGACAAAGTTGGCCTCCAGCTCTCCGAGCTCCAAGTCGGAGTCTTCAGCACTGCGGTAATAGCCTGTGGCGCCCGCCTCTCTCTCTCTCTCTCTCTCTCTCTCTCTCTCTCTCTCTCTCTCTCTCTCTCCCCTTCTCCCCGTCTCTCTTCTGATTTCCACGCTTTTCGCAGCTAATGACAGCTGTACAGTTTCTGCTAAAACACTGCCAAACAATATGGCCTAGCTCCCTTCTAAGCAATATTACACACAAACTGGAGACAATATAACTTCACATTAGGCGAGAGATCACCTTGTTGGTGTAAAAATGAATATTTATAGAGCTATTCTACCTGTAAACACAACTACCATTATTATTCTGTTTCCATACAGTGTTACACAGTGAGTGTTACAGTGTTTCAAAACCAGTGATTATGCAGGTTCATTGTAACTGTATCAATAAAACAACTAAAAGCGACCTAATGGACACCCCTGAGGCACCTCAGTGCCATATTATAAGGTGCTGCTCTGTTGTTTCCACACTGTGTTAGGCAGTGACTGTTACAATGTTTCAAGCTCAGTGATTATGCAGGTTCATTGTGACCGTATCGATAAAACAACTAAAAGGAACCTAATAAATTCCCCTGAAGAACCTAAAAGCCATATTATCAGGTGCTGCTGTGTTTCCATACTGTGTTAGTCAGTGACCGTTGCAATGTTTCAAACCCAGTGATTATGCAGGTCCATTGTGTCTATATCAATAAAACAACTAAAAGGAAGCTAATAAACACCCCTGAGGTACCTCAAAGCCATATCAGGTGCTGCTCGGTTTCCATACTGTGTTAGTCAGTGACAATGCTTCAGTCCAACTGATTACACAGCTCTATTGCAACCATAGAAATAATACAGTAAAATGGGACCTAATAAATATCCCTGAGACGTATCAGCAGTATACTACCAGAAAACACCACTACCTGTGTTCAAATTCACAGTGATCACACAACTCCATTATAACTGTATAAAAATACAATGGAAAGGGACATAATGTACACCCCTGAGGCACCTTTCTTTTTCTTTTTCAAAGAAAAAAAAACACAACTATCTGTGTTGTTTTAATAATATACAGTGTCACTCAGTGACTGTTACAATGTTTTGAACCCAGTGATTATGCAGCTTCATTGTAACCGTATAAATAATACAACGGAAAGGGTCCTAATGGTCGCCCCTGAGGCACCTCAGAGCCATACTACCAGAAAAATACAACTACCTGGGTTGCAATGGTCCCATACAGCGTTCCTCAGCAACTGCTTGCAATGTTTTGAACATGGTTATAAGGCATCTCTGTTGTAACTATATTAGAAATAAAACTAAAAGGGACCTAATAGAGACCTCTGAGGAACCTCACTGGCCACTGCTGCTGAAGAATGACTCTGCCCTATTCGCAAAGGCCCGGCTGGCTCCGGGGTCTGTTCCACAATCAAACGCACATCTGTTGCTGTTATTCAGGGGGACACTCCTCTCCCCAAACCCCTGGATTCCAATTAGACCCCTCTCTCTGTCTCTGGCCATATGCCAGGAGGCCTGTAGAGAATGTGGCAGCACCGCAGAAGGGAAGATAAAGAGAAAAAGGAGACGATTAGAGGGGAAGGAGTCAAAAGGAGGAGGCCATGTTGGATAACCGCTGGCTCTGTGGAGATGGAGCAAGGCTAGTTTGAATTTCGGCCATGGCTGTGATCACATTTTCTCCGTTAAACAGCAGCCCCGTGGCTTAGGGGGGCCAGACTCAGTGATTATTATCATAGAGTTTCACTGGTTAGCATGCGCAGAGGTGCAATGGCGGAATGAATAAATAATGTTAGATGACCGACAGGAGGTGTATCTCAAATGGGGCAGGACTCAAGCTAAGAGGAACTGACATGCTGTCCAGTGGCATGGACTGAGGAGAGCCCAACTACAGTCCTTTTGATCTATTGTTGCCTGTTCACATGAGGTGGTTCAAGCTGAACAATGGTGTTTCTGGTTTGAGAATCAAGTCTCTTTGCAGGGAGCAAAAAAGAAAAGAACAATGCCACTTCATTTTCTTGATGAACACCTCACAATTGAGGGCAAAGAATGAGCAACAGGAGGCAATAACAGCTAGCAGTTCTTGTTTAGGACAAAGCGAATATTCATAATCATTTGCGTCAAATATATGATGATTATTATCATTATTAGCCTTGTTAAGAGACAGAAGGTGCTGGTGAGTTAGTGTGGCTTTGGGACATATGGGCTGTTTTACATTGCTCTAATGCAACCATCACATACGGCACTGTGCAAAAGTCAGAGACCACCCGTCATTTCTTTCATTTCTAAACAAAATGGCTACTCAGCTCAAGTCCTTGCTGGGGTCCTTAGAACAATGGACTGCCCACCCCAGAGTTCAGGGCTCAATGACACTGAATATCTTTGGGATTATTTGGATTGCGATAAGCAAAAAAAGCAACCAACTTCTAAGACTAAACTTTAAGATCTTTTTTTGAAAGGTGGTCTCTGATTTGTACAGCACTGTATCTCATTTCAAGCAGGTACATTTCTCCCCCACAAAGAAAGTATATGTAGTACACATACGCATGCTTCATACGGAGTAACATACAGACAGCAGGAAGAAGACACGCGTTTTGCCTCAGGTCGCATTCATCTACAAGCGTATAAGTTGAAAGAGGAAATCCCTGATGCTTCCGAGACTCCTGCGTGCTTGTGCTTAGGTTGAGATTAATGGCCGACGTACATAACTGCACACAAGACACACAACTGAGGCAGAAAGAAAGTTATGCTCCAAGCTGCCTGACTGCAACGGTGCAGACAAACTTCCCTGAATTTCTTTCTCTTTCTGTTCACGCTGCACTGTGCGGTTTAAAAACCTGCTTATGCAAGTCTGAGTGCAAAGAGTCAGCAAGATGGTGAGGTGAACAACTGAATGAGTGCTCAATAGAGTGGAGCAACGGGATGCAAGGTTGTGTGTGAAGTCTGACGTCAACCCTGTTACCCAGTCACTGAACAACTTGATGAATAACAGTAACTGAGTAATAAATACCATGCCAGTAATAAACCAATTTAAGTCATTAAACTCTAAGGCAGACAAAAGTGGCCCAAATACGATCTTTTTCTTCATATTTGACACAGATGTGTCACGTTTGTGTCAGTGTGAACAGCAAAAACGCATTAAATCTGACATTCAATTCCGATTTGAGACGTTTCCATATGTGATACTGAAATTCGATACATATCCGATATGCAGCAATGTGACTCAGTCTGAACAGTCAGATCGGAATTTATTCGATTTTTGCATGAATTCAGCTCTGCAATCATCATAATTTTATCATAAAAAATTAGGAGAGACTTACCCAAAATCCTCCATTTTCATAGAGGTATCAAAACAATTGGCTGAACATGGCTATAGCAGAACAAGGCTGCAGAATCAAGGAACAGCTAAAAGTCTGAAAGCAAAGTTTAAGAAATTTGAGGACACAAACCAAAGAAGTGATCGCACCCTTTTTACAGCAAGCTCAAATACATTCTGGGTGAGGAGCCTGGCTGTCAGTCAGTGCAGCTTCATGATGACTCCTGTGATGCTGGCGAACATGAAACGGAACCCTCCGGAGTGACTGGTATTCGTTGGCATTCGTGATTGTTTACCTCTGGCATGAGCCACATGAAGCAACATGAAGCACTGTTCTTTTGTGCATGCGGGTCGATTTAGGAGCAGATCTGCTCAGACGAATGTTGTGCATAGGTCACATTGAAAAGATATTGCCAATAGCCAAACAAAAAATCTGCTGTGTGATTGAAGCCTTATATGTGGGTCCACAATTCTGATTACTGCCAGAAAATAAAAGCTTAAAAAGAAGAATGGGATTGCTTGCTGCCGGGGGTTTGTTTGCGTTACTATGGCATCACCAGTGTCTCTAAAACACCGGCACAGCTTTTCACTGCATTTAAATTGAATTAGTCTATTTCCGAATTTTGACTATGGTTGATGATCATCAGGTCACAAATTCTTGGTGGTCAGTTATATTTCAGATAGAGTTCTGCATGCTCAATGGATGAAACAGCAACAACCATGGTCAATAGTGATAATAGAGTTCAAACAGCAGTGTTTTTACTGACCTTAAATGCCATTTTTGTGTTGACAAGAGGCTGGATCGCACAGAAAAATACACACTTTCAACAATATCAAAATATGCATGCACTGGGCGACTTGGTCATTTACATAGTTATTCACAAATAAGAATTAAGGGCAATAACTGAATAATATGTTTAGGACTGGTGTCTTGGACACTGATTAAACCTAACCTTGGACTAGGCTAATCCCAGAGCCTTGGAAACCAAATGCCAGAGTCAGAAGTGCTAAATTCAGCTACAGGTAGCTGAGAGTAAGTGCTGTCAGGCAGTTGTTTATGTGTGTGTGTGTGTGTCAGTGGCTCAGTCCTGGTCCTGATCCCGTGCTCGTCTGAAAGCCTCTCTGGACTGAGCCAGATAAGCAAGTAATTCATCACAGAGCCGAAGCTGAGCCTTATCGGCCCTTCACAAGGATCGGGCTTCAACCTGCCAGTGCCATGCTCGTGGAAAACTGACCGCTGTCCGGCATCCCGCACCCCCCCCGTCCACCCCCCCCCCGTCCACCCCGTTGCTCTCAATTACCATGACAACATTAGACCAATCCAGACAGACGATGCTGGAGCAGATGTGTTTCAGCCCGTGTCATTTTCGCCTTCATTTCCACATCATGTTAGAGCCGCAGGGAGCGTGATAGCCTCAAAACAGCATCAGGATTCACGCTAAGGATCACGAGCTGTTTATAACACCATCGTGACCAAATGCAGTCATTCGTGTCGTTCTGAAGTGGTAGAATGAGAATCGGAGGTAAAATACAGGGAGTAGAGGACAAAAAGGAGAAAGAAAGATTGGTTTGTGCAATAAGGATAATTTAGAGGAAACTGTCTGACCTGGGGTACCTACAATTTGTGTAGTTAGTGAGATAGATACACAGATAGAGAGACAGATAGAGATAGATAGATAGATAGATAGATAGATAGATAGATAGATAGATCGAAAATATAGACAGATTGATGGACATACGAACAGAACGACAGAAGACAAATAGGCAGATAAACAAAAAAGAGAAAAAGTGATAGACAAGAGAGGGTGACAAGAAAGGTATATATAAAGAAATGGAAACAAGAGATAGAGAGACAGAGAGGAGGTCTGGGAGAGAGAGAGAGAGAGAGAGAGAGAGAGAGAGAGAGAGAGAGAGAGAGAGAGAGTTAGTATGTGTATGTGTCGGTGGTAATGGCTGGAGTTAAGTGTGATTGGACCGTCACGTTGTGGCTCGTTAGAGGCTGAACCTGCTGAGGTGTTGCCTGGCAGAGTCAATCAGAGAGTGCTGAACTCTGCAGCTCAGCAGGGGGTGGGGCCTGTACCCAGCGAGCGGTGCTAAACCCCGGGGGGGCGGGGGCCAGCGGGACATCCACCACACACACCCACTGCTCTGCCAATCACTCGCTCTACAGCTTCCTAACATCGCCCTTGCTCGCCACCAACGCACCAACAGCGCACTCTCTTACTCCACAGCCAGGAGGCCGCTGCAAATGTCTGGCCTACGGGGGGGCTCCTCAAAACACATGAGCAAGCCCTCAAATGGCTGAACAGCTCAGAGGAAACCTCTCTCGGGCAAAGCGGACACGTGTATGAATGCAGAAAAGAGCCCTCGTCTGATCTAAAGGGCAAATATACAAGTCATTGACATTTGCTAGAAATAGCAGGCTATTCATTGATGGCGGCATTGATGAGATCTATTTGAGCGGCGCTATTTCGGAGGCTCTCCATTAGACGGGGCAGCTAGGAGAAAATGCCCTTGGTGTAGCCCGGTGGCAATCGAGCCTTAAATTGAGCCTTGGCAGGACAGCTTCGGCCTCATTTGGTCACGGCATGCCGGGTCAGCATCAAAATTGCCTCTATGGAGAATAGGGTTTCCCTCTTCTCCTTTATATTGACATGTCCTGACTCATGGCAAGCCTCAGCTAGGGGTTCTATGAAACCCCCCCAGCACTGGGCTGTGCGGCACTGGATCTGCATTTGTGGACGTGATGGAGCTCCATTTAATACCTTTGGGATGAGCTGGAGTGTCCAGAACTGATCATCCAACATCAGCAACCTGACATCATAAATGTTCTTGTGGCTGAATGCAATCAAATCCTCACAGCAATGTTCCAAAATAGAGAGTAAAACATTCTCAGGAGAGTAGAGGCTGTTACTGTAGCACAGCAGGGGAAACTGCCTGTTAATTAGCTTGATTTCAGAAGAAACGTTGGAGCAATTTCAGGATATATTAGTATGTTTTCAATAGAATTTTGCAATTCCATTGCAGGGAAACAAACTGCCAAACAACGATAGTTCTTCAAAGGCTCTTTAGTACAGAAAATGGTTACATATAGAACCATGAACACTGAATGAACCCTTTGCATGATTAAAGGGTATATAGAACCATCTAAAGCACATTCTCCACCCTTCAGCAATGAAAGAAGAATCATATAAATGAGATATTAAAATCTGATTTATAATCCTGCGAAAATGCATGTAAACATATCTGAGTCATGGCAAAGGGAAAGCTTTCAAGCTCAAATGCTGACTGACTATCCAGCACTGGACCCAAACAAGATCTGACCCGAACCAGAACCAGCGTAAAACCAAATGGAGCAGTTTGAGGATCAAAGAGGTGCGAGGTAGGAGCTGAAACTTTTGCATGTTGGCAGACACCTACGTGAACGTCCGTGCACGACGCCGGCACACCATCTGAGACACAGAGGTAGAGCTCCACCCCCTGTCCTAGATATAAACAGGCAACAGGCGTGTTTAGTGCTGTCACGTCGTGCGATTAATGAGATGTTCCTTTAATAAGCACTGATTGATTTCCGCCCGACAAGCTGCACGTCAGAAAGGCATCTTGTTCTCTCGCTCACAGTCACAAAACACACAGAGAAATGAACACACAAGGCCTGAACACACATTTGCAACCGTTTTGCGGAGGGGGCTGAGGATGTCACTATGCTGCGACTGGTGGGAGATCAAAGGCGACGGTGGCAAAAGGAAAAAACATGGAAATGAATTCGGCTCGTGGAGGAAGGGGTGGGTCGCGCCGCGACTGGGGCTGGACGTCCTGTTCTGGGGGACGAGCGAAAGAGGAGGAGAGAACAGAGGCTCCGGATGAGCCCGGAATAATCCTGCAGGCTTGGAATGACAAGATCCCGGATCCCAGGGTTACTGTGACTCAGAGGACATTAAAAAACCTGTCCTGGCTTTGCTCTCTGTGTCACTCTGTCCCTCTCTCTCTCTATCTGTATCTCTGGGTCTCTCTCTCTTGCCCTCTTTCTCTGTTTGTCAGAGTCGGTGATTAGCTGTCAGTCGCTCTGTGAAGGAAGATAACCCCCCCGCACACACAGACTAACCCCGAGGGAGAGGGGAGACACACTCACACTCACACACACACTCCTACACACATCTGTGTAACTTACAATTCTTGGACACCAGAGATGTTCTGAGGAATGTTGATCCATAACTCATATTAAAAAACTATAAATATATAAATAATTCCAGAACATAGAAACAGGACTGGCCTGAACAGATTCTTACAGACTTCTACTATTTGTAGCTGTTTCTGAATGAGTGATTAAATATTTGCTCTCAAAATCTCTTAAAACCAATAATCTCAATGGTTTCATTTCAATAGTTTCAATTAACCATAATATAAAAATGTTCATTACTGTAGTTTAAAATATGTCCAATAGGTGACACCAATGTGTTTGTAGTGCAGCCTGAAGCTCAGTTGCTCATGTGCCGCAAGTTGCCAATCATACTGGAGTACTCGATTCCAGTCCTGGTTCCCATAAATTAACAGCCTTGCCTCAGTTTGGACTCGGTCTTGTCTCAGTCTCAGTATAAGGTGGGCTTGGAAGTCACTCTTGAGACCATCTGGGTGCAATGGGCTCAATGTGCAATGACTTGACTAGGTCTTGACTCAGACTCAATAGCAATGACTTGACTAGGTCTTGACTCGATATGAAAAAGCTAAACAAAATCAGGACAGGTGACAGCAGAAAACCCAACATCCACCGTAGGTTCCACTACATGCTTGAAAAGGGAGGGGTGAGGGAGGGGTATTCAGTTGGTTGCAATCTGTAAACTCACCACTAGATGCCACTAAATCCAACACACTGCACCTTTAATGAAACGGAAGATCTCAGTACTTGGATGCTAGCATTTCGAACTGAGTATTCAAGCACATCCCTATTAGAAAGAGTGAAAACTCTCTTAATGAACTCAGCGGGTTACATCTGTTAATATTAAGGCCTGAGGCCCAGTGACACGATAAAAGTCCCCTTTTCTGGCTCGTCTGTTATCGGCTGTAAAACCGAGTGCCGCTGCCCATGTGACGTGAGCAGGGCAGACGGAAAGGTTAAAGTTTTCCCGCCCGTTTTAAGACGTATTTGCTCAGACCAAAGCCGAACATTTTCCGCCACCCCTCCCCGCCACATCTCTGCCGCTGCTCTGCTGGAGCCTGCCTTTTTTGCTGAAGAGAATTCCCTCATTCAAAGGTACATATTGAAGCAAGGTGTGTGTATGTGAGAGCGCGCACACCCTCACATCTCGCCCACTTTCATTACACTCCGTTTCACATGGCCTCCTTTCAAAGAGAGCCAAAAAAAGCGCTTCCCATGTTCTGAAGTTTCTGCGCAGATTAATCTGAAACATTAATCAGATGGCCTGTGCATAGAAAAAGTGAGAGAGAGAGAGAGAGAGAGAGAGAGAGAGAGAGTAAGAAAGTAGAAGAAGACACCTGAAAAGGCCATCAGAATGAAAGGAAGAAAGGACGGATTGATAGCATAGCTGCTAATGTTAGCTGTGATCTCGTGTAGGATCCCCAGAGGAAAGTTTAGAAGCGCTGAACTCTAAATGGATGAGAGACAGGCACATTAAATACAACAGAGAAAGAGAGAGACAGAGTGTAGAGTGGTTTTGTGCTTCAGGTGGAACGTTGCAAAGCTTCTCAACTGTAAGCAATCAGCCTAAAATTCCATGGTGTCTGATGTTTGGTTCTTTAGTTTAGCACCGGAGCTTTGAGGCTAATGCTAACAAGCCTGGACCCCACTAAGTGCTAAAAAAGTGGCTAAATCGTGTCAAGTTGTTCCGAAAATAGACTTGCTTACAGTACTGTGCAAAACTCAGAGCATTCAATTATTTAATTTCCAGTCAAAACGGCCACGTCTTATTCATTTTTCAGGAAGCATTTCTGAGGAGATTAGATATAAGATACGAGCACTTGCATACGGAAGATGAAAGTTAAATGAAATTTACCAAAATTTGTAGTTCAAATATATGAAGATTCAGAGAAAATGAGACTCCTAACAACCACCTGGAAGATCTGGTTTATCACCAAAACTGTCCCCATCAGATAAACAGTACAGAAACCTAAAGTTATTTTACGTTTTAAGCATATTTTAAAAGGCTAAGTGTTTGGGGAAGCGTGCTCCATGTGTGAACAGTTAGGAAAGACAGGGTGTATTCAATATGAGTCAATTCTGGTCAATAGTTGCATGTATATAGCAGACAATTGGTATGTACACCGATCAGGAATAACATTATGACCACCTCCTTGTTTCTACGCTCATTGTTCATATCAGCTCCACTTACTGTATAGCTGCACTTTGTAGTTCTACAGTTACAGACTGTAGTCTATCTGTTTCTCTGCATACCTTGTTAGCCCCCTTTTACCCTGTTCTTCTGTGGTCAGGACCCACACAAGGCCTATCACAGAGCAGGTACTATTTGGATGGGCTGTCATCTCTGACTTTACAAGGTAGTAGTCCACCATCCAAAACTATCCAGCCAACAGTATCCTGTGAGCAGCGTCCTGTGACCACTGATGAAGGACTAGAGGATCACCAACACAAACTGTGCAGCAGCAGATGAGCTACTGTCTCTGACTTTACATCTACAAGGTGCTCTGACAAGGTAGGAGTGTCTAATAGAGTGGACAGTGAGTGGACACAGTGTTTAAAAACTCCAGCAGCACTGCTGTGTCTGACCCACTCATACCAACACAACACACTAACACACCACCACGTCAGTGTTACTGCAGTGCTGAGAATGATCCACCACCCACAGAGTACCTGCTCTGTGAGGGTCCATGGGGGTCCTGACCACTGAAGAAAGGGGTAAAATAGGCAAACAAATTATGGAGAGAAACAGATGGACTACAGTCTGTAATTCTAGAATTACAAAGTGCACCTATACAGTAAGTGGAGCTGATAAAATGGACAATGAGCGTAGAAACAAGGTCATGTTATGGCTGATGGGTGCAGGAGTTCTAAGAACTTCAGAAATTTAAATATTTGATGCTATCAAATACTCAACGATGGACAGAACTAGAGGGCATTTTGCTTCTGCTCATTGTTGAGCGAGAGGAGAAAATCAAGCTCCGCTCCTGATTCAGAGACCTTACTATCATTGAATGTGTTTGGGATTACTTGATGATTACGAGAAGCAGAAAATGCAACCAACTTCTAAGACTGAACTTTGGAGGTGTGGAAAAATAGCCCTGCAGATTTAAAAAAACTGACAGTGAATCTCCCTGAAAGAACAGTAAAGCATGGACGCAGTAAAATTCAATATTACACTTACGGTTCTGTGTAAATGTATTTATTTATGCTTTTCTGTTTGCAGTCCTGATGCTATAAAATCACTAACTTCTACTTAATGGTTGTTTTGACAGAAAACTAAATACATTAAGGTCTTTCGCTCTGTAATGTACATATACATATCGACTTGCAGTCAGCACTTTCATAAGGGGAGATACTGACTGCTGTCCATCTCCATGGACTTTCCAGCACTGCATCAACGTGTGTGTGTTTGTGTGAGATACAGGCAGTGTGTGTAGTCTAAGCCAATGTTAACAAAGCTCACAGGCAGATCCTATGACAAACATGTTAGCACTGCCATTACAGCACTGGCCGACGGGTTTTTATTTAGACAGAAGCTCCAGCGGAGTGGACTCGGGCTTAGGAGATCTCCCTCAGAGAGGAGGAGGCGAGACGAGGGAGATAGAGAGAAAATATCTCAGTAATACACACTGCAGAAAATACATACTGGCAAGTAAAATCTAGCCTCAATACATAATTCTTTTTTTTTTTGAGATTGTTGTACTAATATTTTAAGCTTATTTAAGCTATTTCTAGTGAAAGTGTCATTTCACTGGCAAATAATTCTGCATTTTTCTAGAAATGATGCTATAATGAAATAAGACATTTTCACTAGACAGTACTAAACAAGTAAAAGGCCTAAATGGGAATTATTAGATGTTTTGACTATGTTTAAGATGACTTCACCAGCCAGGATATAGCCTTTTGCAGTGCAGTAATAACAGATAATATAGCAAAAGCAACAGCAGTAATGCAATGTACAAAATTTCCAATGTAATGCAATATAGAATGTTTCTAATGTAAAACTATAATCACATATTTAAGTACAGAGTCAAAATTGTACTATATTATATATGTAAGAGTGAAGGCGTGTATGTATTTCTGTGTGCATGCATATACAGATGTATGTAAAAGTTTGGGCTCCCTGGCCCAATGCGTATGACTGTATAAGGTTGGGCAATATGACAATATTTATGATTACTGTGATCATTTATGCCACAACATGCCTTTCAGAGCACATTGTGGATATTCTTAAACAAAAACGGCATGTTTTAATAAAAAGAGAGAATAATCAGCTATGCTTAGTTGGATTTGGTACAGCACACAATGTCAGATGTTGAAGACAAATGATCATATTCATACAATTCATACACATATTGTGTATCATGATAATTTCATGTTTCGATATCACATTTTTGCCATATTGTCCACCTCTACGACTGCATGTGTGTTAGAGGTCTGCTTCCCGCCCCAAGCCTGATGGCGACATCCAGTTTCGGGCTGAATTTAGGCCGATAATTCACATACAACATCAAGCTTGAATCGAGCTCGGATTGGATCCTGAATGTAGGCATCAAAATTCCATCAGAACCGACTACATGTTGACAAAATTCTGTCAGAACTTGACTATACTCCAACAAAATTGCGGATTTTTTAAGGAATATGGCCATGTACATTACCTGCACCCTGTTTATCTCGTGCCCTCTACCTCTCTCTCTCAGTCTTTTCTTAGTAATATGCTAGTCTATAGCTGCATTCGGAATAGCTAGCTTGAGAAGTGGGCAAACGTAAATAAACATTATGATACATAATTCACAACCACACCATAGAAGATAAAAGGGAGGCGCTGAGTTGGTGAAAGGTCACATCAAGTCCATCCTCTTGCTTATCAAGCCTGCCTAAAGAGTACTGAGCATTTCTGCAGTGGCAGCAGTAGCGTGAGGAATTTTAGTTAAGAGCTGAACTGAGGAGGGTGGGCGCTGTTCTCTGTACAATCTGACAATTTCACAAAAATATACTGAAATATACTATTCACAAAAATGTCTGTGTATGTAAATATCATGTCTATCCAAACTGGATGTAACAAGCATCACTGTTTGCGATAATCCATCCTTGTTAGTGCGTGTGAGCGGAACTCGGGCTTCGGGTTCCACTCGAAATTTATCAATACCAGTCAAACCTGGTAAGGTCGGGTCTCAAAGTTGCAGGCACAGATCAGGTTCGGGCTTCAATTTCATGCCCATGCAATTCTTTTTGGCGTGACCATATTTGAGTCTGAGAGAGACGCAGACAGAAGTAAAAAACCTGAGCCTCTGTGAATGCAGCAGAATGATAAATCAACCCCCAAAGCCCATAATTCACAAACAGAAACAGAGTACAGAGTACAAACAGAATACTTCCACTAATTAACTTTAATCAATTTACTGCGAATAGCCATTATGACTGGAAACCCTTGAAAAATGTATGCTCATTAGAAGCCCGCTAAAAGCAGACAGCATAATCACATTACTCTGGCCTTGGACTCCTAAAATTATACGAGAGGCAGAATAAAAAGCACTTTGGAATGGCATCATCAGAGTTTACACAGAGTTGCGCATTAGAAATGAGGATGAGCCCAGATGACCCCGGCCCACGGCCTTCACAATCTCCAATCGAGTTATAGATCGATAGGGACAGGCCCCCTCAAAGTATTTCCCCATTATCTTGGCAAGCGAAATCATCCTACATCTAGTGAACAGATAATATTTCTTTTTTTTTGAGACTACTGTAAGAACATTTGACATTTTTTCTAGATATTTCTCGTTTAAAGTCATTTTATAGAGCAATTATCACTATACTGACTATAATCCTGCATTATTATCCATAATTACTTTAAAAAAACCTGTCTAAAAACTATCATTTTCTTATCGACAACAGTCTTAAAATGAGAAATATTAGATATACTGACTCAATGTAAGATTATTTCACAGTGAAGCTGCTTGTGGGCCTGGGTTTTTATCTCACTCACATTTAGCAGTCTGAATATTTTCCACAAAAGGCGAGCTATTAGGACTCAAGCAGTGGCTAAGATAATACAAATCTTTCATAGGCTTCAGAGGTTGCATCAAACCCAGTGAAACTTCACACCGTAGTTCACCTAGCAGTAATATAATGTAAATTAGCATTATTTTTGCAAAGATTTAGGAAAATCGATGCTGCCTCTGTCAGGATCTGTCAAAACATATGTTTTTTTTTATGTCATCGTTCTAAAATTTGATCTGCAGTTGCCACTCTAAATGAACAAGTTTGCTATCAAGCACAGTTCATGTAGCCTCTTTCACATGCCTATATGTGCAATTTCAATCACGTCCTGATGGAAGAACCAGTGTTTAATGTTTTATCCTTTTTCGTTTTAGCTAAACCTGCTACATCTACGCAGCTCACTCAATATCGAATTCCACAATCCCAGCATAAAGAGACTGAAATGTAACAGATAAAAATACAATTTCCCAGTGTATTATTTTATCAGGAGGAGTAAAGTAGCTTTACCTCGAGTAAAGCCTGAATAATATCAGTTAATCTTAGTATTTTTTAAGGGAATCAACACCATCAACAAGGAAAGGAAAAAAGATGCCCCTTTCATCGAATAGCGTTGATAACGTCAAATTGCATCAGATGACTTGGAGACATAATTCCCTGGTGGTGTCTGGCAGACCTAGACCTCAAACAGCTACAGTTTGGGTGCGCACACACACACACACACACACACACACACACACACACACACACACACACACACACACACACACACACACACACACACACACACAGATCTAGGAATATATCCCATTCAGCCCTGCCGCACTTGCCTGCTTTTAGGGATTAGCTGCCAGATTCAGTCCCACATCAGCTGGCAGAAAACCAGCCACATTCCCCACCGGCCACTGATTTTTATAGTTATCACTCTTAATTCGCTGCCCCAAATAACAAAAGAGTTGAATCACAGGAAGGTGGGAGGAGCCAAGAGTGGACACAATATCTTGAAATGTAATAACCAAAACAGACTAATCAGCCATTTCAACAAGCAGTTTACTACAGCAATTTACAAGCAAATGTGGCTTTCTTTTGTTTTTTTTCCCCGATTGTGGAAAACAGCCTTGCAAAAGTGAACGTGCCGTGTATCCTCTGGGACTTTGACTTTGAATCTTTTCTTTGGTTTTGAAAAACAGGAAAGCTACAGGCGAGTCTCGGTTATCTGAGGAAGTTTTCTCCTGCGCACTGGGCGAACGGCAGACTTATTTGAAAGTGAATTGTTTCCAGGGAGCGAGAGAACACCATCAACCCGTCATCAAAGCCACGTCTCGCGTTCGACAACAAACAAGCACAGAATGTAGAAGCTTGTGTCACATAATTCACTGGTTTCATTCCATTCTGGAAGAGTTTGGCAAAAAATCGAAATTACACAATGTTCTCTTCAGTCAAAATGTCGCTGCTCAGCCAAAACATGGACAAAAAGACCTCACATAGCTAAAAAGGGAATTTGCAGCCATCTTCAAGCCTGAATTTTATCCATATTTTGGTCCAGATCATGCCATATGGAGTGTCAGAAACCTATCTATAGTCTATTCGAGCTCATTTAAAGCCTGTTTGTGGACGCATAATATACATGTGCAAAGTATGTTCCCTGAATAACTTCCAATATTCCAAACACACATAATCTGTCTGTCTGCCTGACTGATGTATTTCACCAACATTCTCCTCTTCTGGTGTAAAATGGACAGTCCTAATCTTGGGTAACACATAAGTGTCTCAATCCTTACTGGCTGTCTCATCCATACAGCTTTCTCTCTATTCAACACGGAGAACCTTCCCAAGAGAAAGTTAACCACCATGTGAAAGTGAAGGTAGCAAGCAGAAATGAGTTATCAAGATAATCTGTCTGTCTGCCTGTCATCTTAAATTTATCATTAAAACAAATGACTAATATTACAAGTGATTACGAACTTCCGAACAGCAGTGTAAGCTTTCGATTTGATGTTATCTATATTAGCCTCATGAGTCAACTGCAAAACTAAAGAACCAAACTTCGGACAACAAACATGTCTTGGCTGACTGGTATTCTCTGGGAAAATGCAGAAACCTGAGTAAAATTTTTCCCTTGATTTTTAGGAAAAGAGGAGGTGATGCAGACTGTAAGCATCATGAATTGATTCGCAAAAACAAAACTAGAACTGCGTGGCAGTGAAGAGAGAAATTGCAGCGTCTGGTGGAAATTGAAGGTGCACAGGTGAGCTGGAGGTCCGATAGAGGTGTCAGTCGACCTCGGCAGTTTCTCGCTGTATCCCCGGGAGTATGACGATGTGTCAGGCCAGAAGTGTGATCGCAGCTTTCTTGGGAAAATAAGCTGTATGATCCTAATCGAATGGCCTAATGGGTTTTATAGATCAACAGCATGGATTTTTCTTTCTCCCCCTTCACCGTCTCCATTTGTACCTGACTTAATTCAACTCCGATCAACTCTGGCCGCCCAAGAGTTCAATGAGAACACCATCAGTCATATGCAGAAGCCAGTTTCTCATCCACACGACCCTGGCAACCCCCCCCCACACTTCACCCCCAACGGACGGGAATGGGTGTCATTAGGCCTCCATTTCAGTCGAGTGGCCCAGTCAATACTCAGAGGGAGTTTTCCTGTGCTTTCCCCGTGATTGGGGGATTTTCAAGGTGACAGGGAAAGTTTCCGCTGCAGAGAGTTTCAGAAGGTCTGATTGCCGCTGACTCAATTAACCCCCTGCCAGAATCCGAGAGAGATGGTGCCTGTCAGATTCGCGCACATGCACACATACACACACAAAAAGAAAAACAAGTCTTATCAACTAATTGGAAAAAACAAGAAGTTTATGTGATGGCAAGCAATGGGAAGTCTCTGTAAGCCTTTGGCGCAGTGAAACAGAATGAAAACCATGGGCTGTCCCTGGCTCAGATTTGAGAGAGCACATTCTTTGCAGCTCAGAAGGACAGTGGTTAAGTGGAACCATATGCTACATAACCGAATCGTCCTTCAAATGGGCTTGGTGCCTGCTAGGGCTGTCATGAAGGAGGCTGACATGTAGCTACAGTAGCCGACACTTGCTAAAATTCAACAGGCCAGCAAGCAGTCCACTGCATACTTTCACCGCTAACCACAGGCTGAGTCATCGGGCTAATACAATTGCCACAGCCATATCCACTTGTTGGCTGACTTTGCTTAACTCCACCTCCTCAGGAAGCACCATATCCCCTTCTCATTTCCTTCACCAGGCCTTTGCAGTTACACTTAAGAAGGGCCGGAGGCTTTGGACGCACTCTTTCTTCTCCTCCTAGAGACACTTAACTCTCTCCTCTCTAAACGTTAATGCCAGCCCATCTGCAACACCAAACACACCTAATGTCTAATCTACAAGACAACCTCCACTCTTGTTACGGAAAGAGATTAAATCTGGATTATTCACCAAGTGGCATTGAAAACACTAGTAAAGCTTCGCATCTTTAAGTTTGGGAATTCCCCATGATCAACGAATGGATCAGCGTGTGTGACTCCACAGGTATTTCCCTCAAACGCTCCCCCACCCACTCATCAAAGGTTCTACAGACTGCACCTACAGCAGGAAACAGAGCATATCATGATATGCTAAACTTCACCTATTAGCTGTACTGTCCATTTGCTTTATGCATTGCCCATTTACATCAGCACAAATTTCACAATTTCACCAAGACATATTCTTTGTATTCTGTACCTGTCAGTATAAATTAATTATGATTCTAATTCTGATTCAATCAAAAACACTCATCTCTACCTTACTGTATATCATCACGTTTGAAAGCTCTGCCATTAGGCTACAGTTATTACTGCAGATGTAAGAGAATCATGCTATCACTGAAATTAAAACTGTTACTAGCAATAATAAGCTGGACCGACATGAAGACTAATCTGAGAAGAAACGGGAGGCTCACCCTTCACCCCACAACTGTTTCTGAACATGCCTCTGAGGGCCTCCTCGGCTGCTTGTACCCACACCAGAAAGTCTGGGCCGCCAAAAATCCATATTTCATGAGCTATGGTAAACAGACAGGGGCTATAGTAAACAAGGTGCTCACAGCACCGAGAAGTCAGCATTGAATAATGCATCCCTGTGGATCTTCTAATGGATTGAAAGCTTCCCTGTTTGAAGAGAAGTGAGCAATAAGCAAACGTGCAGGGTATAAATAGGATAAGCCAGCAGCCATAAGTAGTGGCAGCACCAGCGAAGAGCAAAGCAAGTTCACCCATCCTCCCTCCACCTTTGTATACGGGTGGAAATCACGGTCCTTAATGAAGGCGAGCAGGGCTTCTTTTGTTGAGGGGTCTTACCCACAACTGCTTCACAGATATAAGAGAGACAAAGGGAAGAGAAAGGCAGAGGCTTTGATCAGCTGGGATCAGTAGCACCAGAGAGAGAGAGAGAGAGAGCGAGAAAGAGAGAGAGAGAGAGAGAGAGAAAGGAATCCTAACTCTCATGTGTCAGCTGTAATCTACCAAGACTGTTCTCCTCTCTCGTTGATCCACTCTGACTCTGGCCACCGGCCTGATCAACGCGTCTGCCTGCTACGACTAAGAAACTATGGCTTAAGGGAGTCATTCCTGGCTGCTACAGAAGCTTTACACAGACTAAAGGCATTACATATATATAAAAAGGATGGAAAAAAAAAGAAGAGACCCTCACATATTTACTTTTACTTCGCAGACAACCAGTACTATACCAACACACACCGCAGGTGAAAATCCTCCCCAGACTGGTGGAAAATCTTTACAGATCTACCAGGTTCTATTGAGCTGTCTGAAAAGCTGACTGGGCTCTTAGAGAGATCCCACCAAATCTAGGGGTCTAATTGTCAGAGCTTGGCACCTAATACCCAAAGGATTTGACCAAAGATCTCTCTAGACCATGAAAAAAAGCATTTGCCTCCTTTCTACTCCTCCTTCTCCTTTAGGTATCGTGAGGTAAGGTCTTGCTACATGAATGCTATTACACCTGAGTGGTGAGCTGAACGTCACCCTGAACTCCTCATTGTCTGGTCTTTCGGTTCATCCCCCCATGGTCTGAGTTACCACTTCAGACAATATCCACTCAGCGATTGTTCACTCAACATTTGTATTCACTGTCGGCTTAAACCACACTGAAGGTTAAGATCACAATACTAAAATGTTTTCCTGGGGCACTTTGTAAGAATATAATTGACTGATAGATGTATAAAAGATAATCGTCCTTTGACGGATCAAAACTGTCACCTGGGTTGTTGCTGGGATCAGGCTCCTTTCTCAGAACTCTAATCCCCACAATGCACCTCTCTTCCTTAACCGAGAAAGTGGCTCTGCTGCAGTGAGCTGATGAGAGAAGTGGACTGCTGCTTGTTATATAAGGTTCAGTAGGCCATGACCGGGGTTTACCCAAAAACTAGCACCGAGCCCACTGATTGATTTCTAATCTCCATTAGAAGCCTGCATCTGGGCGCACCGAGTAATTGCCTTTCTCAGTGAGGTAAGAGCATTAGGAGAATAAATACGGCGCTCTGGTTGTAGTCAGTGGCCGTGTGCGCCCTGTGGCCCAACGCTGCCGTGCCGATTAGGCCTTTTAATAAGATGAGCAATCTGGTGATAAAAATCAATTAGCCCCCCTCCTGAAGGGCGTCAGCACAAGAGGGCTTGAGTGCTCTGGATTTACATGGGATCGCAATCCCCCAGACAGCACGCACAAACAGAGTAACTCAACAGGCCCTGTAGCTTCAGAATGCTGCTGAATGTGAGAATATCTTTGTTTGGCCTATATCTCGAAATAAGTTGTGTGGACAAAAGATTTGGTGCATGCATAATCTTCTTGGTTAAGCATCCAATTGCCTTAAAGACAGCGCCAATCCTGTCAGGTAAGGATTACACCCGTCTCTTGAGATGAGCTCTTCCGCTAAGTTTGTGTTTCATGCCCAAGCAGAACACAACATTAATACTTCCACATTCCAAGATGACTGCAGGGTGTATGCATGTGGCTGGTTTAAGAGACTGGTGAAAATTATTACCTGACTGGGCTGGTGCTGTTATTAAGGCAAGAGTACATGTTTTAGGAAAGAAATGATGCATGTGACTAACTTTTTGTCCAGTATGTGTATAACTGGATTATCTGAACATATGAAGTCATGAAAAACCAGAAAGGAGACATTTCGAACACTCACATAAATGAAACGACTATCCTTCCTGAAGGAGACGGAGAAAAAATTTCCCCAAGGGCAACCGAGTTCAGCTGAAACCGCATGCATTCCAGCACTGTGGCGCCAGCACGGGACCTTTTTACCAGGCTGTGACGTTCTCGCTCTGTAATGGTGCTCATTTGGGTCTTTTGACTGGCACAGGTGTTGCTCCGCTGCCTGGAGAGTCTTTAAATCAGGCCTGGCCCTGTCGCAGATCTGCGCCACTCCGCCTGTATGTGTGTGAGAGAAACTCTGGCTCTGTCGCTTCTCTTCACGCCTGCAGAAGGAGGCCGCTGAGCGTCTGCTGAGCTCCGCCTGTCCAGCTTTAACAGCAGATTGAGAAAGAATCTGCTTGATTGAAACCCCGCAAGCATCCAATCAAACCTCGCCGCTGGCCCTTCTTCACCGGAGCAGCAGGGGCAGCAGAGGAGCATCATGGGAGCTGACGCACTCTGCCCCATGGGCACCCGGGCACTTGCACCCGTCTGGCCCAGACCTACGCCCACTACAGGGCTGTGGCTGCTGACTTTTTGGCAGAAAACGCAGCAGAAAGACCCAAATAGACAGTTCAACTTGTTAAACCGAAAGCTTCATTTAACAGCGACAGTCATCAAAGACCAAGCTCTGACAAGCGGTCCAATGAGAGATGGCTCACAAAAGCGCAGTGTGGGGGAGATGGCAGGCTAGCGGAGTGCAGGGGGCTCTGCGAGCTAGGAAGAGGCTAAATTAATTAGTGGAGAAGCTGGGGAGAAAAAAAAGTTATTGCGACGTGGAGCTCACGCTGGGAAAAATACCTTTCCCGCTGCGATCCATGCCCTTTATTGATCGCCGCTAAATGCTCCAGCTGGCATGCCATGAAATATTCATATTTCAATTCTTGACAGCTGTTTTTGGAAACTTTCCTAAGTAGAGCTGGGCCATAATGGTGCACTAAAACCCAATAACAAACCAAAGAGCCATAAATAAATAGAAAGTGTACCCAGGGGTCGCCCCGTTCTGGCAGCTGGGACCTCATGGAACTTGGAGAAAGATGCTTTTTTGGCTAAGACATTGCTCTATTCATACAAAGACAAGTCTTTTCACGTACCTGAATAGGCTTTGCTTTGTTACCTGTGTTAGCAGGCTAAGCTACTTTATTCCTATTACATATCTAATGCACAGCATTACACAATCTTGTTAGCATTATCATTACTTTCAATCTTCTGACTGCCGTATAACAACGTTTGCATTGGCTTCCTGTGAAATCATCAACTGTGCTCCATATTTTGTTGCTAATCACTTTAGCTGATGATCACATTACGTAATCCAGGATGCAACAGGACAGAAGTAGTAAGTTACTATAAATGGCACCAGAAGCAGAACCAGAGCACGACACATTGGGCCCAAATGATGTCCATCAGCCAAGACTGTCCTCAAGTTTGGGGCTTTTGGCCAGAAATGAAACCAGCTTGATCCAGAAATCCACTGACATTTAACCAGAAAAGCTGGTCCTAGATCCGTATCAAAACTTCACTCAGAGCTATTCTAGCAATCTGGGGGGACGATCCTGCCCTTGCAGCCCAGAATCCCAAAGCACTGTGGTCACCACCCTGCCAGCAGACAGACAGGGCTGATAAATATTAGGAGAAACCCAGCAATTAAAGGCAGGGGATATTAGTATTTGCATAATGCTGCAATTATATTTCTCCCGTCTCTATCAGGCCTGGTAATCACTTGTCTCCAGCAGTTTAATTACAGCTCTGTGATGACTACTTAATGTGATTAGATGTTATACCTTATTGTTGCTGGTGTCATATTACCCCAATTATATTAAAAGAGTTTGCTTCTCTGCCAGGACGTAGACGCACAAAACAAAGCGCGGTGGACTCCACTAGACACACTCATCTGAAGACTTCATTTGGCAAATAAAATAATCAATAAGACTGTGTGCATGTATTGAGCTGAAAAAGACAGGGGCTTCTTTTGCATAATAGCATCGGAGAAAAGTGAATCAGGATGATCTGTCTGGATTCTTGCTCAGCAATTGTGGTGAAAACAGTCATGGATACTGGGCCAGAGTGCTGACAACGCGGTGGATTTTCCTTACTTTCAGTTCGGCTTGTTTTCAATTCCAAATTGGGCCTGCGGACCGGAGTGCGATTGCAATAATTACAGGGTGTGTGTTACCTGCAATGACTCTGCATCTCCTCCTCCATCCCTCTTTTTTCTCAGCTTTGAATTACAAGCGTTTTCATAACCATACCTTCATCAGCAAAGCAAAAAGTCCAGCATGCTCCACTCTTTCCCTTCCTGGCTCTTACTACCTTGTTTCCTCTTCTTTATACTTAGCAGTCTCTCTTTTTCTCTCTTGTACCATCACACCCATTCCTCTTCTTGTACAAAAACCTTGCACTATTGTTGCTCCTGAAAACAACTTGTTTGGACCAAGAAAACAAGGTGCAGGGACTACTGATCTATCTTTGGATATCTGGACTAAAACTAGGCAGAATGTGCCCCTCTTTCTTGGTAATCACCTTACTGTGAAGCAGAAACCACGGCTTGGACGCAGTCACTGCTTAACCCAGGCACTTGCAGGTAGGCTTTCAAAACAAGCTGGGCAATGGCAAAGCATTCAGACCTCCTTTTATTTATTTATCATATGTCCCTCTAATAATTCTTTTCACATTGGATGTGCAGTGCTGGCCAGAGCCACTGGATAGCTGGAACTCGCCAAACCCAAGGCAGTCTCCTAGCTCACTATGGGAGGAGTCCAGCAGCTGGGGCTTTTGTATGCTAATATGACCTAATGCAGGCCTGAGCATGGACCTGGACCTTTTTTTGTTGTTCTGGACCGGGCCCTTCCAGCTGAGGCATGGAAGGCTCCACTTTTCAATTGCCGCCAGGGAGAAATTGGAAATGTCAGGGACGGATTTTGCCTGTATAATTTGCTCCCACCGCACATCCCCCCACCCCAATTTCACTAATGTCTATTTATCTATCCATTAATAAACTTAATTATGAATGGAAGCTATACTGAATAATGCATATCTCTCCAGCCTCGATAGATTTCAAGGATGTAGGGAGGGTAGATGAAGAGAGTATAGCGCCCTGACAGAAAATACAGTTGAGGAAGGCCTGACGATGGCTGTTCTACAGTTTGAAATATGAACTGCACATGTGCGCAGGTCACTCGCACACTTTCTGAAATGGTCAGCAACTGTCCTGCATGTTCTGCTCGTCCCTTTGCTCAGTGGGGGAGCTCTACTCTCACTGTTCATTAACTTCCTTGGCAAACGGGTCGAGGTGTCCTGTTCCCGGAGGAGTGCGGTTTATTAAAGTCCGTGAGGAGGCGCTGGCAGGCCGCCACATGAGCACACATACACACATACTCGGCTTCAGCAGCAGAGTAAACTGCTCCTAAGTGTTGAACCAGCCTTTACTGACAGGACGACTGTAAATCCTGCTTTATCACTGTCAGTGTCTGTAAAGGTGTGAGTAAACCTCTTTCTCAAGACACCCACATAAACAGAACACACAAACGTAAGTACTAACCCAAAAGGTGTGCTAGGACCACATATTTATCAAACTTATCAGAGTAGCAATGGTAATCTGGGATCAGTCTATTCCTGTTACATAACAGAAGTAGCAACTTCATCCCAGTTGAGGTGTCCTGTGTTAAGCTGGGGTTACACTACTGAACTTTTGCCCTTATTTTAAGCTCTGAGTTACAGTCTAAGCTGGCTGACTCCAGTCTGCAGATTTTGGGGCAGTTGTAGCGAACAGCTGGGAAAGAAAATCGAGTGGTGTGATGGGAACCGTCTGGTTGAGTTTCAGACTATTTGTGGAACATAAATCTTTTCATTTGTTTTATTCAACCTGATAGTCACCTAGTAGTGGTCAACGACTCAATGTGGGCAGATTGTTCCAACAGCCAAGTGCAAAAGAAGGAAAAATGGCAGATACTCACAATGTATGTGTATGTATGTATGTACTCTAAACTTCATTACCCCCTTTTATTGTTCAGATAAAATAATGCATAAATAAACTAAAATTGTTCAGATCACCCACAAGACTGCCACAGAGCAGGTATTATTTGGGTGGTGGGACATTCTTCACACTGCAGTAAGACTGACGTGGTAGTGGTAGTGGTGTGTTAGTGTGTGTTGTTCTGGTATGAGTGGATCAGACCCAGCAGTGCTGCTGGAGTTTATAAACACTGTGTCCACTCACTGTCCACTCTATTACACACTCCTACCTTGTCAGAGCACCATGTAGATGTAAAGTCAGAGACAGTAGCTCATCTGCTGCTGCACAGTTTGTGTTGGTCATCCTCTAGTCCTTCATCAGTGGTCACAGGATGCTGCTCACAGGACGCTGTTGGCTGGATAGTTTTGGTTGGTGGACTTGTACTTATGTACTTACGTATTTGCACTTAATGAAACTGCCAGTCAGTGTGTGTTTGATAAGGGCCATGAATTACAGAGTTCTCCATTTGAGACACAGGTAGTAGGTGTAAAACAGGCCTTGGGGTTTAAGGGGTTAAACCTAGAGGCTGAAAAAGTGTGGCCCCGTGTCCTGCCTGCCCGGGCTTGCCTCATTTACACATAACGTTATTAGGCTGCTGTTTGAAAGCCCCCTAGATATTACAGGAAATCAATTCCGCTGCCTGGGCTGGAGCGTGAGGTGTGTGCAGGGGGATAGGAAGGCGAGTGAGAGTTTTCTTTGATTCTGTACTCATGGTGGGCAGAGCAGAGGGCGTGGAGACCCCTGAGGGGTTGGAGAGCAGGAGAGAGAGCGCGAGTAAACGAGGGATAAAGTGAGGAAGAGGAGGCAGGCGTTTCTTTATGAAACCCACCGCACACAGCCGTCAGCACAGGCCATTAAAACCAGCGTACGAGAGGCAGAGAGAGGCCGGCCTTTATGGCATTCAAAAGAACTCCTTTATGTTCCTCTCTTCCTGCTGCTTTGGAGTGTGTATATGTGTGTGCGCGCATGAGTGTGTGTATAAAGTAAACACCGCTGTGTGGCAACGTTGGCAGCATTACAGTCGCTCAGGCCAATTATGGGCTGTCACTATGGTTACCCAGCAGCACCTTGGAGCACGAGGAGGTTTATGAAGGAGCTCCTAAGGGGGGCGACTGGGGAGAGGGAGGTAGTGAGAGAGAGAAAGCGACAGAGACAGAGATCCTTACTGGCCTTCCCAACTCAACCACAGTCAAACATGAACAGGGATCCATCCAAGCCACCAAACTCAGGCCCAGGGCTGCCCGTATCTGACCATTTGCTGCCACAGGCCAGACGCCCACTATCACCCCCTAATGCTACAGTTCCAACGCTACTACCAAACCTAAACAGACAACCTCTGTGTCCAAGTCAGAGACTTAATTTATTTAATTTCCAGTCAAAATGCCCATTAACTTTGATTAGTTAATTATACCGAAGCCTCAATAACAAAATTTAATACTCAGTGTTTAGTGTGTCTTTCATTGCTAAGACTCGCTTTCAGCTTTTAAGTCTTAGAAGCTGGTTATAGTTCTTGCTTCTCACGATCCAAGTAGTGGCACACATTAGATGCACCGATACCACTTTTTCCGTTCTGATACGATACAGATATGATACCTGATCCGGCCGATACTGAGTGCCGATACTAACTCTATCTAACCTAACTCATGTATAAGCCCTAATATTTATATAATTCCATTTAAAAAATATTTTATTTTAGCAAAATCTATGTTCTGCATCACAAATAAAACACAAGCAGTCAGCTTGGCTAGATGGCATTTACTTGAATTATGTTTATTAGAATAGAAATCTTACTATTATATAATCAGTAATAAGGACTCCGTTTAACAATTTAAGTAAATGTAAAATATCTTCGTTATGCAAAACAGTTAACAGATAAACCCGTGGTGTTTACACATCAACACGCAGCAGCTTCTCTGGCTCAAAAACAGAGCTGAATGTCGTTACACATCCACATTTCTCTGGTCATTGGTCTCATATGAGTGTGGCTTGTTCACTCGTGCTACATCTCTGAGTACACGCACACATCTGAACATACTTTGCGGTGTCAGTCAAAGGTAACGGTATCGTCATCACCGATACCAATACTGTGTTTAAGAGCCGGTACTGACGCCGTCACAGATACAGTACTGGTATCAGTGCAACACTACATCAAATGATATTGAGGTCTGGACTCTGGGGTGGCCAGTCCTTTATTCTGAGAACTCCAGAACCATGTGTTTGATTTGCAAATATTCCTGTTTTTTGTCTATATCCATTTCTCAATAACGTCTTACTCCCAGCTACACATCCTTTCAGACCCACGGCTTCCTTATGGATTATCTTATATTAACAATGAGGGATCCAGCAGTCAAAGAATAAAACACAGAGCGGAACTTGGCTGGACAACGACGAAGGAGCTTCAAATCTATTGACGTGGCTCTATAAACACAGTGCTGTCCAGGCCTCCGGTTCTTTACGGATGTGAAAACTGGACAATAAAAAATGCGAGGCAGGAAAAATATTGATGCTTGTGAAATTGGGTTCTGGTTTAGACTTTGGAGAGTACTACTCTGGGGAAAACAAATGCATTCTCAACCAAATCAAGCCTCACCTCTCACTGCAAGCCAAGACAACCAAACTGAAGCTCATGTTTTGGACATATTATGATGATTCACTGGAAAAGACAACCATGCTTGGAACAGCTGAAAGTAAAAGAGAAAGTGGATGACCAGCTATAAGATGGATGGACACAATCAGATATACCATGAAGAAGCTACTAAAAAGCCTAAAGACTCAAACAGAAGACAGAAATACTACTCATAAGGTTGCCACTAGTCAGAATCAACCTGACCACAAATAACTTTGGCTATTTGACTGGAAATACAATAAATGAAGGGGGATCTCTGACCTTTGCACAGTACTGTATATTTAAGACAAAGTATCTTTTATCTTAAATGCTACCATTATATAGCAAGATAATAAGCAATACAAATAAATAAAGGTAAACGCAGCAACTGCAGGAAACGTTTGAGAACAGTCTGCAGGGCTGGGTGTCATCACATGTGAAATTACATGGAATGACCCAAACACAGCAACAGCTCTAAGCCCATAACTGTAGGCTATAGTCGCATTGACTATCATCATTTCTCCTGAATGGTCACTGTCACCAGACACTGTGACTCTAAAATAAGCTGCCAAGACACTTGATAACAAAAGCATTATGATAAACTAGGCCTGTGCAGAGCCAGACATGGTAACAAGAACGTCTGGGGACAGCCATGAGAAATTCTGGGCTACATGTGGACGAGGAACGTAGACTTATTAGTCTAAGTGGCCTCACCCATGTGGCCATAGATCCTGTCATTAGCACAGGTATATATAAGCTATGCAGATTAGACACATAGCTATTATAGAGCTAATAATACCTTCACTGTCCAATGCTAGTGTTTAGTTGGTGGCAAAATCAATAAAATATTTGAGTTAAGATTTTTAATATTAACAAAGAAAAGGCTGGTTGGTAAACAGTAGTTGATTCAAGTCATTCGGCCAAATGTCCATATCTTAGCAAATATCTTTTGTATTTTTATACTTCTCATAATCCAATTTCATGGTGTAGACCATTTCTATGATATCTCAGGTGGTTGATAAGGTGTTGCCAAGCCATTGTTATACTATCCCAGGTGGTTGCTAAGGTGTTGCCAAGCCACTGCTACACTATCTCAGGTGGTTGCTAAGCTCTTGCCAACCCATTGCTATGCTGTCTCGGGTGGTCGATAAGATGTTGCTAGGCCATTTCTATGGTATCTCAGGTGGTTGCTAAGGTCTTGCCAAGCCACTACTATACTATCTCAGGTGGTTGATAAGGTGTCGCTAGGCCATTTCTAAGGTATCCCAAGTGGTTGCTAAGGTGTTGCCACCATACTTTTATGATGGTGACATAAGAGAAGTGTCCAAAGATATTTGGCTATAAAATGCCCAAGCTGAAGGAGGAGCAGTGTTACGAATGTTTGACCAGTGTTTTTCAAGCCAATATCATTAGCATACTAGCATAACAGTTTAGATATAACATTTAGATGCCCTGAAATGACACTGGTCCTTTCACAATAACAAATAAACAATGGCGACAGATTCTTATCACACATAGCTTGTGTCACATCAGGACATTCTCTTACTTGAACTGTGTTTGACCTACCTGTGTAAGCCTTTCCCCCACCCAATCTCTTTCTCTGACCAACGCTGTGCTGTCACTCTTAAACTGCTCTCTCAGGCATTTTCTCACACCGCCAGGGTAAAAGCGCGGGAGGTGTACAATGCAGCATTGATTTATTTATAAATGTAAATAAAAAATTTATATATAGAAGCGGACAGACACTTTATTTAAATGTGAAATTATTTTATCTCTCCCTCCTCTGACCCCAGGAGTATGTTTACACTCACAACAATAAAGGTGCCAAAAATTATTAGAACCGTTCTCTAAAGACATGACTATAGGAGATGTTTGAGGAGGGCACAACTCCATTGTTTGGGTGCCTTATAACCATGATATGTGACACCAGAGCCATAAATCGCTTTTAAACCTTGAAAGTTCAGGCCTATGAATATCCATTAGGCTTGGTTAAAGGCAACATGCGGCTCTTTCACTGCCCTGTTGTGGCTCAACGGCAGAATTAATTTTTAGCTAAACAATCAGCAGAGCTTGATTTTTAGCTAACACAGTTTTAACACTAAATGGTCTTAAATGCTTGAGTTAATGTATAACCAGTAATTCATACTTTAATTGGTGCGCAGACTGCTGGTCATCATAGCAACACAGACAATAATCTTGCCTAGCTACTAGCTAACAAAAAGACAAAGAAAGATTTAAGACGAACATGGATAATTCAGAGAATTATGGACTTAATTGTATTTATAATCACGCCAGCTGGTTTTCTTAAACGTTTAATCTGCAACAAGAAACTGTCAAACACTAAGAAGTCAATCACAAGGCTTAAGTCAGCTTCTCACAGCCAATCGAATTGGCCCGTTCCACCTTAAATGGGGCAGCAGTTACATTCCAGCACCTCAGGCGCCATTTTAGAGAAGAACAAGAAGTTGGCGAATGACAAGCCTCATTTTACAAGAAACTATTTGACTTTTCTGAAAAGTTTCCTCCTGGAGATGCAAGAAAATCAGCTATGGCTGAGCTAAAGCTGTCTATACTAGTACATTAGCACATACTGAAACAGCCAAGATGGTAAAATGGACATAAAATGTTGTGGCTCCCAAGGTGGTTTGAATTTTGTTGAAAGGACAAAATGACTCATTAACAATTAGTTTGCTGACCCCTGGACTAGGCTATTGCATGCTATATATCACTTAATATAAAACATCAAACAGCACAAACTAAGCACGCTTATTTTATAGCAGATGCAGCACAGCACAATCGCTGAAGCAGTGCGGCACAAAACTGGCACTGTTGCCAAGTCTGGTTTGAAATGCACTTAGAAGGGCTGCCATGAAAACCAAACCAAAAAAACCCCACATAAATATAGTACTGTACAAAAGTCAGTATAATTTCCACTCAAGTCAGCCATTAACAACAAGTTATTTAGTTTTCAGCTTCAGAGGAAAAAAAGCAGAAAACATATTTCAAAGAAAATTGAAATACTGAAGACTCAACAAATAAATCCACTCTCTACCTTTATTACAGCTTCTTTTCAGGCAACTCACTTTTGGTTTTTCAAAGATATCTGCAGGGATGTTTATTCACAAGTTCAGTCTTAGAAGCTGTTTGAACTTTCTTCTTTTATGATTCGAACAATTCCAAAAACATTTCGTCAGGAGATACTTCTGAGTAGATCAGATATAAGCTTATCCACTTACATAAGGAAGGAGATGTAAAGAAAACTATTAAAAGATGCAGAGAAAATTGAACTTCTAATAATCACCTGTAAGACCTGGCAGACCACCAAAACCGGCCAATTAGAGCTTTCATCTTTGAGAGAGGAGAAAATCAAGCTCCAATCTTGCTTCAGATCTGAAAACATCCAAAGCCCATCCTTCCACTGTGAGAAGACAACTCAACAGGCTAAAGGATATGCAGCTGGCAAGGAGCTGAGATAAAGTAAACAGGAAAAACAGAGGACAATTTGCAGCTGAACACCAAAACTGGACATCTGAGATGTTTGTTGTGGACTAATGTGTCTAAATGTGTAATTAGCATTAGCTGGATTGTGAAATGCAAAAAATCCAACAAGCTTCTAAGCCTGAAATTTGGAGGTTTGCTGCTCATTCACCTCTAAATCAGCTCAGCCGTTTGTCCCCCAGGTATAGCTGGTGTGTTTGAGTAGGAACTGTGATGGATTCTGGCCCTCCAGGACCAGAACTGGACACCCCAGGCCTACGCCTAGAAACAGGCCTAGCCTGTGACAGGAAGAATCAGCGTGTCACAGACTCTAACAGAGTTGACTGCCTGGCGAAAAGCCTAACTAACACCTCCACTCCCCTCCATGTACAGCTCACAGCCACACAGCGAGCCCACAGTCAAATCACACGACACATCTGTCAGCAGGCCCCGCGCAGCGCTGTCGGAATTAGATTTCTCCTTTCCCTCCGCCTGCTGCTCAGTTCAGTGCAATACATTTAGCAAAACGCTATTGAATATGCCACAACAGACTCTGAAACACTGTAATAGCCCTCAGTACTGTACATCTGTCTCGCTCCCGGGCAGTAGTAGTTCAGCCAAAAATCAAACTTCCCACTTGTCGTCGATACAGTCAATCAGCCATGATGTTTCATGCCTGACGTTTTCCTCTTCATTTTCTTGCCACTGAATCTGTAATAGCTATGCTAACAAGCAATGGAAGCTTATGTTGAATCAGCATTGTGCAAACCGCGGGCCTAAACCTTCACAAACGTGCCTCAAATCCATGTTGATTTATTTCATTCATATAGTTATTTATGATCCAAACCTGCACGTATCTCTACGCGACTACATTTTATTTTAAAACACGAAGCCATAAAACATTTACATGCCCATAATAATCCGATAACTGCAGAAAATCTGACTTTGTCAGTAATCTGATCACAGTGTTTACATACAAATGAGTAATCAGATACTAGAAAACTCCTGGTTTACACGAGACAGAAAGTAATCCGATTTCTGCTTTGCAACCAGCCAAAAAACTCACAGGAGAAGACGTGACGTAAAAATAACATAAAAAGCGGCTTTTTGAAAAACACTGCTGAAAATATGAACGTATATTAACTAGAAGATGAAGAATATATAAATCCCTCATTTCATCAGGCATGCGGTTCTTTTCAGCATCACTCCAAAAGTATTTAGCTTCGTCTCGTGGTAACGCTGCTCGCTTATTTCAGGTACCGCAGTCTGTTTTCACACATACTCAGACTGGGAAATACGAAAGAAATCAGAGTAAGAGTTCACATGCACTGAGAAGTCTGATTACTGAGCTAAAGACCAGCCTCTTTATCAGATTTCTTAATCGGATTTGTACATCAGAGTGTGCTGTTTACATTATGATTTGAATAATCCGATAACTGCAGAAATCCGATGATGATCTGATTATTGTGTGTATGTAAACGCACTCACTGTCTCGGGCGTTGGTCATATAAGCGTTTCATGTAATTACTTTCTGCAAGGGGGCCTTTAGTTGCATTAAACACTCTAGACGTCTGATTCCTATGACCACCACTGAGAACAAGTCAGACTCAGTACGTTTCTCTACAACGGAGCATTTCACACCAAACCACTCCAACGGTTGTATCAAATACTGGGTGACACTGTATTTTGAGTGTCCCTTTAGATGAAACAACTGATAAGCCTTTATTGATTATCTGGTGGACCACTCCTAATAAAGTGTCACCAAATACTGTTATCTACAACAGTGGACGCATGGCTGAAAACAGTAGCAGCCACCTTGAAGCCTGAATCCTGTCCATCTGTGTATCTGCAGCTCAGTTTCACATACTCAGAAATGCTCCACTGGTCTGACCCCCCCCCCCCCCCCCCCCCACTATGGCGCTCCTGCTCTAGCTGGGAGGTAGACTTGTTTTGGTGAGACGCGAGCACACCGATAGGTACACGGTGCCTTGGGCGTACCTGAGCGCCAGCGCATTAGCAAAGAGATACGGGACAGTGCTTTGAGCCGAGGAGGCGTGAAAACACTGCCGTTCAAGTAATGTGCTCTTCAGTGCTGCGAAAAGACGCCGGGAAACTCGCTGGAAAGAATCTTTCAACACTCGCTGTGCCGGCGCTGATACATTTATTGTTTGGTTGGCTGGCAAGAGGCACAAAGAAAAGCACTGGTACTGACAATGTAGCAAACGAAAGCAGCAGCTTTCACTTCCAGCAGCAGCCTTTACAATAACACATGAAAGACAAGCTGCAGACAGACAGCTATGCGTGCACGAGAGCGTGTTTGTCCTTCAGAGGCGAGCGCTTTACTTACTCATCACTTCTGAAAAGCGAAGGAAGCGCTCGGCTCCTCTCACTCACACACGCACACTGTGCTCATCCCGGTCCCAGCAGGGGCCGAATGTAAGTGCACATATGAATACATGAATAGCTGAATATCACAGTATTACAATTCAGCTGAGTGTGTGGAGCGCCAGCAGCATCTCCTCTGCGTGTGCGGACCGTGGCTATTAGAGCCGAGCCTATAGTTCGGGCCATAAATGTCAAAACTCAAGGAAGGAGAAACAGCTAGCACCCCTATGGGACTGTATATGCATGCGTTAAGCTAACAATCATTCACGAGTGGTTTTGGACGATCTTGATTTAATATGAGCATTCGGAGCTGGTAAAAGACAGTCAGCGTTACGTTTAAAGCAGGTAACAGACATTAACATATAGCCGTGTGCAAACGTTTGGGTCAATTTGCTGGTTTTGTTGGTTTTGTAATTGAACACACCCTCGGTTCTGCACGTTTTAATGCACAGTTACTGCTTATTGGTTGAATTTAGCATAAACGGCCCTGTTTTATGTTTAAAATGTATTAAAGGCAGGAAATAAATAGAAATTGTGTGCTATATTTTGCAGAAAGTGCCACATTTAAGTGCATTCTCTGTAGAAGATGTGTTCACTCTTTTATCAAATCAACACCACATGTAACTGGACCTTCAAACTTTCGCATACGACCGTGTATTTTACCTTGTAACAGCGTTACAGTGTTTCAGTAAAGAGCTCCGTTTCTAATCTACTCCTGGGATATCTAGAACTCCCAGAACTGACCTTTCTTCTCACTAAATTGGTTCCACTCTTTGCAAAGCACAACAGGATTGGCTGATTCCACTTTCCTGTGACACATTAGGCCTAGAGCTTTAACTGAGCCTGAAACGAGGACTCAAACCCCAAGAACTTCATGTCTGAGCCCAGCCTGACTCGACACACAACATGACCCCGACCTGACCCCATGAACCCAACCTGACCCCAATCACATCATCAAATTTCATGTGACACAAAATTCTGCCCAAATCTGACCTGAACTGGCCCAAAGTGGCATATAAAGCCTAACAGGATTGTTCCAGTGTAGTGACAATAATAGACAATGATCAGCTGTCTAAAATTCTGTTGTTATGAATTTATTCATCAAGTACTGCTTCTGAACATGTTCACCATGTTTTAGTCAAGATGAACTTTACATCCTGCACTGTTCTCACACTGTACTGATATAGCAGGATGTTAGTATTCTCCGGTTTGATCCTTTGCTTAGTATATATAACATAAGAATATTCATACAGTATATCTCTATTTATTTTTGAATGTTCTCATGGACTTCAATGCTAAATTCACAATGCAACAACACGAATGGGTGATTCCAGCGGTCACAAACTATGTTAAAGTAGAAAAAGAATAGCAAAAATAAAGCAGGGGAAACCCTGGCAGGTGGGCTATGAGACCCTGAAAGTGAAAGATAAACCTGGCTAGAGTAATCTAATCTAATATATTTGGAAATGACATCTGAACCCAAAAGGACACCACTGCTCACGTCAACTCTGGTCAGGTTCGGACAAATAAGGTCTAGTTAGGCCTTGAGTTCAACTCCTGAAGTCCTAACCAATAAGAGAGCTCATCTGTGTCTACCTAGATATCACAGAGAAGAACAAAATCCTGATTGGACATTTGTCCATTGGGTGCTTTATGTTGCCCTTTTCTTTCCAAACAAAACTGGAAAAAGGAGTATTACTATGATATTTGCAGAGTTTAAAAATGGTAAGCATGATGAATGTACTAGATAAAAAAATGCAGACATGAAGGTGTAGACAGCCATGAGGGGTTCTCCTCTGGAGTGTGTGTGTGTGACAGCGGTGCAGAGGGGAAATAAGAAGTGAGCGCTGACCTCAGGTCTCAGGTGCTCTCTCTATATGTGGTGAAGGTGCCCTGACACACACACACACACACACACACACACACACACACACACACACACACTCAAACTCCCGCAGAGGCAGCAGAGTGGGAGAGGTGACATCACCGGAGCACGGGGCAGCACGTGTGTGAACAGATGGTGTGCGGGCGGTGAGGCCTTTCACCTTGGTTACTGTAAAGGGACAGAGGTGGTCCTGGAGAAGCCTCCCCTTCTGACTGTCCAAAACACAGCTGTCTGCAGCCTGCCCCCCGGTGCGTGGGGGTAGACACTGCTTTTTGTGTGCGTTATATGTATATACATATGACATCAAAACAGCATGTGAATGGAGAATGAACATAAGGGTGAGTGGGATGGGGGGGTGGATTTTTGGGTGGGTGGTTGTGGGGTAGTGGTGGCTTCCTCAGTAGGTCAGGGGCAGAGGTGGCTTTTAAGCTGTAAGTGGCGTTTTTGGGAAAGTGAAAGGGGTAGAAGTGGCTTTTGGGGCACGTGAAAGGGCAGAGATGTCTTTCTTGGGAAGGTTGGGGTAGAGGCAGCTTTTTGGGTGGTTTGGGGGCAGAGGTGGCTTTTTGGGAATTTGAAGGGGTAGAGGGGGATTTTGGGGTACTGAAGCAGGTAGAGATGGCTTTTGGGGAAGGCTGGGGTAGAGATGCCTGTCTGGGCATATGAGGGGGCCATTTTAGTATTACCGTATTTACATGTGACCGCACATCAGCCTTCAGCCGTTTAGTCCAAGCAGAGGTATTCAGGTATATCATTCTTTAAGGCACATGATCAAAAGCTTGATGTTTAAAAAGCGAGGCTGGACAATGGCCATATGAAAATGAATTATGTCTGTCTTGGGTGGAAAAAACCACACAAATACTGTAAGTGGACTTATTTTAAAAAGATGAATAGCGTATCCCAATGTTTAACCTGACCAAGAGCCATTTTAGCCTGGCTAATACAAATTAGCTGCTGAAAAATAATCGCTTCAGTGAGACCCCGTCTCCTCGACCGCTGCCATTACTCAGCCTATTAGGAATGGCTTGCTGCTTCTGACACGAAGAGCCCATATTCCTAATGGTATCCACCACAGAAAGCTGACTGGCTCTTCATACATGACTTAATATGACATATAATTAAGTTTTTTTTTTCTCTTTCCTTTGCTCTGAGTCTGCGTCTTCCTGTTCTAACACTCGAGCCAGGCCTGGGGGTGGTCTGTGAAGAAAAAGACACACAAGGTCATGTTGATAGCCTGGGAAAAGACAGAATTCTCTGGAGGATGTGAAAAAACAAAGCCCGGGCCTGCTTGCTGCTCTTATTGACTCGTTGGGAGAAGCGCTTGATTCCGCCTGACAGAGCTCCCGCGTATCACTGTCATGTCGGAGGCTAAAGTTTGTTATCTGCTTTAATTAAATAGATTCGGCGCCTCTGACAAGCGCGGGTGAGGTGGAAGGAAAGGGGCGCGGCGCATCCATCAATATTTATCTGATAGAGGCGCTTCAGCCCGGAGCATCAGAGAGAGAGAGAGAGAGAGAGAGCGAGAGAGAGAGAAAGAGAGTGAGAGAGAAATTATGTATATTGCACATTATTACACATTTTAATTACTAGTGGTAGTTATATTTCTACTGCTACTATTATTATTATTTCATTTTGCAATCGTTTTTGTTGCCCTGTGCTTGAAAGTTACATTTCTTTAGATTTACAGACATAAAGGCATAATATTGTTTCTATGCTCATTGTCCATTTTATCAGCTCCACTTACTGTATAGCTGCACTTTGTAGTTCTACAGTTACAGACTGTAGTCCATCTGTTTCTCTGATACTCTGTTACCCTGTTCTTCAGTGGTCAGGACCCCCATGGACCCTCACAGAGCAGATACTATTTGGGTGGTGGGTCATTCTCAGCACTGCAGTGACACTGATGTGGTGGTGGTGTGTTAGTGTGTGTCGTGCTGGTATGAGTGGATCAGACACAGCAGAGCTGCTGGAGTTTTTAAACACTGTGTCCACTCACTGTCCACTCTATTAGAAACTCCTACCATATCAGCCCACCTTGTAGATGTAAAGTCAGAGACGACAGCTCATCTGCAGGACGCTGTTGGCTGGATAGTTTTGGTTGGTGGTCTGTTCTCAGTGACAGTGAGGTGCTTAAAAGCTCCAACAGCACTGCTGTGTTTAATCCACTCAGACCAGCGCAACACACATTAACACACCACCACTGCATAAGTGTTACTGCAGTGCTGAGGATGATCCACCATCAAAATAGTACCTGCTCTGTGAGGGTCCATGGGGGTCCTGACCACTGAAGAACAGGGTAAAAGGGGGTAACAAAGTATCAGAGAAACAGATGGACTACAGTCTGTAACTGTAGAGCTACAAAGTGCAGCTATACAGTAAGTGGAGCTGATAAAATGGACAATGAGCGTAGAAACAAGGAGGTGGTCATAATGTTATGCTTGTATCATGATTATCATAACTATTATGAAGTTGCTGTGAGAAAGTGAGGGATGATTGAAAGGGTGAAATAAGGAGTGATGGGGCAATTACTAAGGAAACAAATGTGGTGGGTGTAGCCCACCAGGGAAAAACATGAAACACATAAACACAAAATCAGCAGCTACACAACTAACAGCAGTCACATGACCAGGTGCGCAATAAAAGGGATCCTCCAGCAGAGACTGTGGCTCTTTCTGCTCCTAAACCGGCGCTTCTTCACCCAGAGGGACTTGGCAGTACAATAGAGCCCATCACCCAATTTTAATTAGCCACTCGAAGAACCGACGAGCGTGCTCCCAGTCGTCCGAGCGTTCTTAATAACAGAAAAAGAAGTTCGAACGGTTCTCTCAGGCATGCGGCCAAAACCCGTCCTCTCTCTCTCTCTTATTCTCTCTCTCGCTCTCTATCAGCCTCGGCCATCCCTTCTCTAATTAATCTGCTGCTCTGGTTGCTGAGGTTGTGTTAGCATACAGCAACTGTATGTGCTGAATAGGACAACGGAGATTGGGCCTTCAAAATGAGCGAGAGACACTGACAAAGGGAGAAAACTTCCCTCTCTCTCACTCTCTCATTGTTTCGCATTCGATCGTTTCTCCAAAACCCATCTGTTCTTGCAGACAATGGCAAGAGAAACAGCACAATCCGCTCCTTTTATTTCCAGCATGCATTTGGCTTAATGAAACTGGAATGTTGTCAGACAGCCGTGCTTGGCTCTTCTAATGAATGAGTGGTTCTAGATATGACCCTCTTTTCTTTCTATCAATACACCACGACTCAACGGCACAGACCTGCGCTCTTTAACCAGAGCGCTATGCGTGCGTCGCTTAACTAAAGCACATTCCCGTCTTCCTTCCCTGAATTCATATTAAACTCGTTGATCATTGCTGCTTTTAACCTAATAATCGGCACAAAACTCCACGTACAGAAGAAAAAGAAACGGCGAAACAAAAAACGCAATTAAAAAGTTGCCTTCCTGTGCGCGTGTGCGCTCGGTAACCTAAGCAAATTACAACCTGCAGAGTACATGGGGTTCAGCAGCGGAGCCGTCTTCAAAGGCCTGGTCTATTCTGCTCCAACAATGGTCAGGAAAGCAGCTGTGTGTGTGTAAATGTGTGTTTATGTGCACGGCAGTCGAACACACACCGTGATATTCCTGAATAGCTTCACCTCTAATGAACCCTGGCATCAAAGAGAAGAGCGGAACGGGCAGATCAACACGCAGAGTTATACAACTGCGGCAGAGTGGAGGACAGTAATGAAGGCTTCGAGGGCCCAAGGGTCAGGAGTAGAAGACACACTGAGCTATTTCTGTCAATCAAAGGGAAGGGCGGGGCCTCTCTTCCCCCTCCAACCCCACCTGACTCCATCTGTATCACAGAGAGATAAGTGCGGGAAAGAACTAATGATCTGCAGATATACTGTATATTGTCTCTGTGCTAAGAAAAACATGTAGCTCTTGTTTTGGACAACACCTTTGACAGCACTAGCTGATCTGTAAACACTGCTGGAGTTTTTAAACACCTCAGTTTCACTGCTGGACTGAGAAAAGTCCACCAACCAAAACTATCCAGCCAACAGCGTCCTGTGACCACTGATGAAGGACTAGAGGATGATCAACACAAACAGAGCAGCAGCAGATGAGCTGTCGTCTCTGACTTTACATCTACAAAGTGGACTGACAAGGTAGGAGAGTCTAATAGAGTGGACAGTGAGTGGACACAGTGTTTAAAAACTCTAGCAGCACTGCTGTGTCTGACCCACTCGTACCAGCACAACACACACTAACACACCACCACCAAAGAAAGAAAGAATGAAAAGACAAAAGAAATGATGAAAGAAGAGGTAAATGGACAAAAGAAAGAAAGAAAGAAAGAAAGAAAGAAAGAAAGAAAGAAAGAAAGAAAGGACAAAAGTACAAAAGAAAGGATGAAAGAAAGAAAGGATGAAAGAAAGAAAGGACGAAAGAAAGGACGAAAGAAAGGATGAAAGGACACACCAACACACACTAACACACCACCACCAAAGAAAGAAAGAAAGAAAGAATGAAAAGACAAAAGAAATGATGAAAGAAGAGGTAAATGGACAAAAGAAAGGACGAAAGAAAGAAAGAAAGAAAGAAAGAAAGAAAGAAAGAAAGAAAGAAAGAAAGGACAAAAGTCTGAAAGAAAGGATGAAAGAAAGAAAGGATGAAAGAAAGAAAGGACGAAAGAAAGGACGAAAGAAAGGACGAAAGAAAGAAAGGACAAAAGAAAGGACGAAAGGACGAAAGAAAGAAAGAATGAAAGAAAGAAAGAAAGAACACTGGCAACACAGCAGTGAATATAACCAGGCCAAAAACCTCCTTAAACGGGAAGATGAAAAGAAAGACGGGAGCTGCAGCGACTCTGCAAAAAATACCAAGAGCATGTTTCCGCTGAGCTGTGCTGGTTGCAAGCACAGGCTACAACTTATCTAGCTATAGCGAGATCAACAAGCAAGAAACTCGACCGTAGTAAAGAAAACAAAGACCACCACCGAGGCCTCCAGCCATTCTGCTCTGGTGAATTAGCCTTGACTGCCATCTTATTCTGCTGTGTAAGGTCAGAAATCGCGTGACGTATTTAACCCTCCTGTCATCTTCAACTTTACTAACATCTTTTATCACAGGGGTCAGTTTGACCGCAGCAGTTCAAACCTCTGGGAAACATCAAAGTTCTGGTAGGAATAATGCCCCCCCACCCACATCGTGCATGTTGTAGTGACCTCAATATCACCCAAAACAACCAAAACCAACGTGTGTCAAATGTTGATATTTTCTGTTTTATACAGCTCCAACAGCCTACAGTCAACTGACCCCAAAGACCACCAAAATGTGTACAAACATATCATCATGTTAATTTTATGTCGGTCCAGTTGTCCTCACTAAATTAGGAAAAGTCAATATGAAGTTGGTGGATGTCAACCTCACTGTAAGGACCTAATGCTTCCTTCAGCTCATACCAGGGCCCCTCCCTAAAATACCACTCTGGCTATGCCAAAGCTATACTGGTAGAATTGAGTACTGCAGGATTTCACAGCGGAGAGACCAAATACTCACTGTCCAGAACAGAGACAGCAGAGATAAAGACAGATTGTTGAGCTGCCAGGGAGGAAACGAGAGCCAAAAACTTCTTAAGCAGAAATGAAAGGAAAAGAAAATATAAAGCCTCCAATCAGTTAATCAGGTTTACACTGACACCACTGAACACTGATTCAATCAGAGCTCCAGAGCTCCAAGCCCTGTGTTTACAGAGGAGCATGCACATACACGGCCCACATGGACAGTGTTTCTGAGATTATAAAACCAGTTCTGTTTCAGACACACGAACGATTCTGCTGTGATGCTGCGAAAACATGAGCTGTGAAATTCTTGATTTTTCCAGAGTTTTAGGCCCGATCCCATTTTGTATTTTTACCCCTACTCCGTGTTTTCGAGTGTCGCCTTGCCCCTTGGAACCGAGTTGAAGGGGTAGTGGCTGAAATCTTCCCTACGAAATGGGAGCCTCAAATAAAGAGCATTACTTCATTAACAGGCTAGTAGCGCTGCTCTGTAGGCGACCCTGCCAGTCTGCAGTGACAGCAGAGGAGGGTAAGGTTCAGCTCCTCACTGCAAATAGATCATTTACAGTAGATAATTTAGAACTGAATTACTTTGTAGTGTTCCCTAAAACTTTAAACACTGTATATTCTCGGAATGTCTTTTGGTGCTTAGTTTATGCTGTTTCAATCTACACTGTATAAAATGTTTTTGAATACAGTAACAGCAATTATTAATATGACAAGTGATTCCAAACTTTTGATTGGTTCTGTAACAAGAGGTTATTGCTGGACTGAGTCCGCGCGCACACACACACACACACAGTGTCAGTGGTGAATCCAGAGCTGGTGAGCTCATTCTTTTCTCTGACCTCTCCCCTCAAGAATTCCTGCCACCTCTGAAGTTGCCGTGGCAACGTTCCTGCTATGAGGGCTAATGACACACTTCCTGTGCTCTGTGCCAGGAGGTGTGTGTGTGGGACAACAGCTGGCTGAGAGGCTGACTCTCTCACTCTCTCTTTTGGTCTCTCTCTGTGCATGTCGGTATCTCTCTCTCTCTCCACCTCACAGCTGAATAAGTGAGGCAAGAGGAATCAAACCTCCACATACTCACCACACCACACTGAGCACAGCATATATGTATACTCTATATTTCCAAAACTATTCGCTCAGGAATAGGAATAGGAAGGGGCCGTCCCCAAACTGTTCCCACAAAGCTAGGAGCATGAAATTGTCCAGAATGTCTTGTTCTGTTCCTTTCACTGGAACAGATTTGTCACTCCAGAGAACACATCTCCACTGCTCTAGAGTCCAGTGGCGATGCTTTACACCACTGCATTCGACCCCGCTCTGTCATTTTACGTGGCCGACCACTTTGTGGCTGAGTTGCTGTCGTTCCCAGTCACTTTGACTTTGTTATAATACCACTGACAGTTGACTGTGGAATATTTAGTAGTGAGGAAATTTCACGACTGGACTTGCACAGAAAGTGAATATTTTTGGCAATATAGTATATATATATATATATATATATATATATATGTGTGTGTGTGTGTGTATACATACATACATATATATATATATATATATATATATATATATATATATATATATATATATATATATATATATATATATATATATATATATGTATACACATATATACATAATGTAGCCTATCCCAGCGGTCACTGGGTGGAAGGCAGGAAACGCCCTGGACAGGTTGCCAGTCCATCACAGGGCAGACAGACATATACATTCACACCCACACTTACACATAGGGGCAATTTAGCATGTCCAGTTGGCCTGACTGCATGTCTTTAAACAGAAAGGACCGTGATCACCCAGCCGGGGAACTAAAACCACTTTGCCACCATGCTGCCCCGGGTACAAATAAAGTAACCAAAACCTGAACATTACCAAATAACTATTGGTAAACTTTATTGGAGTTCGTTGTTCTTTAGGTTACTTCATACAATGTTTAGCAAAATAATATTTGCTTCTATTAGCACACCATTAAACTGGTAGACTCTGGATGGAAAAACCCTGGTGAAGACTTTAACCCAGACTGCACTAAGGCTATGGTAAAGCACCAAGGTGGAAATCTCAATGTGTAGGGCCGGTTTCCTAATAATGGTGAGCTTGTGTCCACTGGCATTTTGAATACAAACCTGCAGAAGTCTGCAGAGAAACTGTTCATAACCCTCGGAACTCAGCAGCCACCTTCTGAAAAAAAAAACCACTTTGCCAAAGAGTTCCAGTCTTGAAACCCAATGATCTCTCTAACCCTAACTTTAACCTCAGGAGCCAAAAAGAAATTATTTTGTTCTTTCTGAAAAATTAATCAAGGAACCTGTGAAGTCACGACAACCTTTTCCTCTAGTTTCTCTTAAAAGCAAATGCACAAAGACAAACACACACACACACACACACACACACACACACACACACACACACACACACACACACACACACACACACACACACACAGGCCTCATATCACACCAGCTTCCCCCTTTAAGTATTATAAAACCGACTGCCGAGTACAAACAATCAAGTCCACCTCCGCCAAGAGCTCCCAGAGTACAAACACTGCTGAATTATGACTTGTCACAACACGTGGGTGTGTGCATGTCGCAGGAGGAGGGAGACAGAAGAAAACTGGGAAACAACTTCAAACACAAAAGCCTGCAGCTCAATCCACATCAACCAGCACACGCTTGCACCTGCCGGCGGATCAGTCACATGCCTCGGATTCAGTGTCAGGTTCATACGCAAAAAAACCACTCAGAGCACAGGTCAGACTGTACCTCCAGACCCGAACAGGCTGTGTCTCAAATCCAGGTCGTTCACAGAGTACCTGCCACTGTAATACTGTGTTTAGTGTAACCGTGTATGGATGTGGGACATAGTGTATGGTGTTTGAATGAGCAAAGTGTATAGTGTAAGTGCTTAATGCATATAATGTAAGATTATACAACATAGTGTGTAGCGTGAGGAGACATACACAGTGCACAGTAGACAGTATAAGAATATAGTGTTCAGTGTAAGAATAGAGGACACAGTGTACAGTAGACAGTGTAGGAATATAGTGCACAGTGTAGGAATATAGTGCACAGTGTACAGTAGACAGTGTAGGAATATAGTGCACAGTGTAAGAATAGAGGACACAGTGTACAGTAGACAGCGTAGGAATATAGTGCACAGTGTAAGAATAGAGGACACAGTGTACAGTAGACAGTGTAAGAATAGAGGACACAGTGTACAGTAGACAGTGTAGGAATGTAATGGATGTTGTAAGAATGTAGTGGTTAGTGTCTGAATTAAGACACAGAGCTCAGCTTAGCTATAAACGATCTATAAGGCTGTCAGAGTCCAACACGGCTGCGGCTATTTATGCCTGACCCCTCCGGGGCAAAGCCCAACCATCAGCAAAAGTCTATTAACACGATCAATCTATTCTTCGTTAATTAGCTTCCGACAACACAGAGAAGATGAGGGAGTCATAACAGTTATATGCTGATGGCCAAAATGTTGGTTTTGTCTTTCGTTGGTTTGCTGAAAAGTAACCCTAAAAACTGAACATTACAATAAAATAAAAAAATAAATAATCAAACAATAAATCAAAGTGTCCCCAAACTTTTGAAGGGCAGCGTATCCTATCTCTCCTATGCCGAGGCGAACAGCCAGGATGCTCCTATGTGCAGGGAGTTTGGGGGTGAAATTGAATGTTTTCATACGCAGCAAAGGGTCGAGGCGTCCGGAGAGCGTTTACGTTGCATTTCCAAACCAAATGAGAAAAAAAAACGTGAATTATTCAAATGCATGCATCGCCACGGTAACCAATACTTGCTGCAGAGGCATTTTCAATCACACGTGGCAAAATTGTGTGGCTCGGAGTGTGTGTATGTGTGGTAAATGGTGTATTGTATGGGGTCTTCCCCATCAGAGGAGGCGGCAATTAGAGCAAGTCTGGCAGCTGGGGCTCGACCCGACACTGCAGCGAGAGTTTCGCACACAGTTCCGCTCAGGAGGCCTTCCAATTATCCCAGCCAGTGCACACACACACACACACACACACACTCAGGGCCCCTGCAGTGACTCCCTTTACGCACCCTCCCTCAGGCTGATCTGCCTGTTATAAGCTGTGAGGTCCAGGGCGGCCTACGCCGCCCAGTGCGAAACGGCACACTTTTAATCACTTTCGGCCTTATCTGCACGCTATAGCACCACACTGTCACTATAGAGCCACTATAAGAGCTTTTTCAATCTTTGAATGTGCGCACTGTAGGAGATGCCCACAGTCTCCCAATATTCCTCCCACAGCTGTCAATCTGAGCCTCCTTAGAGTTTGGGAAATGTATGTAGGGATATCCTGATTCCATGTGAAGGATCGGAGAATCAATTCACATTTGAAAAAAATCGATATTCATATTGACCACATTCTTGCAACATTTCTGCTTAATACAGTGTTGTAAACAACAGTTTGGTGTAAAATGGCTCAATAACTAAAAAAATAATAACAGTGGTGGTGATGGGAACCAGGGGTCACAACATCTACAACACAAATACAGCCATTTTATTTGCTATCTAAACTGACCATGCGTTTCATGAGCTTTCAGTTGTGAGGTTATGATGGTAAAATAGTGTTAAATCTGAAAAAATAACTTTTTTGGGGGCACTATTTTGCTTTACAACACCCTCCATGTAACCCTCCGCCATGAACGGACTTTAAAAACCACATTTTAAGCCTTAAGCTTCTCAAAGTTATTGTAATACAATGCTTCAGACAACAGGCAGCATTTTTAATCCCATTCCATGGAATAGCTTTCTGTGAAGGAGCTTTTAGAGGCATGAAATGCTCCAGACGTCTGGTTCCTATTATCACAACTGTGAGCAATTCTGAATTCTCAGATTCTCTTGAATGGCACTTTTCACACCAAATCATTATGGAGGGCTTTGTTTACATCTTAACCATTTAATTATACAGAAAATTTGAAAAATGTGTGGAATTAGCCTTTAATGTAGTTGAAGTGCGTGCTATGTGGCTGTGGTATCTACAAAAATACAAATATTCATACTATCTAATTGGATAATTGGATCGAGAAAAAAAGTGAGTTGATGGATTTACGTTGTGTGTGTGTGGGAGATGCAAGCGAGGCACAAAGGTCAGCCTGGTTAATGAAGCTGTCTGTTCAAGCTAATGGTGATTAGCTGTAGCCAGCGCTCAGCCACCCCAGTCAACACAGCCATGAAGACACATGGGGCACGTGATTAAGAGGGAGAAACTGGGAAAGAGGCCTTTATACTCCCCTCTCTGCTGGACAGTTTCTAGTTATTCCCACCCGCTAGCTAATCTCCCCGACACACAATACTACCACGCTGGGAGAGTGAAGGCTAGCATGTGCTTCCTCCGAGGCACATGAAGCACCACCAGATCTTTTCAAACGGCTGCTAATGTAGCGTTACTGGACAGGTCAACACGCTTGGAGGAGAGCACTAATTGCCCAACTGTTACACACATTTGCCAGCTCAGCCACATCAGTGCTAATTCATTTTCTATTTCTTTGTGTGCCGTGATTACACGTTGTTTTTTACACGTACTTAACTATAAATTTAGCTATTGTAGTGAAGCACAACTAACCTTTAACCTAAGTACGCAGTTAGGTAGCTGGCTAGCTAATCTTAGCTAAACTACTCTTTTCTTTTAGTGTTTTCTCCGGTTACTTTACTTTTACTTCACTGTCTTTCTAACAAAGGTTGCCACTTAGCTATTTTGTATTGTTTTAGTAACTTTTTTGCAACCGACATTCTAAATTGTGTCAGAAATTAGCTAGCTAGCCAACTAAGCTAAACAGCGACGCTTTTTTCATGTGACATTTACTTCACAGTGTCCATTTAGCTCTGTTGTGTTGGTTTAGTAACTCTTCCACGACTCGCATCCCAACCTGAGGCAGAAATTAGCTAGCTGGGTAGCTACAGTTTTATTTTATTGTTTTCCATAGTTATTTTATGTTTACTTCACGTCTAACAGGTCTCCACTTAGCTGTTTTGTACTGTTTTAGTCAGTTTTTTGCAACCCACATTCCAACCTGTGGTAGGAATGAGCTAGTTTTATTTTACTGCTTTCTACAGTCATTTTACGTTTACTTCCCGATTTCCATTTAGCTATTTTATATCATCTTAAAAACTCTTCCATGACTCACATCCCAACCTGAGGCAGACATTAGCTAGCTGGCTATCTAAGCTAAACAGCTACTGTTTTATTTTCTACAGTCATTTTACTTTTGCTTTAGTTTCTTTCGGTGAAATATTTAAAAGAAGCTGATTTGTATTTTTTGTATTTTTGTTTATTCACCTTCCAACCTGAGGAAGCTTACTTTGCTAACTAATCTTACACAATAGCCTGCTAGCACAGACCAACATAGCTGGTCATCAGCACAACCGGCGTATGTTGTGTTTTGATGCTGGTTTTCTGGTCAACCAACATGACTTAGCTGGGTGACCAGCTAAATCAGCACCAGACCAACATAAACCAACAGGAACCAGCTTAGACCATCAGGAAATTCATGTCCTTTTAAAATAAGAAGCAATAATAAATAAAATCTAAAGCTGTGGCTTTTATGTTCTGTCATGAGTGCCTGTGAGTTAGCTAATTTAGCTAAAGCAAGGCGTCTGAGGTAAGCTAATGGGTAGCTTAGGAAGCCAATAATGCTGATGAATAACTTAAGTTTGAAAAGTATTGAAAGCAGGTATTTGAAAAGTTCTTTAATAAAGTTATTTGCGTCACTTTTTTCTTAAATGTTTTATTTCTATTAAAAAAATAGCACTACAGTAGCATTTGCCCGTGTATATTAGCGAAAAAAGACAGTTTTCTGATTCTGATAAGCTCTGACGCCGTTCCCTACTGTTATAGATCTGGAGAGGGCTTTGGATCTGAGGGTGAGGGTGTGTGTGTGTGTGTGTGTGTGTGTGTGTGTGTGTGTGTGTGTGTGTGTGTGTGTGCTGACTCCACTGAGTCACAGAGAGCGCTGAAAGGTTAGCTGTGACGCTGCTGTGTGGCCCCTCTCCCTGGGGGTTCCATTAGAAAGCGCCGCTGATTGGTTATGGAACAGTTTCCGTGGCGGCGAAGTGGAATTAGAACACTTGTGAGCGCAAGCGCTGTGTGTTTGTGTGTTGTGTGTGTGTGTGTGTGTGTGTGTCACAAAAGGCGAGGGAGGGAGAGAAAGGAACAGATGTGACAGATGGGCAGAATATAGTCTTCAGTCGCCTTCAACGGATACGAAAATATTAAGCCGATAGGGGCTTTTGTCAAACGGAATCAGGTGTGATGAGGGAAGTGTGTGTGTCTGTGTGTGTGTGTGTGTGTGTTCGTGTTGGAACAGACTGAACGCTGCCAAATTCCCCTCTCAGGAGCAGCTGCAGGAGACAGCGCAGCAGAACACACAGCACAGACTGTGTGTGATGCCTTGGTAGAACGCAAGCGTGCACTGGCCTGACACACACTAAACATGAGCCTATTCCCCTCTCCTCTCTTCTCCTCTTCTCCCCTTTCCTCACTTTTCCTCTCCTCTCCCTTTCCCTCCTCTCTTCTCCTCTCCTCACTTCAACTCTCCTGTTCTCTCCTCTCTTCTCCTGTTTCCTCAACTCCTCTCCTCTCATCACTTTTCCTCTCTTCTCCCTTTTTCTCCTCTGATATTATTTCCTCACCTGCCCTGTTCTCTGCTCCTGTTTCCTCAACTACTCTCCTCACTTTTCCTTCCTTTCCTTCTCCCTTTTCTCCTCTCCTGTTATTTCCTCACCTCTTCTCTTCTCACTTCTCTCCTCCCTTCTTTCATTGCCTCCTCTCCTTTTTTCCTCTCTTCTTCTCCTTATTTCTCTCCTGTTCTCTCCCTTACTTCTCCCTGTCCTCCCTTCTTCTGTTCTCTCCTCACTTTTCCTCTCATCTATTTTTTCCTCTCCTCTTCTCTCCTCACTTCTCCTTTCCTGTTCTCTTCTCTCCTCACCTTTCCGCTCCTGTTATCCCCTCACTTCTCCATTCTTCTTTTATCCCCTTTCCTCTCCTCTCTTGTCCTGTTCACTCATCTTCTCAGTGCTCCTCTCCTCTTCCTCAGTGTGTGTGCGAGAAAGAAGGAAACACACACACTCACGCACACACACGCACACACACACACACACACACACTGCGCTCATCAGAGAATAAATACAGCTCGTCTTTCTGTCGTTTCAGCTCTGATGTGATTCAGCGTTCAGTCACACAGCTGTGCTGGAAAACTAACCCCCCAAACACACGACAGCACCACTATTGCACACCCATTACAGCCTGTTCATTTCTCTTTAAACTCTCTCTCTCTCTCTCTCTCTCTCTCTCTCTCTCTCTCTGCCCCCCGTCTATCTCTCCTTTTCTCTTTCCCCCCTCTCTCTGTCCCCCCGTCTTTCTCTCTCCTTTTCTCTCTTCCCCTGTCTCTCTCCTTCTCTCTCTGCCCCCCCTCCCGTCTTTCTCTGTCTCTCTTTTTCTCTCTCCTTCTCTGTCTTTCTCTCTCTCTCTCTTTCTCTCTCTCTATTTCCCCTCTCTCTCCTCTCCCTCTCTCTCTACCCCCCCCTCTCTATTTCCCCTCTCTCCTCTCCCTCTCTCGCTCTCTGTCTGTCTTTCTCTCTCTCTCTCTCTCTCTCTCTCTCTCTCTCTCTCTCTCCCTGGCTCATTCCCTCGAGAGGTCCCTCGAGGTCAGTCCCTGTCCTCTTCCGTTCTCTCTCTGCTTATGTTTGTCTGGACCAGCACATTATCCCGAGCCTGTCTGAGGGAACATTAACTCGGCAAAGGGGTCCGAGTCTCTGACCTCAGTCTGATTTGATCACAACTCCTCATGAAATGTTTCACTCCATTACAAAACCTCAAATTTAACTCTGCTACCGCTTTGTTTCTCTTTGTGTCTCATTTTTCTCCATCCTTTCTTTTCCCCCTCCTTTTTCTCCATTCCTTCCTTTCTTTTCTCCTTTCCTTCTTTTGCTCCTTTCTTGTCTATCCTGCCTTGCCTCATTCTTCTTCTTTCTTTTTCTTCCTTCCCTGCTTTCCTTTTCTTTCATATCCTTCCTTTCTCTTCTTTCCTTCCTGCCTGTCTTTATCTTTCTTCCTTCCTTTGTCTTGCTTTGTTCTTTTCTTATTCTGTTCATTCTCTTTCTTTCCTTCCTTTCTTCTCCTGTCCTCTTTTTCATCCTTCTGTCCTTTCTCATCCTTCCTCTATCTTCTTTCCTTTTCTTGCAACCATACTCCTCTTTCTTTCCTCTTCCCTCTTTTGCTCATTTCTCACCTCCTTTCTTTTCTTATCACCTTTTTCTTCCATCCTCTCATCCTTCCTCTCTCTTCATTCCTCCCTTTCTTTCTTATCTTCTTCCACTCATCTCTTCATCCTTTTTTCCAGTCTTTTTCTTCCTTCCTTACTTTCTCTTCCTTCCCTCCTTTCTTTTTTCCATGCTCTTGCCTCCTTTCTGCTTTGTCTTTCTTCTCCTCTTTCACTTTTTTTTCCTTCCCTTCTCTTTCTTTCTTCTTCCTCTTAATCCTTTCTTTCTTTCTTTTCCTTCTTTATTTCTCTTTTTCACCCTTCTGTTCTTCTCTCATTTCCTTTTTCCATCATTCCGTTCCTTTTTCTCTGATCTTTCCTTCCTTATTTCTATCCTTCCCTTCTTCTCACGTTCTTTCCTTAATTTTTTTCTCTTCCGTTCTTTTCCTTTCTTTCTTTCTCTTTCTTATTTTACTACATGTTAATTCTGACACACACAAACTGAATCTGATATGATCTTTTCTTTCAGGCCAATACAGCTCATTCAGTGATGTTGTCGTCCAGCCTGTTTTCAGATTCAGCAGCCAAACAGTCGGACGTCTGAGAGCAGATATATAACCTTTATACGAGTCACTGACACACATAACGTGACATGTGATACGTATCAGACTGATCACATAAGAGGACATTCTGAGAGGGTAGAGTGTCTCACTAAAGGTCAGACTAACACAAGTGCAGTAGCATAGCGTTCTCTCTCTCTCTCTCTCTCTCTCTCTTGCTCCTTCTCTTTTCTCTCTCTCCATCTCTGGCCCTTCCCACTGGCTCTTCCAGGTCAATGGCAGACTAGGCCGAAAGCTGCTTCTCTCTCCCTCTCTCTCTCTCTCTCTCTCTCTCTCACACACACACACACACACACACACACACACACACACGACTGGAGCAAGTCCTCACAAACAAGCTGTCAGCACGATTACCCTCATGATTGAGAATATGAAACGGAGGCTGACGGCTGAAAATTACTGTGATGATCCAACTAAGGTGACTGGCATTAACCCTGAACATCCAGAGACAGAAAAAGACAGACAGACGGATAAAAGAGAAAAAGGTAAACGTCTAAGAAGCAAAACCTCAACGCTGTAACAAACCAGGCTGAACGTAACCTCCAAAACATAGAGCCCATAATTCTGCACAAACAGAATACTTCCACTAATTAACTCTAATCAATTTACTGTGAATAGCCATTACGGCTCCGAACCCTCAGAAATGCTCATTAGAATACAGGCCTGCTAAAAGCAGACAGTGCGCTCTAATCACTTCGACTTCCCAAATTCAACAGCAGCCCTCAGATGAACACACAAAGGCTAATACCAAAAGTCTTTCATGTATATATTATCACTGTCATATCAAAACCTTCCTTTTTTAACAGCAGTGCAAAACAGCAGCTTCTCTTTAAGCATTTTGTGATGAATAGGCCAAGAGAAATGCTCAAAAATGACTTGGCAAGGTTCAAAAGTTTGGAATCACCAGCCATATTAACTGTTTGTGCTGTTTTTATACAAAAATAACTAAAGACGCACTGAAAACTCAAAACCCAAAAGTGGTGAAAAGCAGAACAGGATGAAAAGTCAAAATAACGCTTAGAATGACGATTTAAGGCAGGCGTGTCCAGGTTTCCACTCCAAAGAAGCTGAAGCTCACCTGATTCTACCTGTCAGTTGATCTTAGTCTATCAGCATGTCATCAGATGACCTCCTACTTTGAGTGAAAACCTGCAGCCACGCCGGCCCTCTGCGGAAAATACTGGATGGTAATGGAAAGGTAAGGAAATTTAAATAAAGAAATTAAAGAAATTTAGATAAAAATGCTGTTTTATTCACTGTCCTGCACCAAAACAGATCAAACAGCTAGAGCAGCAGCAGAAAAACACTGAAGCATCCAAATTACCAACATAACCAAATTATCATGGTCATAAGTTTAATTATGGTATTTTTAAAATGTGCTGAAAGTGTTCAAGAAGTAACGATTCACAAACTCAAACCATTTCACCCATAAGAACAAATACAATAAATACAGACAGAACAATAATAATAAGGATATGAAAACCATATCACATGTGCAATAACAGTGAAGCTGTCACTATGTGGCCATTGAGTGATCAACTGTTTTATTGTGTTTTTAGTGTTGATTCAGTTCTGACTCAGCTTAATATCGTTACCTTACCCCCTGATAAACTGATTTAGCCCAGTACAATATCCTAATTATCCTAATTATGATGCATTATAATGCTGGTAACATTTTTTGACAATGACATTTAGATGTGGTTTTAATACGAGGCTGAACTCAGCTCAAATTTCCCCGTTCCAACTTAAATGTTTTCTATTGTAGCAGAATTCAGCTTTAGGACTTGAATGAAACCAATGAAGTATTATACTTTCATGATTTTACAACTTCCAATATTTAATATTTAATATTATTCAGCAGTCTGTTTAAAATTAGCCATGTAGTTGTTTTTCTAAACATGGTGATTATTGCCTTTAAGGCACTGCAGGCAAATTACATTAATTCAAAAGTATAAGGAAATGGCAAATTATATATAAAAGAATGTTTCAGTTTTCGGTTTTCTTCCGAGTGTGTCCAGAATTATGGTTTCCGAAATTTCATTTGTCTGCCTCAATGATAATAACTCATACAATGCAATATACAAAGGATTCACATGCTACAAACTATCTGGCAAGAGATGTTTACATGCCTTCAATATTTCCAGAATTTGGGGAACAAGAACTATCAAATGATAAATAATACACTAATGGACTAATATACATGTAATCATCCAAGTTTTGATCTCCACTTTGGAAATATGATATTATCTGGATATGAATACAACTTCATCATTGTTGTTATAAAACTGTAGGATCTTCTACAGATGCGCTAATCACTCTGAACACATCTGTAATTTCTCATAATTCATTCCTTAAAATTCCACCCACTTAATTTTAGTAGTTACACCACAATTTGACCAAGCTGGGAAGGAATTGCCACTGCAGCTTTCTGAGCTGCGGCTGATAACATCACTGGACAGCTCAAAACGCTTGGAGGAGAAAATTAATTGCCAATTTTGTTAAGGCAACCAATAAACAACCGCACTGGCTAGAACTGCACTGAATGATGGGGGAAACGGAGTGCCATCCTGCCCACTCAGAGAAAACAAATCCAGTACGGATGGCTGGGAATTTAACTCATGACCACCCACTAATGATTCTAAACTTCAGACCAGCTTCCAAACCAGAGTAATGTATATTAAAGTAAAGAACATGTTTCTTAAAGTCCTATAAAGAGGTTTAGTTACACCAGTGGATGTACTGATTTAGCAGAAACGGCTGGAAATGTATATCCATGGGAAACGCATGTTCTAGATTATAGTGCGGGTGTGATTTACCATTCAACTTGCTTTATGCCACTGTGCTGAAACTGGATCGGCAGGGCTATATAGAGTGAGCAGGGCAGCTGCCGGGGGGAGCTATAGGCCTGCGCTAACTAAAGAGAAGTCACCTTGCTAGGATAAAGCGCACGGACCACCAGACCACATTCCACACACACCATCTGGGGTCAGATAGCACTGCTGGGCCACCAGCAACCGTGGTACACTGGATCTCATACATACACATACTTGGGATAGCCTGATGTTTCTTTTGCCTGAATCTTGACCCTAGCATTTAATACTGATGAACTCATATTGGTGTTACATTACATTACACTAAAGTAAAAGGGTACAATATGCTATGCTGCCAAAAAAGGGGCTGCACAGGTACTTGTTTTACAGGTACAGGTATTTTTGTCCACCAATGTAAATATACCCTACTGTACCTTACAGAAGTTTTAAACTTAACCCCTTAACAATCCAGGCTTATTACATACTAAGGCTTATTATTCATTAACAATAAGGACTTTGCAGCAAACCAATGGAGCTTCTCTTAGGTTACAGAAGTGTCCAATAACACTTTGGGCCCAATAACAGTCCCATGGCTTGTTTGGGGAACATGAGAAGTGAATGTAGAAACAAAATATAATGCCTTGACCCATCCAGGGTGTATCCTGCCTTCCGCCAAATGACTGCTGGGATAGGCTCCAGCACCCCCCCACCCCCCGCGACCCTGACGGAGAAGCGGCTTAGAAAATGGATGGATGGATGGATATAATGCCTTGCTGAAAAGGTAAAAGATTCTATACAGGTAGAATTTTTGGTACAAACAATGTAAATCTTCCCTCAAAAAGTACAACAGTGGTTTTAAGGCCCAATTGTGAAGCTTAAACAGGTTTTTTCTAAAGTGAAAAGTACATATTCATAATTTTTCTTATCTTATGTTTTAAAACAGAACAATAAAATTAAAAACCTGGAGACGAGATGGGGTGTGAGGAGTCAGTACAGCTTAGAAAATAGAATTTCAGCGGATTATGGTACAATTATGCTCCCCGACTAAAGGTACTGAGATGTACCCTTGAGGGTTCCCTTCCAGTGACAAGAGGGGGAGTGTCAGTTTAGTGCCTTTTTTATTGAGAGTATACACTGGAATGTGGTACAATTATGCTCCCCAATATGAAGACTCTGAAGACCCTTGGGGGGTACAACCTCAGTGTCTTTAGGGGCACTGCCTCAGAAACTGTGACAGTTTCCAATTAATGTTTAGATTTTTTTCTGGACTGCTTACATTTTATGGTCTTCATAAATATGCAATCTGAAACTCCTCTAATATGATTGAAGAAGCCTACTATAAGTTCGACTTTCCACCAGGTGACCCTCCAAGACCTCCAACCTGGATCATGACATCTGTAAAACAACACAGTCCAGAGTCCAGAGCTCAATATAACTGAATGTGTTTGGATTATTTGGATTGTGAGAAGCAAAAAAAAGCATCCAACTTCCACAACAGAACTTTAGAGGTGTGGAAAATTATCTCTGGATCGTTGTATCAGAATGGTTATAATAAAGCCGTTACCGACTGTTCAGACTGGATCGTGACATCCCTAAACATACACACATACACACGCAGGGTTCTGGCTCCCCAGTAGCTCCTCAGCTCCAGTGGCCAGCCAGCTGGAATGGAGTAATGATTGGCCCTGCAGGAGGTGCCTCCAAAAAAGCTGCCCGGATTCACCCTTCTGCTCTGTTCCCAATCTCGAACAATTTACCAGGACCTGCACCCCGCACGCCTCATGCAGCGTTCAAACACTGGCCGGTCGGGGTGCCAGGAGCTCTAGAAAGGTCAATGTGGCTGTCGGCCAAAGAGGCACACGAGGCATTAGAGAAGAGCAAGGGGTGCGATTTCCAGCCCAGTTAAAAGCAGTGGGCTTTATCCGACCCCGGATCAGGCTGAATCGAGCCGGATTCACACTTCACAGATACAACAAGCTCATGGAACATGCTAGGATTGAGGTGGGCCTGAGCGCTCAAGCACACTGCCGCACTTTCCGACCACACCATCCCATCAGCCTATCCTTGCTACCTCTATTATACCCTGCTAATGCTTGGAAGCAACACTAACAGATATAAGACAGTGATGTGTTTGTTAGCGCAGAGCAAAAGGGTTTCCTTTATTTCATGTCCAGCCAAAATGGAACAGTACCAGGAGATTTCTCTGAGGACCCATTCTCCATTTGAAGTGCGAAACCATGTCTTTCCGGGCTTAAAAATATACTTAAAATATTAGGCACAGCTCCAAAAGTGGGTATGTACGTTTACACAGTCGACCTAAGATTAAATACTGTCCCCTCATGATTTCTCTTAATTTTCTTTCCTTTTTTTTAAAATGATGTTTCATATTCACACTGCATCTGTAAAACAGCTGGTCACAAAACCAGTTTTCAACATTTGAGAAACAAATTTCAATATAAAGCAATGTTTTTAAGAGGTTGAACTTTAGAATTTGTATGAAACCGATTCATGTTTACTTTAAATATCATTTACAAAATATGTATTTTGTTTTAAAAATTAATTCTTCACAGAGGTTTTGGTCACTGGTGTTATCAGGACTCTTATGTTACATATTAACACAGTATTTTCGGCTCTATTAAATTGCTTCCTTGGGTTGAGGCTCAGAGAGGAAGCATCTCAAGGCCTGAGAAGTCACAATCGCTCACTGTATATAATTAATTTATTAATAGCTTTGTTTATCAGGCAGCTCATAACTTCTAACTTCTATGTGTCATTGATGTTATGTGCTCTAATGGCTGAATAGTTCAAATTTAGTCAAATTAATGGCATTTTTATTACAGATTTTAAATACACAAGGTCATTTGATGACCAACTAGTCAGCCAGTTTACGAAATCCTCAGTTTTAACCAGAATGTCACTGGAGTTACACCATATTCATATAATACCGGTGACCGTAAAGTAGGTTTGGAATTAAGCTCTCCTTTCTTGCATATATGACAATAGGAGATGTTATTGGACAAATTAAAATTATTTAGTTTTGGGATGAAAGAAATTCACCTGAATTTGCACTCCAAATGGAGAATGACCCATACAACGTTAGCATAACAGTCAAAGCAAACCACTTAGAATCTACTACAGAAACTTTTTTATACAAACTAAATATCAACAATGATATTTTGCTGTGTTCTTTATTGATAAGTTGATCTAATCATACATCATTCTAGAAACTTGCACTTCTTGCTTCTACACTTTTGGCCTGTTTGTGTTTGTGGCTGCCCTGGCTGGGCTCTGGGAGGTTTCTGGCCAGCCTGAGTGGGGCAGACCAGGCTGGGTTCAGCTGGGTTGGACAGTTCCCCTGCACAAGCAGGGGCAGAAGCTGGAGCCTCCACACCTGCCCTATCTGGCCCCAGCTCTGGCTATCTGCATACGGCTCAGCTAATGGGCAGCCTGCTGCTCCGAGCGGCCAAAAGCAGCATCCGTTAATGAATCCCCCTCCGCCCTCCTGCTCCGACACACAGCACCTCCTCAAACTCCCCCCGGCTCCGGTTTGTTTTGGCCAGAGGAGCTGGGGGTCATGCAGCAGGAAGGCCGAGCGGGACGTTCCAGGAAAATTTGGCCTTAATTAAAATGTTTATCAGCTCAAAGGGCACAGACGTATCAGAACTATGTTTGGAAGAATGTTCGGAATTGGCAGGTGCGCTTGGAGAAGCTGCACGGATTCAGAGGTGTCCAGTCACAAAGGGCTAGGAATATACAGGAATTATTCAAGCCTTAAATTGCACTTCACTCTGCTGCCTGTTTCAATTTCCTGCATCAAAACAGAGACGGAGAAGCAGCTTGAGTGAAGTAATAAAATTACCATCAGTGATATTAAGTGTATTCAAAACAACCATCGACCTAAACGCTCTCACTTTGATATATATTAATATTCAATTAAACAAAAACTAAGAAAAATGACAAGATCTAAACTCGACTGCCTCCATGTCAGACAAGCAAAAGTGGCTTAACTAGACAAATAATAAAATTACTTTCAGCGGTAATGAGCGCATATTAAAAACAACTCTGTATTTAAGCAGGTCTATTTTTAAATATAAAGACTCATTAAAACAAATGCGGCTTGAAAAGAGCAATAAAATAACCATCAGTCTTATTAAGAGTATGTTCAAAACAAGCATCCGGTATGGGGGTTTCATAATGCCCTTCAAACGCTCCTATTAACCCAGTATCTGTTAATTAACTGGCTGCTCATTACAACTTTCTAGCAAAGCACATACCTTTCAATTTTCTCCTCCGCAAAGATCCTTACAACATTTGTGTGGGTTTGGACAGCAAAAGATGTAATTGGAGCATTTACATGCACTCAATAATCCATCAGAATCAGATTTCTGCAATTATCTGATGATTACTCAAACGGTCATGTAAACAGCACACTCTGATGTCTAAGGTGGGAGTAAGGTGTAGATACCTGATTAAGGAATCTGATAGAGGCTGGATTAGCTCAGTAATCAGATTTCTCAGTGCATGTGAACTCTTACTCTGATTTCTTTCGAATTTCTCAGTCTGCGCAAGCAGCGTTGCTGCGAGATACAGAGAAACACTTTTTGAGCAGCGCTGAAACTACATGCTTGACGAAAGGAAGGATTTAAATATTCTTCATCTTCTAGATGATGTATGTTCATATTTTCAGGTAAAGTGGCACAATGTTTATAAAAAAAGAAATTTTATGTTATGTTTACGTCACGTCTTCTGTGAGTTTATTGGTTGCACAGCAGAAATCCGATGACTGCCTCACTCATGTAGACTGCCTCACCTCATGTTTTCCCATTATCTGATTACTAAGTGCATGTACACGCATTGATCGGATTACTGACCAAATCTGATTTTCTGCAGTTATCGGATTATTAAGTGCATGTAAACACACCCAGTGTAAATCACCTCTGTCTTGATTGGCTTCCCTGTACTGGGCCTCATTCAAAAGCAGGACAAGGTGAAACAGTCCTTATAACGTCAATATAAATGGGCGGGGCTAAACTGCTGTAGGTTGAATAGGTGGATATATGGCAATGTCTTGGGTTCTTCAATATGTTTCAGTTTTTCATAATAAGAGCCCTTATTAGGCCCTAGCTAGGGTCAGTTGAATGTTTTCCAGAGCACTTTTATTTAAGGGTGTGTCAGAATATTTACTTTATTTAAGAAGTTCTCTCTGTACTGGCACCCAGGTGGTGGAATGAACTCCCACTGGCCGTCCGAACAGCAGAGTCTCTTGCTGTCTTCAAACGTAGACTGAAGACTCATCTCTTTACACAGCACTTAAATGAGAACTGAATTATAAGCTGCACTTATATATATTTTATTGTATTGCACTGTGTATTGTAGTTTATTGTATTGTATTGTATTGTTATTGTATTGCATTGAATGGCACAGAGTTCAACTGGTTCTTTTCCTTTTGGTGTCCGCAGTGACATTTTGTTTCTAGCAGTATCTGAGCTCAGGACTGTCTTTTTCTCTAAGCTATTGGTAACTAGCAAAGATACTTTCTCTAGATTGACAAAGCACTTCCTGTAAGTCGCTCTGGATAAGAGCGTCTGCTCAATGCTGTAAATGTAAATGTAAAAATGAACCAGCAGCACCACATAAATAAAAACAAAAAAAAAATACTACCAGTAACCTATTTTCATAAAATCCAGTTAAGCTGGACAAATTATGCTAATTTAATAACGAGTATAATACTAACAATAGTACAGTATATTAACGATACTATTATATTATACAATATATACTGTGTAGTAACGGAACGTAGTTGTTGAGGGATCTTTAAATACTCATGACACCCATATGTGTTTAAAATGTATGTATGTGACATCATTTAACAATAACAGTTATGTCACACTGTCCTCACCTACACGTAAATATATTAATTTCATTTGATTGAGCATCACTGCTGCCAAAGGCATGCACCTCCTGTTTAAATACAGACACAGCAATACAGTTACAGGGCAACTTCACCCATTTGTGTTACAAAGTAATTCAGAGTGGTTTGATATGAAATGGTTCATTGCAGAGAAACCTCAGTTTGATTTCTTTACCGTGGTGGTGATCGGAAACAGGGACCTGTAACACAAATACAGCCAAATTTACTATCCAAAACCACCACCACACAGTTTTTAGTGATTTGATGATGGTAAATCTGACACAATATGTTTCCCATGGGGGCTATTTTGCCTTTCAATGCCCTGCATGTACCCATGGATTGATTTCAAAATATGTTTTAGGCCAAAACCTTCTCAAAACTATTCTAAAACAATGTCAACCATTTCGTGTAATGCTTGTGAGAGAGCTTTTAGACATGAACACCTGGTTCCATTCACCACCACTGTCAGTTGGTGAGTTCCTCTAGAACGAAGCATTTCAAATCGAAAGCCTCTGATGACTTTGTTTACATCTTACTCGTTTAATTATGTAGGAACCTTAAGAAATTAGTGGCCTTCCTCATTAAAGCAGAGTAAAAAAATGCTAGGGGCGGAGCTACAGCTGAGGGTGTGGTTCAAGGATAGTGGGCGGAGTTAGGGGCGTTTTACAGAGCAGTAAAGTCAGACTGAGATCAGCACTCATGCAAAACAAGCTTTTTCTTCTTTTTAATGATTCTTTTTGTATTCACAGAGCTTTCATAACAACGACGGCGCTCTGAATGCCGTATCTTTGCAGAAAAAGACAGACGCTGTTGCGAGCTTGTCTGGACTGGAGATGCAGCAAGAAACACAAAGCGGTTTCGGAGTTCTAAAACCTGATGACAATGTCAAACAAAATTAGCTGTCTATAAAAGAGTGAGCTACAGCTACAAAGAAAATCATTACTGCTTCCCAGTATTACGCTTACGTGGTGTTTGGAAACTTGGAGAGCAGCGAAGAGCGGACAGGTCATGTCCTTTCAGCAGCCATACCATCATTCTCAAAGGATTTGGTGTGTTTACCTATGCTGCCTGTAGCTTTCCAGATAGATAAAACCGTCCGCTTCCTCCCCCACCACTCCCTCACAAACACATACACGCCACTGTGAAAGTGCGGAAAATGAGGAATGAATCCCTGCCTTAGACACAAATCCTCCTAATCTGCAGCATGTTGTTGATACATCCACTCCTAAGCGTTCTTCTCTCTCCCCTGATACACTTCCACAGCACACGCACACACACAAACAGGTTTTAATACAATATCAGGACATGGGGCACATATCTGTGCTGTCGGATCAAAACCTCATATCTCCAAAATGGTAACTTTACAGGAGAAGGAAGAAATATACTTTACATTCAATGTAAGTCAATGGAACCAGACGTCTTTTCAAGTAATTTTGGGCTGTTACCTTTGGTTCATTCATCATAAAAATTGTGCACAATGTTAAGTGCAACAGGCACTTTCATATTTAGCCAAAAACTGAAAAATGACAAAAATGGAGATGTTTTGATCTGACAGCAGCGATTCATATATTCTTTATGTATTATATATAGCAACATATATAAACATCAAAGGCTCTTCATTTATTTCATTACCTGTCAGATCATTTACATTATGTAGATTCATCATGAAAAACTTGCTGCCCCTTGTTTTCATGCCACTATTGAAACAGTTTGAATTTGTGGGTGGGGCCTTATTTTAGCCAATCCCCTGTATTTTAGAGCAGAAAGTGGGACTGCATCCCTGTCCCTCATGATCACATGGTGAGCAGTTAAATTTCACAGTTTTCATGTCCACTTTTAAAAAACATGGGTCTTCAAGGGTTCTTTAGTAAACAAAATGGTTCTTTATAGAACCATGAACATGAACAAACAACACTTTGCACGATTAAAGGTTCTTTACATTGCAAAACGGTTCTTCAGATTGTTAGGGAATGTGTATATGGTTCTATACAGAACCTTTTGAAAAGGGTTCTATAGAGCACCAAAAAAAGGTTCTTCTATTGTTACGATGCCAAGCTTGTTACAATAGAAGAACCCTTTTGGGTGCTACATGGAACCATTTTCAAAAAGGTTCCATATATAATCATCTACAGCACATTCTCCATGACTCTGAAGAACCCTCTCACGATGCAAAGAACCCTTCAATCAAATGCCCTGAACCATCCTTTTTAAGCATATGTGTCCTAAAGTCTGAAAATCAGTGTGGAACACTGAAAATTGTCACTTCCGAAACATATTTTCTGCAATGAAGTTCACATTTTTCTTTTTAATGAAAAATATTATGAATTTATGTGTGTAAAACTGTACAAAGCTGTGTTTGCTAGCTGTGTGCTGGCTAGTGTTTTGGAGTTCTGCTCAAAATTAGCTAAAATTGTTAGTACCGAAACAATCAGTAGTGAAACATTTGGAAAAGCTTGGGTAGTCTTGTAATGACAAACCTGAATGTTTTAATAAAATACATATAATTAAGGTAGTTAGTCATTCAAAGCAAAAGGATTTTACATTCAATTCCAGCTCAGTTAAAAGTCCACAATGTGTTTTGAGATAAGTGGAATGATGCATACATAAACGTGTTGACATGAAACATGAAAGCAGTTTCTCACCAGCAACTACAGTAAGTGTGTTTAGAGTCGATGAGTTTTCTAGTCTCTTCTAAATATGGGGGACTTTTTGTGGATTAGGCTGCAGATGCTGCAGAGATAGAGACTCAGCTGAAAAACACTGGAGTATTCCTTTAACCTCAGTAATGAAAAGAAATGCCTTTGTTCTTTGAGTATTTTTATTTTTTTTAAAGGCCTTTACAAAGCACTTTCTTGGTCCTCACATTGTAGACTGTAGAATTTTCTCTGTCAGTCCTACAAAGTCAGGGCATTTTTATCCCAGAAATGCATGAAAACAAACAATCACACACACACACACACACACACACACACACACACACACACACACAGGTTCCTCTATCTCCAGGTGCGCGCTTCCGTCACTGCCCACTCCGTGCTTCAATACCTCGGAGGCTTCATTAGACCACAGACAAGGACTCATTCCACCTCCCTCTATCTCCACACATACACGCTCAGGAGAAGCAGGGGAGAAGGAGAAAAGAGAAGACGAATAACACAAGGGCATTTCCCCCTGGCTTTTTTTTTTTAAGTACGCAGCGTGGGAGTCGTCCCGCGAGAGGTCGCAAGTTTCTGTGCCTGGATGAGTGACAGAGGTCCACCATAAAGGCAGAACTCATATCTGGCTGCTTACTCAGCACACGCATACACTTACACAGAGTTCGGTCGTCAGCGAGTGACCAGGCCAGGCTCGCGCGCCTGTTTACACGCCGTCAGCATGGCACACGCGCCCAGCTTTTAAGCAGATGCTACCAAAGTTAGTTGCCAACCTCTGCAAAAACTTTATATTTATATATAAATAAAAAAACAGGTGTGCCCGTGTGCATCATCAGGAAGAGACGAGTTAGCAGTCAGCAGAGCTTCTGCATTATAAATATACACCATTTTCAGAAGTTCTAGAGAGAACCACAGAAGGGTGGACAGTAGCCATGTTTACATGCAGCCTGATCCATTAATAACCCAACTAATAGCTCAATCCGAATGGAATACACCCATGTACACACCTCATCGGAATAGACTATTCCAATTGAGGCCATTCAGAATAAAGTTTCTATCCAACTGAACGAGGTGGGTAATCCTGTACATAATCCAGTAAACAGAAGAATAATATCCATGTAAACGCCTGAATCTGATTACGTTCCCTATCGGAAAGTGTAAGTACGTCCTGCGCATGTGTGTCAAGTCATAGTGAAAGTTTATGAATTTCAACAGGGCGGAGCAGAAACTGGTCTGCAGAGGAGACAAAGTTTATGCTCTGATCTTTAAAAGATGGCTGTGGGATGGACGTCCAGCTTATGTGTCTCAGAACACGACGTTTTGCTCTCGGCCTAATTTAATAAGGACATGTGAAGGATGTTTTCCTGAGTCTGACATCATTATAAAGTGATTAAAACACAAGCACTGCACACTGCTGCTCATCTCACTTTGACTGGACTGGACGTGATGCTGGTTGTCATGGTAACATCTATACTAAGTGGTTCATGAACGTAATTTTGGATGGGATCACTTGTAGCGCGCATGTAAACAGAGATATTCCATCAGACTGTTGAGCAGAGTGAGCAGATCAACAACTCAGTCTAAATCTATAATCAGAACGTATTCATATGCATAAAATACTGTCACACTGGCTGTGTTTACATCTTTACATGTACAGTGTACATTTACATGACACTACCATTTCATTAGTTTAAACCAAAATTTCTTATCCCATGTGAATCAGTCATAGACTTAACAGACATTCTGATGTAAAATGACATAACCCCACCTCCCCACCTCAAACAAATGTTGTCTGAACAGACAGTGATCATTATTGTTACTAAGCAACAGGTCACCAGCAAAGTGACACAAATATGGCGAAAAAAGCTGTTATCAGGCATAACAACCCTGATAGAACCACTTTCAATCCGATTATGTGACTAGAATTGACTAGCACAGGGTATCCTTACAATATATAGATATAGATACCAACACCTTGACTTCGCTACAGATACCTGAATGATAGCTTCTTTAAATTGTGGCTACAAGTGGGTGTATTTACTGAATGCAGACTAATCACATACAGCCAATCAGCTGTCTCGGTTTTGAAACAGACACATCTACTGGCTCACAAATAAGACAAACTGCTGAAGCGTGATCCTGAAAGCCAAGGAATGTTTCAGGGATCTGCAAAATCAAATTTGCCATGATACACTTTTCTGAGTGCTGTACTCTAAAAACTAAGACCATAATGCACATCAAATGTTGTGCAAATGTTTCAAAAACCATCATGATGTTATATTTCAGCCATATTGCCTACCATTACCTGTCAATTCTGTCAAACCTAGTGGGGTTAGAGAGTCCTGGAGAGTGTTTGAGGCCCATTCAGCTTAACAATAAAAGCCAGAGTGTGTGTCTGGGGGATGGGGGTGGTGGGGTGGGGGGTATATTCTCTACAAAAAAGACTGTCAAGTGCAGGTTGGAAAGTGACACTGTAATACTGTGTCTCATTTGGTTGTCCCCAGACGGCTCTGCTGGAGAAGAGCCTGCCAATCAGAGAGCAGCATACGCATCGGCCCACCACCAGCACCGCTTTCAAATATCACCTGTCACTGACTAAACACACACACAGGGGGACAAACCCACATGAAAACGGAATATACTGCAATATATTGCTGGTATATTCAACCTCTCAATATGTTCCTAAATAAACTGCAAATCAAACAATTACGTTGCATAAATAGTAGAAACACTGTACGATACAGTTAAGAATATAATATGCTGTTGCTAGGCCAGTTTTTTGGAATCCCAGGTGGTTGCTATGGTGATACTAGGCCGATAGTATGGCATCCTATGCTATGCCTTGCTAAGGAATCCCAGGTGGTTGCTAAAGTGGTACCTGGCCATTACTATGGTAGCCCAGGTGGTTGATAAGGTGTTGCTAGGTCACTGAAATTGCATCCCAGGTAGTTATTAAGGTGTTGTTTGGCCATTGCTACATTATGCTAGATGGTTGCTAAAGTGCTGTTAGGCCATTGCTTTGGAATCCCATATGGTTGCTAAGAGGTCACTAGGCTGTTGCTATAGTATCCCAGGTGTTAAGGTGCTGCTAGCGCATTGCTTTGGTGGCTGCTAAGTTGTTTCAAGGTCACTATGATATCCCAGGTTCTTTTGGAAGAACGACATCCCACCCCTCCAGTACAGTACTCTTGTAGAATTTATGCCAATTTGCGCTGAAGCTGTTCAGTTGGAGAGTGGTGGGCCAACACCGTTTCGGTCTAATTTAAACACCACATGAGGCCCCAAAGTGGAAAGCGATTATGGCGCCTGGGGTCCCCTTCTTCTAGGTTAAATAAACAGTGTTTTCACAGAGAGGTAAAAAACCCATATATTCCAAAAAATGGCCATTTTAAAGAGGCTCACAGCACCTGAGGCTCAGCCGCAGAGCAGAAAGCCCACCGTGTTGGTGTACGCGTCTCTTTAAGGGATCTGATGGAGGCTGATGATTAATTCTGGTGGCTCCTTTTGAGTGGAAAATTTGACACTGGTGAGAAAAAGATGCATTCCACATGTCTCCATTCTCACCACTGCCACAATAAAGATGGCTAGATTGCTGCCTTCAACTCTGCCCGCACCCCGACCACCCACCTCAGCCCCCGCTGTGTATTTCCCTCTGAAGAGCAGGTGCTGGAAATCCTCTCCAAATCAGAGTCAATCTCCTTTAAACAGGCCGCTCCTTAAGAGGAGGCAGCGCCGAGAGTAGGCAATCCCCGCTTATCTTAAAAGAGGAGTTTCAAGAACACACCTGTCAGTGCAATGGATGTGAACACACACACACACACACACACACACACACACACAAAAATGCTAATTGAAATGCACCAGGACCTTCCAATGCCCAAATGTGTACATCAAAATACAAATAAGCAAAACTCTGAATTCACTTTTTAATTAAATAAAAGGAAAGTAACAGTTATATGCTAATGTCCTTCTGCCAGTTTGCATACCGAAAGCAGCCATTACACATTTTTATGTGACCATTTTACAGCCTCTCTATCCGCTAGAATTAAACAGTTTTTGTTGCAGCACCTTTAAGACTGATATGTGTACATGAGCTCTGTTTTGATTAGCTGCCTTCTATTGTGCCCCATTCAAAAAGCAGCCATGGGTGAAACACTCCTTATAACTTCAGCATCAGTGGGTGGGGCAAATATATATAAATATATATATAAAAAAAATATATATATATATATATGTATATGTATGCTGTTTTTTGTGATGTCACAGAAACAACACATTTACGGTAAGCTGTTTCTGCAGTTTGATTTCCATACAAGACTGGGGAGTGAATTTGGTTTACCATTACGCGGGCCCTTTGGCTAATAGGAATACTTTGTTGTTGTTATTGGCTAATAGGAATACTTCGTTGTTGTTGGCTAATAGGAATACTTTGTTGTTGTTATTGGCTAATAGGAATACTTCGTTGTTGTTGGCTAATAGGAATACTTTGTTGTTGTTATAGGCTAATAGGGATACTTTGTTGTTGTTATTGGCTAATAGGGATACTTTGTTGTTGTTATTGGCTAATAGGGATACTTTGTTGTTGTTATAGGCTAATAGGGATACTTTGTTGTTGTTATTGGCTAATAGGGATACTTTGTTGTTGTTATTGGCTAATAGGGATACTTTGTTGTTGTTATTGGCTAATAGGGATCTTTCTTGCTGTTGTTGGCTAATAGGGATTTTTTTGTTGGCTAATAGGGATCATTTGTTGTTGTTATTGGCTAATAGGGATGTTTCTTGCTGTTGTTGGCTAATAGGGATCTTTCTTGCTGTTGTTGGCTAATAGGGATTTTTTTGTTGGCTAATAGGGATCATTTGTTGTTGTTATTGGCTAATAGGGATGTCTTTTGCTGTTGTTGGCTAATAGGGATCTGTTATACTGAACTATTCTGACCAGTATAAGTTTAAGAGCAAGTAGTCATTTAATTAAATGTACTATAAAAAATGCCATCTTGTCAAATTATCTTACATATAGTCAATAAATCTAATATTTCTCCTGTTGAGATTGTTGAAAGCTTAATTTTTTACTTCTTTAAAGCAATTTTATCAAGTAAAATTCTCATTATATTGGCATATAATTTAGCTTGTTTTAGCAAATGTGCTTGAAACCAGCAACATTATTTGCTAGTATAGTGAGATAATTTTACTTAATTACTCAAAATAAGTAAAAAAAAAAAACATAATTTCACTTAAGAATACCATTTATTGTCGTGTGCATGTACATGTTGGTTATAGGCTGCTTAACACATGGGGAACTGAGGAGGCAGCTTACCTTTGCCTAATGCAAAGACCCAGTGTTTAGACCAATAGTGGTTTAAAGACCTGAACGTTTTATTTTCTGACATCACAACAAAAAGAACATTGTAGGGAATTTTATTCCCAACTTAAGACTTTTCTTGCAATTTTTCTTGCAAAGAAACACTGCGCAATCTCTCCAACTTTCATTTAATATGCTACACTATTGGAATCGATGAATGAAAATGGCTCATTCGTGTTCTAGAAGCCAGCGGTTCTCACGCTTTTGTATGTACAGTATCAGCAGCCTAGACAAACAGAGCTGGAAGGCAGAAAGTCACTGGGAACAAACACCACAATAAAGCTGAAGCAGTGCCTCAGTGAGGCGGCTCTACTGGTCCTCTGAGGACGTTTTTAAGCATCACCTTCTCGGCTCCTGAAAACCTCGCCAGCGCTCTGAACAAACGAAGGTCAGAGGGAATATTAAATCATTTGTCTAACTGGGCTTTTTCTCTCTCCTCCAGCGACGCAGGCAGAGCAGGAGGCCGTTACAGTAGTTCATTTTGTCCGCGTGTCTTCAGGGCCCTCACCGCTACCGACTGCTCTTGGATTAAAACGACTAAATGCGTTAAGCTCAGAACCGCGGCCCCCGAAAGCTGCTAAAAAAGCGGGGCTAGCTCAGCAAGCACCTCCAACACAACTACTCCAATCACCTCGCGCCTCAGCAATGGTGAAAGCCATTACAGAGCACCGACGCCTCAGGAACCGGTGAGGAACTGACTACTCAGAACAGGTAATGACTGACTTAAGTGCTTCAGAGGCAGCCAGGAGAAGAACTGAACACCGGGGGACGTCCCAATCTGAAAGATCAGAGTCGACTTATTTTAATTGATCAGAGGGAGAGAGAAAGAGAGAGAAAGAGAGAAAGAGAGAGAGAGAGAGGGAGAGGGAGAGAGAGAAAGAGAAAGGGAGAGAGAAAGAGAGAAAGGGAGAGAGAGAGAGAGAGAGAGAGAAAGAGAGAGAGAGAAAGAAAGAGGGAGACAGAGAGAGAAAGAGAAAGAAAGAGGGAGAGAGGGAGAGAGAGAGAGAAAGAGAGAGAAAGAGGGAAAGAGAGACACATAGGGAGAGAGAGAGGTAGGTAGAGAGAGAAAGAGAGAGGGGGGGGGGAGAGGCACAGAGGGATAGAGAGAGGGACTGAAGAGATGGAGAGAGGGGGAAGTGGGAGAAAGAAAGTGGGACCGAAGAGAGAATTGAACTGAGAGAGAGAAAGTGAGAGAAGGAGAAAAAGAGAAAGAAAGAGAGAGAGAGAGGATAAAAAGAAGAGAGAGAGGGTGAAGTGGGAAGTGGAAACTGAATTGATAGAGAGCGAGGGGTTAGGTGATAGAAAAAGAGAAAGAGGAGAGTGAAAGAAAGAAAGAGAACAATGGGACAGAAATAGAGATGGATGGAGAAAGTTGTGATGGAAAGAGATAAAGAGATAATACAGAGAGAAGGGAATAGAGAGAGTCAGGGGGAGGAGTGAGGAAGAGAGAGGATGAGAGGGGAGAGAGAACTGAAGTGAATTAAGAGAGGAAAAGAAAAAGAGAGAAAGAAAGACAGGTGGGGGCTGGGTAGAAAGAGAGGGAGAGGGAAAGAGAGACTGAACTGAATTCAGAAGTGATATAAATTGAGAGAGAAAGAGAGGGGCAGTGAGAGAAAGAGGGATAGAGAGAAAGAGTGGAAGAGGAAGGGAAAGATAGAAGAAAGAAATGGAGACAGAAGAAGAGCAGAGAGAGAGAGAAAGAGAGGTGTGAAAAGAGAAATGGTTAGGGGTTAAAAGAAAAGGAGAGAAAAAGAGAAAGAAAGAAGTGAGACAGAAAGAGAGAGTAAGAGACAGAGAGTGAGAGACAGAGAAAGAGAGAGAAAGACAGAGCGAGAAAGAGAGAGAAAGACAAAGACAGGGCAAGAGAGAGAGAGAGAGAGAGAGAGAGAGAGAGAGAGAGAGAGATTATCAGTAGGCAAATCTGAGGCTTACCCACAGAGTCGTGGTCACGGGTGAATTTAAAGTTATGAAAATGTCCACTTGAGCGAAAACGTCACATGAGGCCTCTGACACCTTTGCATGAACGACGGCATAGAAACGAGGCCATAAAGCGTGCTTATGAATCTAACAGTGGTCTCTGCTATATTAAACCCTGAGTTTCCCTCCATTTATCTCCTCTCTGTGAAGGTCTTCTCTCAGGGTCACACTAGCAAACAAGCTAAACTGCTAAACAAAGACTTCCCCCACCGCTTCCTCGCCCGCTGCCTTTAAACAGGGCATTTACGCTGGTTGTTTGTGTTCACCGAGGCAGGAAGTGCGGACAGCACACTAATGGACATCAACACTGTTTTTATTCGCTACGCCTGGCCGGCTCAAACGCTGTTATTAAGCGTTAGCGCTCGGGCAGGTATGCTAAATGAGCTAATATGAAGTCCAGGATGCCCCGGTTGTGGCCAGCCGTGCGCACGCTTTCTCCCCCCACACCCTGACTTTGGCCTTTACTGAATCTCAACATAAACCAAATGTCAGGCACAGTATCGGACCACCGAAGCGCCGAAACAAATTTCCTGTCACTAAACGAGTCATCTTTGTTTTCTTGCTCTCCCAGATCTTTGTCTCCTGAAGTGGAGGTGAGTGAATGTAGAAGTAGTCTAAGGTGTGAGGACACGTTCTCTCTCTCTCTTTCTGATGGTCGTGTACAAGGCTCTTTGGACCGGGGACCTGTTTGTGTGACATCACAGCCTGGACGCTGCTTGGTTGACGCTGCACTGCAGCTGTGGGGCTGCCTGGACAGGTAGTGTTCAGCTGCATGAACAGCACTAGACCAAAGTTTAGAGGCCTCTCTGGTTGTTCGCCTAAGCAATGCTATGTCGCAGCAATGTTGTTGCTTGGGCCGGTCGCTGTCTGGACTAGTGGTGCTCGGCCACAGGAAAATGCTCCCCCTTTCATGGCTACAGCATCTCTCAAGCGGCCGCACAACAATACAAAACAAATGAAAAAGACGATACAGCCATACAGAATCTACACCCCGGCTAGAAGGGTTTGACAAAGTGCTGTTAATTAGCCACTTCCACGCAGTACTCAAACAAGTCTGATCAGCAGTTTCAAGCCATGTTTTATCATATTTTTTCATTCAAGCTTGGCTGGATGTTTAATATAACACTGTAGTGTTTTAATATTTAACTCTGTGGTCACTGAGACTTCAATGAAGGTGAACCTGAAACTCTACCTTCTAACCTGAAAGCCTCTTCCGTACAAAAACTGCAGAAACATGTGGAAGCAGAAGTGAGGAAGAGGCTAGAAACAGTGAGAAAGACACTCTCAGGGTCTCTGACTGTGTGTCTGCTTGTAGGGATTTAAGTGTGTGTCACAGCAGCTCATCAGCTCAGCAAAGCTCCTATAGCTGTCAAACACACACACACACACACACACACACACACACACACAGCGTCCTATTACTGTTGACACACAGACTGGATGTTGGTGGGAGATTGAAGAGAGAAAGCTCCTGTGACCCCACCACCTGTTTCCTCACCGCAACCCAGCACCAACCGCCACCTCTGCACACACATACATACACACCTAATTGGACTCACATCCGCTTCGTATGAGTACTTGTGCAAACACATGGCGAGAAATGCTCACATACTGACACACAGAAGGACATAAAGGCATCCATGCAGTAACAACAGAACATCACACACACAAACACGGTGCATGGAGCTGGTATGAGCATGAACACCTGATGTGGCACCATTGGAGAAGCACATGTGTACACACACACACACACACACACACACACTTTTCCTCAATACAGAATTCTAAACATGTTCATTCCAGACATTTGAATGACGAGTTGTACTGAAACCATGCTGAGTGCTTGGCCCCCTACATTGCCAACTCTATTGTCTCTCTCCTCTCTGCTCATTTCTGTCTCTTGCCCTCTTCTTTTCTTATTTCCCTCCCTCTGTCTCCCTCTCTCTCTCTCTAACCATTCTTTATTCCTCTCTCATCCCTCTCTTTCTTTCTCATCTCTCCATATCTGCTCTATCTTTCCCTCCTTTTCTTGTCTTCTCTTGTATACCTCGCTCTGTCTCTCTAACGCTTCTCTATTTCTCTGTCTGTCATCCCATTATTTCTCTCTGTCTCCTCTGTCAGTCGCTTTTACTTGCTCTCTTTTTATTCTTCTCTGTCTCATAGTCTTGCCCTCTCCTCTCCCCTTCCTCATTCTTCTCTGTTCTCTCTCTCTCTTTCTGTCTCCCTCTCTCTGACACACACACACACACTTTCACTGTCTCTCTCAGTCCCATTTTCTTTTCTCTTCTCACTAAGCCTTCTCGCCTATCCGTCCCTCCACTCCTCTCTCTTGTGTTTCCATTTTTCTTCTCTCTCTCTTTGTAAATGAATTGGTTTTCGCATCTTGGGGACGACAGTAATGGCAGGTTGTTGTGAACAGGCGGGTTATTTAATAAACGCTGGGAATGTGCCTGACAAAGAGAGAGAGAAAGAGAGAGAGACAGAAAGAGAGTGAAAGAGAGAGAGAGAAGCACCAGTTTGGAAATATAAACCAGTTCAGTTGCAGATCAATGTGTAAAATGACTGTAATGTGCAGCTCCTGTGTAGAAGAAAAATATAAACAAGCAAACTTTTGAACGATAGACAGGCCTCGTCCCCGCCTGGCCACAGAAGGCAGCGTGTCTCTGATTTGAGTGCAGCCCCCTGGAGACGGCAAGTTCAATCACGCTGATTTATTTGTTGTAAATACGTGAGGATTCCTCGAGGAGAGCTGCGTGTGAAGCCCAAAAAAAAAAAGAAAAACAAAAAAGGAAAGAGAAAGTAAAAAAAAATCCCACCAGTGTCATATAATCAAGCCAATCAAGTCATTCAATCAAGTGGAGATTTGCGCAGAGGCCCATTCAGGCGCGGTGATTAGGAGCAACGCGTGTCACGACTCAGCTTTATTTACACCAAAACTCACAAATTCAGCCATTAACGGCTCCAATCACGGCCTGAACTAACAAATAGCATCAAAGCCTTGACACTAACTTCTCAGACACATCAGAATCTCATCATATCATCACTGCCCTCGTAAAACCTTGTATTTTGGGAATGGAAACTTTATAAGATGAGGAAAAACATTCTTAATTTTAGATAAGACAGTTTGTTGTTTTTACAATTAAATATTGTTAAATATAGAAGAGAATAAAACAAATAACACCTTAATTCAGCCTTTGCATGATGTCATTCTCTCCTCTGCCATTTTTTGGGTGTAGATTTTGTATGCTAATGACCCCTGCTCTCATTGGCTGTCCTGTTTACACTGCAGTCACATGTGCCAGCCGAGCACGTCATTACACAATGAAGTTTAATGCACAAACCTTGTAATCCACTTTGTAAGTATGCCACCTATGGTCATTTCTGCTAGTCTGGTAATGGGGTTTTCAATGTTATGTTAGCATCCACAAGTGGTTCATTAATAAATTATTATTTGCATTTCATAGCAGCTCTCTAGACTAAACGCATGGCGACCCAGTTAACAACCTTTGTCTGACCCACTAGAAACTGGAATAGAATGATACTGAATGAAAAAAAATGGAATGTATACAATCCAACAAATCGTATATTACAACTCTCGAGACTTTCTTTAGATTTATTTAGCTTTAGCTTCAGCTTCATGTCCAACACTTTCTGGTGAGGACAGAATATGACCCAGTTACACTGTAACCCACAGAAACATGGTTAGCATCAACACTGAACTGCTGAATCAGTTAAATCAGTGTTCTATCTGTCAGAGACGTCTATATGTGTAACAGTAGCTGCGTTCCGAAGTCTAGGCTGCAGCTGAGGTAGGCCGCATTTCTCGGCTCCTACCTCCTAGAAAGCCATTCCAAAGTAAAAGACCCTTCACATACTGCCTTCAACTGCAGCCTACGTTTTGAGTGATTTTGAGTACAGCTGTATCCGTTCAGGCCTTATCCACAGTTCTCTGACGAGAACTGATAAGAAATAAATATATATATAACCAGTACCACAAAAAATGGTGAAAAACAAAAACGCTGGACCAAAGTTTGTTTAAAAACATAAGTTGGTCAGGTACTAGAATTTGTCTTCCATACCTTTTACAGCTTGATTAATTAAAGCAAATCTATATATCGAATATCATTCCTATATCTAATTTTATTTTTTAAGTATTTGTACATATGTAGCTTATCGTTCTACATAAGAACATCTCCTTTTCATGAAGAAATAAAAAAGCAACAAACACAAAGCAACGTGCTCCATTTTCACTGAAATTGCAATAGGCAAGACCTTTCTGGTGACTTCACCAAGCAGCCTCGTTAGGACTGCTCCATTTGTTTGACTGATAGGATAACAAGGAGGAATCTTCACAGGACAGTCCTACTGAGGACCCGCCCTACCTTGGCTGCAGCCTAGGCTTTGGAATGCAGATAGTACCTGCGGAAGCAGCAGTATAACGGCTGACTGAGTGGGCGTGGTTATTAGAGTAGGGTGGGACTCAAGCTTGACCACTTTGAGCACTGATAGCGTGCAAAACAGTGAGCAAATAACTACAGAAAAAGCACCACTGGTGCAGTTTGAACCCCTCTAAGACATTCCTCTATACGTCAACATACGCAAACTCACAACCTGGTGCTGAACGTGACGAAGGTCACCAATGAGATAAATCCAGGTTAGAAAGTCGCTATAGAAGTGAGACCGAATTACTCGGCAATGAAAGCTGCACTGTAGGAGCTCAGACACGCCACTCAGCAGGAGGTGCGGAGAACAAAACAACACAACATCAACAAGCTACACGATCTGCTTCCAGGCATTTTCAGAAGCTGTATTCAGCTACGCATCAACAGAGCATCCCACAGCACTTCAGCTGTCCCGTCCCAATCCCCTCCCTTCCCCTCACGCACCTCCGCTCTCTAACACATCTGCAATTTTGTCTTGCTTCAGCATCGTGGAGCTGCGAACAAGAGTGTGTTCCTGATGATCTGAAGCTGTTTGTGTCGCTCTGTGCCCCCGGGCTGTGTCTCGTCAGCGGGACAGGAGGGGTGGCACCCAAGGTGGCAGCGAAAAAAAAAAAACACAGAAAAGCAAAGCCGCTTACCTTTCCGAACTGCTCGAAATACTGCTTCACGTCCTCCACGACTGTGTTCGCCGATAGTCCGCCCACAAATATTTTCTTTGTTCTCGTGACCATCTGGAGAGACGAGAGAAAAAGAGAGACATCAGTACACAAGCTAATATCATCACAAGATGCAGGCAAAAAGGACAGACGGCAGCTATGGAGGAAAAAAGAGAAAACATCAGAGTAGCAATCAACAGGCCTCCTTTAAAAACCACCTACTTTGACAGGAAGGGGCCTTTTGACTGACATGTAATCCAATCAATCACAGATAAGGGCCGCACGATATGGACCACTGTGATTATTTTGTTAAATTGCAATACTGGTCCATATGCAGCCCAAACGTGATATGTCGTGCCATTACAGACGGCACTGATCAGATACCAGGTATAAGTCTCAGGAGCGATATCAACAGAAAACGCTGAACTGGATATTGGAATAAAAAAAAATTCTGCCAGAAATAACAATACCAGCAGCCCTCATGCTTGTATCCAACCCACAATGGCCCATATCGACTAGCTCCTAACATGTATCATCGCTATCATATCAATACCTCAACTTTACAGGAGAATGAAAGCCTACTTTACTTATAACGTAAGTCAATGGAACCAGACGTTCCTTTCAGTCCATTCATCATGAAATTCACACACAACATAAAAGGCAAAAGGCATTTTCAAAACACGTCAAAAACTAAAAATCAGCAAAAACGGAGATACGAGGTTTCGTTCCGCCAGCAGCGAAATGCTCTTTAATACATGCAAATATAATGTAGCAATATTTGATTTAGTTTTGGACCATTTCCATTGGACCACTCATTACACAATGTTCAGCTGGCATTTGGATGGTATAAAACTAAAAGAATAGACTTGATAGGACAGCATTCATACTTATGATGTTTAAAGATTTGTGACATGCTATAAACTGTAATATGACTAATATAACGCAGTTTTACTTCTGCAAATCACTCATACAGAAGAAAACTTTTTCTAATATATTTATACTACATATAATGTATATGTTTAATGTGTTTATCTTATTTTAAATACATTTTTAAGAAGAAATGGACCAGTATCGATATCGACAGATACCCAAGGTTCCAACATCTGTATCGGAAAAGAAAAAGCAGCACAAACACATTGATGGGGTGACACTTTACATAAACTCTGCTGCAAAAAATGGTATCTTGTCAAGTTAAATCTAGCTGACATATCTAATATTCCTCATGTTGATATTATGGTCAGGTTATAAAATGAAGATGAAAATCTAGATGACTTTGACTTCTACTGAGTGATATTATTAAGTAGCATATAATATAGTACTACACTATATTGGCAGAAGATTTTGCTTAATTTTATTCTTGAAACAAGCAAAATAATATGTCAAGTCTTTAGACCAATTAAAATGCATCTAAAAATAGGTTATATCATATAATATTCATACAGCCATCTCAAAATGAGAAATATTAGACATTTAGACTAGATCTACGATGGTTTCTCTTGTTAAGATATCATTTGTGCAGTGCATAGCACTGACATAATCACTCCATAAACATGTCATGTCAGGTGCCATATGCTGTTATGACTTGTTGCAGCAAATTGCCCAGTAATAACAATGTCATGCTATCATTACAGGTAATTGCCACACGGATTGACGTCATGGCTAATGTCACATGATCATTTTTCCTAAATGTAAATTAGTTGGCCATCATAAGACCAAACATTATGATATCTGGTGTCATGACAATTAACAGGCATGGTAACAAGGCACGGTTATATTACTGAACATGGCCTGTTATGGGTATGTCAGTGTTATTTTACAGGGTTCAAGTAAAGTGTAAGCAAGGACTGGCATAATTTTGCGCCAGATGTACTTTTGTTGGATCACACGAATACCCTGATTCATCAGAACACCCAAAGGAACATGATGAAAACACCGTGAAGGGTTAGTTGTGATAGTAGAACTGCAAATGCCGATATCACAATGACAATTATTCCGCAGCCCTTAGCACAGGCCGTCATTTTTGTGTGACGTTTACTTTCCGTTTACTTGCTACTTGCTAACTGCTAGCTAGTGGGAAGAACTCTAGCTTGCACTTGATTTTCCGTCAAAAAGATAAACATAAACCACGAGTGTTTACTTAGCCAATCAGAGGGTCAGACTGTGATAGCTGTGGCCATCTTAGTGTACGATATCAATATAGTTAAACATCTGAAGGTCTCTGTGGGCGGAGCTTCTGAGACTGAGACCCATATACAGAGTGAATAAAGACTGAACGTGCTTGTGTGGAGCGTGAGCGGCGACTGCTCCTGGAGTTCCCCGCTTTCTCGCCCACACACACTTCCAAGCAGAGCGAGTGAGTCATTCAAGCAGCTCGCTGGGACCAAAGGCCCGAGCTTCAGTGCTAAAGGTCTCTCTTTGAAGCTGCTTTTTTCGCTTTGAGATGAACCGACGTGCTGTTGTCTTAACGAAAGCTTTAATTGAATGCAAGTCTGAAACCACAAGTGCTGTATTATCAATACTGTATTCATGCTCCTTCACCATGGCAGCTTTGCACAGAGTTTTATGCATGTTCTATGTATTAAGCATCTATAAATGTGTACTTTTAGTTGTATTCTATTCTTCTACCATTACTTTATACTTACAAGCCACAGCTTAAATATCAAACTGATGGAGTTTTACTTCTCTTGTACAATGAAAACCAATGCATTTTATGATTCTTTTATATCCACTCCATTCCATTTCTATGCTATTCTATCCCATTCTAGTCTATTCTATTGGCATGTCCTCCACTGCCCTGCCCTATTCTATTCTGTCCTATCCCATTCTATTTTATTCTATTGTCATGCCCTGTCCTGCTCTATCCTATCCTTACATCATGTCCTGCTCTCTCCTATCCTATGCTATCCTATCCTTTCCTATCCTATCCTATCATGTTCTATCCTGTCCTATCCTCCGTTCTGCCCTCTCCTATCCTGTCCTCTGTTCTGCCCAATCCTATCATGTTCTATCCTGTCCTGCCCTCTATTCTGCCTTCTCCTATCCTGTCCTGTCCTATCTTGTCCTCTCCTATCCTGTGATGTCCTGTCACGCCCTCTACGATCCTGTGATGTCCTGCCACGCCCTCTACGATCCTATCTGTCCTCTGTTCTGCCCTCTCCTAATCTGTCCTAACCTATCTTGTGATGTACTGTCCTATCTACCTACCTACCTACCTACCTAACTAGTCCTCTCCTGTCCTCTTCTATCTTATCTTTTCCTATCCTATCCTGTCCTATCCTGTTCTATTCTGTCATGTCCTCTCCTGTCCTGCCCTCTCCTATTATATCATTATTTCACATCCTGTCCTGTCCTGCCATATCCTATCCTAACATATCCTATCCCATTTCATCATGTTCCATCACGTTCCATCCACTGGAACATGAATGAATGAAATTGAAGAGAACAGAATAGGACAGTATGGAATGGAATGCGATAGGATAAGAAGAGACAGAAGAGTCAAGAGAGAATACAACCGGACAGTACAGGTCAGGAAAGAAATGGAATGGAACAGAACAGAAATTCTATTCTATTCTATTCTATTCTATTCTATTCTATTCACTCGGCTGAAACATTTACCATTTTCTGCTGTTTAAACTTTTATTGCAAATAATGCTGTTTAAATGCACTTTAATAGTCACTGCACAGCCACATCAAAACAACTTGCAACCCCCCCCCACCACCCCCACTCGTACAACCCCATAAACAAACACACACACACACACACATACACACAGACACACACACACACTATGGGCACCATTAGAGCACCTTTTCCACCCTGTTAAACCTCTGGCATGTTTATTTGTTCGGCAACACGTTCTGGTACTTTCTATCAGCCATCAAAATGCGCCACACTTAAGACAATAAAGAGCACAAACGCAGGCCCTTTCCCTCCTCCAAACACAATTAGGCAGCACGGGGGGAAAGAATCAGAGCACATTAAAGCCTCAATTAAATCCACAGCGCAAAATATATGGAGCATTAGAAGTACGCAGAGGAAAAAAAGAGCAAAAATATGAAGCTAAGTGTATCAGAGAGAGAGAGAGAGAGAGAGAGAGAGAGGGGACATTGGAGGCCAGATGTACATCTGATTACAGCTCTCCAAGACAAGTACGTGTGTATGTTTGTGTTTACGTATCCACAAACAGGTATATAAACACAAACATACTTACTCATACGGATTCTCTCGTACACGGCTTGAAAATAAAAACATACACAGACACCCACTTCACTAAAAGTGTATGTAATAACTACGTGCAATATGTATAACATATATGGAAGTATCTATAATATATATGTAATTACCTATTTGTAATATGTCCTATATGTTTTTATAATACAGCGTAAAATAGGACTTGTATATTATTTATATATGCACATACAGGCATCTATATGTAATAATAGGTCCCACATGCATTACCTATGTACTATATATGTGCAATATGTACCATAGGTGTTATATATAAGTACCTACTTGTAATAATAATAATGAAAAGAAATGTTTTTGTTCTTTCAATTAAAAAAAAAGAGAAGCACTTCACAAACTCAGAAGACTGTGTGACCATGCGTATCCTTGCACGTCCAGGTGCCAGCGGAGTGGACAGCCTCGCCCGTTCGCTTTGCATGTGAGGTCACAGCATTTGTATGAAACCCAGTCAGATGCAAATCCGCTTGGTTGTCCAGAGAGAGAGTAAGGCCTCGTCCGGATCTCCCCCCGTCACCGAGGTTATCAGCCCTGTCTTCGGTCACACGCCCGCGATAAAGATGCCGTGCACTTGTTTATCACCATCCTTCACTTCTATCAGCCAGAGCCGGGACATCCAAACAGGGCTGTGTATTAATGCTCATGTTTGCACTGCTGTGTATGTGGGAATGCATGAAGTGTGTAACTATCTATCTATCTATCTATCTATCTATCTATCTAGTAAACAAAGAGGGTGATACTCTATTTGACTGGATGGGATTATTTTACATGAGTGAGTATTATAATTCATACCAGTGGTTCCCATGATCTTAGTCCTGTTACTCATGTATACTGACTATGCACCCTCACTTAAGACACCTAGACACATGGATAGTCCAGGGGTTGCAACCTAAATGTTGGGAAGAATCATATTGTGCTCTGTTTTAAGCTTTAGCTCAGCTATAGCAGTTTATCTCCCAACTCCGAACAGGAAAACTTTTCCACAAAAGTGGATCAGTTTCTTTTAAAACGCCTCTTAACGTTTGACTTTTTACAAGGCTGAAGTCGCTTCTCATTCACCAGCTTCTTGTTTGAATTTTCCCATTCCACCTTAAATGGCCTCTGAGGTGCCAGAATGTACCTGCTGCACCATTTAAGGTGGAACTGACTCAGCTGCAGTGCTTTCTCTCATTTTTCATTAGCTACTGGCTAGACAAGACTGTTGCCTGCATTGCTATGGCGACCAGCAGCCTGCATGCCAACCATCAGATTTAGGGTGAATTAACAGCTCTACATTAACTCCAGCGTTGAAGACCATTTATTGTCAAACAATCAGTAGAGCTTGATTTTACTGCAAAGGAGGATTATGTTACTTTTACAATCTAATTCTGCTGTGGAGCTGCAACAGGGCAGTAAAAGAGCCGCATGTTGCCGAGCCCTAAACCCCAAAACGGTCAAATTAAATGTTTCGACATGTTTTCTACATCTATAGGGTTCCCATCCTGCACGAACTGGTCATAAATATTACAGACGTCCTGTGGTAAACTGGCATTAGCCCACCTCTCATACAAATCTGATCCTGTCCTAATAGTGCTTCACATACTAAATAAAATGTGTACACGACACATCTGCAATAAACCCAGTGTGCACTTCACAAGGAGAAGCTAGCAGAAATGGCCACGAATTACATAGCTTGTTCTCATGCCTTACTAAGTCGTGGCCATGCTTTAGGATCTCACTCCCACACGTTAATATGGTGGCCACTGTTAGACTGTGATGGTCCTGTTGCCACACTGATGTTACTGTGCCTTTAAGACTGATGTATGTAAATGTCTGACTCTGATTGGCTGCCCCGCTGCCTCCTACAGCTGTTTACTCAGGTTCTCTGGTGATGGATAAAGCGGGACGCCTCTTGGAGGGGCTTTTTTAGCGCGGTGTTGGCGGACGCTTGAGTTTTAGCTCTGTCTTTATGCTTTGTGACAGGACCGCCCCGAACAGCTGATGGGATTTCTGCAGGCCCTGAAACAACACAATCTCTCTCTCTCTCTCTCTCTCTCTCTCTCTCTCTCTCTCTCTCTCTCTCTCTCTCTTTTGTGATGACATGCAGAGCAGAGGGAGACTCAGCTAGAAGGAGACTCAGACAGAAAGAGAGAGAGACAAGGAGACAGTGATAAAGAGAGATATACAGAGACAGAGAGTTGTTTTGTGAAAAAGTCAAAGAAAAAATGAAAATAAACACATAATACCAATACTACTACTACAAATAACAATAACAATAATAATAATAATAATAATGATCCTCATCTGAGAGAAGAGCTGCAGAGAGACTGACTGACTGTAGACTCTCCGTTTCGGTTTGTGTTTCTGTCTCAAACAGCAGCCAAAAGAACATTCAAACCAGCCCTGAACATGCAAATCAGCCCTGGCAACAATGGCCGCAATCACTTTGAGGAACACAGCACAGAAACCGAGGCGCCTCCGCCTCACATCCACATCCTGCATCTGTATAGGCTTCATTCCAATCTGCATGCTGCCTCAGTCTGCCTTAATCCACAACCTGCCTCAATCCGCACTCAGCTTCATTCTGCCTCAATCTACACATTGCCTAAATCTGCCTTAATCTGCACACTGCCTCAGTCTGCTTCAATCGGCATCAATGAGCACAGTCGAAATCTACACAGTACTTCAGTCTGCACACTGCATTAATCTGCCCCAATCTGCACACTGCCTCAATCTATCTCCCTCTGTACACCACTTCAATCCGTCTTAATCTCCATACATCTTCAGTCTGTCTCAATCTGCACAGTGCCTCAAATCGTCTCAATCTGTGCACAGCCTGAATCGGTCTTAATCTGCACACTGCCTCTAACTGCAAACATCATTAATCTGTCTCAATCTGCACACCCCTTCAATTTGCACACTGACTCAATCTGTCTTAATCTGCACAAAGCACAAAATCTGCCCCAATCTGTACACTGCCTCACCCTCTCTCTGTCTGCACAATGTCTTAATCTGCAGACTACCTTAACCTGTCTCTATCTGAACACTGCCTCAATCTAACTTAATCTGCAAACTGCCTCAATCCACACAGTGCCTACATCTGCCTCAATCTACACACTGCCTCAATCTGCACAATACCTCTGTCAGCAGCCACACACACACACACACACACACACACACACACACACAGATAATGGATAGTATCAGTGACCGCCATAATGCCAAACTAACTGGTCTGAGGGAGAAGCCGTGCTATCGAGCCTTCACTCAGAGATCTGTCAACACAAACCCTGCAGCACAGAGACCACTGACTCATTATGTGTGCAAATGTGTGTGAGAGAGAGAGAGAGAGAGAGAATGAGAAAGAGAAAGAAAAAGAGAGATAAAATGATAGAGAGGCACAGAGGGAGAGAGAAAGTGTGTGAGAGAGAGACAAAGCGAGCGATAGGGAGGCAGAGAGAGATAAAGAGAGACGGATGACTGTGATGAGATATGGGCATTATGAAGCCGCGAGGAGGGGGAGACGACAGGCAGAACCAATTAAAGCCTCCTGAAGGAGGACACGCGATGCGACAAACAGTGATGTGGAGAAAAACAGTTTTAAAAAAAAAAACTAATAAAAAACTCCAAACCCGGGACCCCACGCAGAGCAGAGACTTTCTGGGACTCACGGGTCTCTGCAGTCACCACAACATCAGGCGCGGGACAAGCTGCGATCGCACGACTGCAAACATGCGATAAATCGGCAGGCAAGAAGCCACAGCTGGACAACCAATGACCTCTCTCACTCATTTTCCCCCACAAGGACAGAAGTCTCCTCTCTCTTCCGCTCACGTTCTTTTGGAGAAGATTCTTTTCCCTTTTTGAGGATGAGAGACCCTTTAAGATGGTTCAGCAGGCATATTAGGGGTGGGGCAGTTGGTCACTGTTATCATAATAAGTATTACAGCACAACACAGTGTTCTGAGTGGTGGGAAGGGTCAGCACGTCTAGAACTCTGAACAAAAGCCTGGATCATAGAACAGACAGATTTAGAGCAATTAAAGAGGAACTGTAAACAATTTATTCATTTATTTTACTAATTGTTTTATCTTTTCTGCCTCAATTCACACAACGCCTACATTCTCAATCTGCACACTGCCTCATTCTGTATCAGTCCACAAAATGCCTACATCTGCCTCAATATGTACATTACCTCAACCTGTCTCTATCTGCACACTGTTTCTATCTGCCTCAGTCTGCACACTGCCTCAATCTGTCTCTATCTGGAAGCTACCTCAACCCACACAATGCCTATGTATGCCTGAATATGCACGCTCCCTCATTCTGTCTTAATCTGCACACTGCCTCAATCCACACAATGCCTATATTAGCCTCAATCAGCACATAGCCTCAACCTAACTTTGTCTGCACACAGCCTCAACCTGTCCTGTCTGCAAACCTCAATCTGCCTCGGTTTGCACACTGCCTCAAGTCTACCTCACTCTGCACACTGCCTCAATCCTCACAATGCCTACATCCACCTCCATATGCACACTGCCTCAATCTGTTTCTATATGCACACTGCCTCAGCCTACCTCACACTGTCTCAGTTTATCTCTGCCTGTGAACTGCCTCAATCCACAAAATGCCTACATCTGCCTCAATCGTCTGCTGAAAAAAAATCTACAGGTGGTTCTTTCCAACTCCGCATTATGTGTTGGGATCATTTTGTGAGAAGCAGGAAAAGTAACTGACTTCTGAACTTTGGAGGCGTGGATGCTGATTTATCTGAAAAACACACAGCAAGTCTCCTGGACGCTGTAATAAAGGTAAAGTTATCACATGACGTGGTTACGACCGCGCTGACCGATGCCTGAGACGTTGCGCTGCGGCAGAGTTTCATCTCCCGGGCAGCAGCGGAGGAGCTCCACAGAGCCGCTGGATGATGAACGGAGCCGGGCTGAAAGCTGACAGCAGAGCAGAGTAAGAGTGGGTGAGCTTAAGAGGCTCTCTCCAAATGCATCCTCTCCATCAGACACTCCGACGCACACACACACACACACACACACACACACACTCTCTCTCTCTTTCCACTCGATTCCTCTATCGGCCCTGATTAAGTGAATGGCAGTATTTGTGGCCAGCTGATTACAGCTGTCTGACTTTGCCACAAGTGCCCTTGTTTTAGATGAAAACCCAAAGGGAGTCATTTAGACTCGAGGTACCCACCCCCTTCCCAAACCAGGCTCCCTGCAATCAGAGCTCTCTGGGACGGCCCTGTTGATTTTTAGAGCGGGGTGATTGCGAGGTGACGGCAGCCCATCACAGGGGCCAGCGGAGAGGGGGAATCTGGAGAATTATCACACCTTCAGCACTGAGGATCCATCCGTCTCAACCAGGAGTTACACAGCTAAGAGACACCAGCAGCACCAACAGACGCCAACAGAGACAATGAGCTCATAGTGTTAAAGGGACAGTCCACCAAACGGTCACAATTTCTGAATATTTCTATTGTTGAGATGGAAGTCCAAGTGTTTTTTCTGACATTAAATGGTTCAATATAGAGTAACTCATAGATTCGGATGTCTTTACAGTGGTGCTGATGGGGACCAGAGGCATATACATCGCTGCTGTGGGAACAAAACCTCCAAATTAGTAACTTTACAGGAGAAGCTAAAAAAGCATACTGTGTTTTTAATGTAAGTCAATGCAATCAGACTTTCTTACAAGCCATTCTGGGCCATTTGTTTTGGTCCATTCATCAAGAAATATGCACACAATATAAAAGGCAACAAGCATCAAATTATGTCAAAAACATAAAAATATGCGGTATATCAATATGTAAATAAAATGAAAGAGCTCCTTGCATCATGAAAGGGTCATTAACACTGATGAATGTCTTGTGTATGCTTCATAAACAGTCTTTTTAAAACCCAAGCCCAACTTGAGCTTGAAAGTCGGGCCAAACTCAGTCCAAATTCTGATGGGGCAGCAGACCTCTCTCTCTGACCCGGCTGGCCGGTGATGATGCGTATGCCTCTGTCCAGACGCTCCTCTGTCTGAGCTTATCAGAGACCCACATTTCTGCCAGGGCCCGAGTGGATGAAACCTCTTCACCCGGCCGCATGGACTTTGCTCAATTAGCGCTGCGGACCGCCGCTGTTTATTCATGCTGGCTGCTGGCAGAGCTGCTTATGACAGCAATGTGATGAGCTAAATTAATATCTACAGCAGACGAGGGAACGAGACCGCGCTGAGAGCGTGTGAGTGTGTGTGAAGCTGTATTGCGTCATTCTGCTCGCAGTTTGAGTGTCGCAGCTGCACGGCTGCGCTGGAAAGGCAAAACAAGGTCAGAACTCTTCAAGGTCACATACTCCGCTCACACAGGAAAGAGAGAAGATTCTCAGGACAGAGAGAGAGAGAGAGAGAGAGAGAGAGAGAGAGCAAAGAAATGTTCAGAGAGAGAGAGAGCATAAACACATTCTCAGAGACAGAGAGAGAGCATAGAAATACTCTAAAGAGGGACAGACAGAGAGAGAAGAGAGTGAGGGAAAATGAGAGTGTGAAAGAGAAAGAGAGGGAAAAGAAGAGAGGGAAAGTTGGAGTGTGAAAGAAAGGAAAGAAGAGAAGAGAAGAGAGGGAAAGCAAGAGTGAGAGAGTGGGAAAGCGAGAGAGAGAGAGAAGAGTAAGGAAGAGACAGAGTGACAAAGAGAGAGAGGTCAGAAACATTCAGAGAGAGAGAAGAGAAAGAAGGAAAAGAGAGAAAAGAGTGATGGAGAGAGACAGAGAGGAGAGAGAAGATTAAGGAAGAAAATGGAAGAAATACAAAGTTAAAGTTGTTAAAACAACTTTTAAATATTCAGAGAGGAAGAGAGCACTGAAACATTCAGAAGAGAGAGAGAGAGAGAGAGAGAGAGAGAGACAGTATCGAAATATTTAGAGAGAGAGAGAGAGAGAGAGAGAGAAAGATAGAGAGAATGCATTCAAACCTTCAGATAGAGTATAGAAATATTTAGAGAGAGAGAGACAGAGAGAGAAAGAGAGAGATAGAGACAGTATAGAAATATTTAGAGAGAGAGAGAGAGAGAGAGAGAGAGAGAGTACAGAAATATTTAGAGAGAGAGAGAGAAAAAGAGAGAGAACGCATTCAAACATTCAGAGAGAGAGAGAGAGAGTATAGAAATATTTAGAGAGAGAGAGACAGAGAGAGAGAGATAGAGAGAATGCATTCAAACCTTCAGATAGAGTATAGAAATATTTAGAGAGACAGAGAAAGAGAGAGATAGAGAGAGAGAGAGAGAGAGAGAGAATGCATTGAAACATTCCGAGAGAGAGAGAGAGAGAGAGAGAGAGAGAGAGAGAGAGAGAGAGAGAAAGAAAGACAGCACGCATTGAAACATTCTGATAGAGAGAGAGAGAGAGAGAGAGAGAGAGAGAGAGAGGGAGAGGGAGAGAGGGTGAGAAAGACATGAAGACAGAGAGAAAGAGAGCGAGTACGAGGGCTGGGGGTCCCAGGCCCCTCCTGGCCCTTTTTAAGAAGTGCTCCAGTCTGAGCTCTAGTGCGCATAAATAGAGCCCTAATTGCTAATTACAATACAATTAGAGCGGAGGAGAGGAGCGAGGGAGAGACGCTTAGCGCAAATTCAGAGTGACAGGGTAAAGCACTGCAGCTCAGGATTACAGCAGCATTTCGCACAAGGACAGCAGACTCACCCCACACACACACACACACACACACACACACAGCCAGGGGACTCTGTCAGAAAGAGCAGCCGAATGAAACACGCTGCCTCCTGTAACAGTAAAAACCTTTTCCTGCCGCTACACCACAGCTGCACTGTTCAGCCCCAGGGTGAGAGCATGTCAGTCAGAGGGGCTCAGCGATTCGTTCAGTCATATCAATTCTGGCAAACATTTGGCAATAAATCAATATATATCATAGACTGCATCCTTCTCCATGTAAACTTAAAGGATTATTTATTTCATTGTGGTTTATTCACTGCGCAAATACCAGAGACCGTCATTCATTTAATTATAATGAACATTCAGTACAAGGGGAAAAAAGTAGAAAGTGTATTCAACAGAAAATTTAACAGAAGCCTCAACAACTAAATATAATATCTCTTTTTTCAATATTTATTGTTCACTCTTTACCTTTGTCACAGCTTCCACTCTTGCTTTAAGTTTCTGCAACAAATTTCAGTCTTACAAGCTACATTTTCTGCTTAAAAGATCCAAATAATGGCAAACACGTTCAGTGATGGTGACGTCATACCCAGTGCCCGATTCCTGAGACAGTGAGTGTGCATACATGCGCTAAACCGTCTGATTATAATCAGATTTCTGAAGTTATCTTATTATTTAAAGGGTACTGTAAACAGCAACAGTAATCAGAAAACAGACTGCGGTACCGGAAATAAGCGAGCAGCGTTACCATGAGATGGAGCTAAACACTTTTGGAGCGATGCTGAAAAGAAATACATGCTTGATGAAATGAGGGATTTAAATATTCTTTAACTTCTAGATGATGTGTGTTCATATTTTCAGGTGAAGCGGCTCAATGCAAAAAAAAATAAAAATAAAAAATAAAAAAAATCAACAGTATGAAGTTTTGCATTATGTTCACATCACGTCTTCTTCTGTGAGTTTATTGGCCGATTGCAGAAATACTGTCTGATTCTGTCTGACCTGAAGTTTCTGATTACTCAAGTGCATGTAAATGCGTTGATCGGATTACTGATAAAATCTGATATTCTGCAGTTATCGGATTATTAAGTGCACGTAAACACGCTACAAACGACAAGTTTCGGCCTAAAACATATTTTAAAAATCCCCTAAATAAAACAGGATAATCTATTTTTTCACTTTCATCATTATCAACACTACATATACAAACTCTGAAGACACCTCACAACTACATATTAGATAGTAAATAAACTCTATATTTGAACTGAAGACATTATGACGCCTGTTTCCCATCACCTCCGTTATTTAAAAAAAGTCAGAAATCCACAACTTCCTCTACAATGCACCATTTCACATCAAACCACGCTGAATCACTGTTTACAATGACTGGAAAAAAATTATTATAACCCCCCTTTAATGCAGTCTTTAGTAACTGAAAGTCTTACAGGTTCATATATAAAGCTGGCCAGAAGCTCCCTGCAGGTCTAAACCAGCCAGTGACGATGAAGATTGATAGGTCAGCCTATAGCTCACTACAGGGCCGTAGAGACAGCAGCACTGACACCCCAAACCAGCTGCTGGCCATTCATGCCAACACAGCTACTCTGAAATAGTGAACCTACATCAGTCTATAGATAGATAGATAGATAGATAGATAGATAGATGAATAAATAAATATATAAATAAATAAATAAAATAAACATTTTTCAATGGTGAAATCCAGAAGCGCTCTTCAAAGCTGTTCTGAAAAATTAATATTATGATAATTAACTGCTCGCCCCAGGCCAAATCTGGGAGACTGGAGCTCAGGAGCTCCGAGTGTTTAAGAAATTATCCAGACTATTAAGCTGAGGGCGATACAAAATGTGCAGGAGAGCGAGAGGCGAGGCCCGTGTCTCTGAAAGGCTGCAGCAGTGAAACCTCTTAGCGCAGGATGCTAACAGACAAAAAGAGACAGAACTCATATGCTGATACTTAAAGGCAAAACAAGGAGCGAATTCGCTCCTATATGATATGATGATCTCAACTGAGTAAAAGCAGTAAACTATGGGAGGGTTAACCTGTGACACGGACTTGTATGTTCCATTCTACAGGAGTCAGAATTGTTCACAGTGGTGTTGATGGGAACCAAATGTCTGAAGCATTTAACTGAACTATACTATACACTACATTTTGGGAAGCTTTTACATAAAATGGTTTAAAAACGCTGCCTGATGTCTGAGACACTGTTTTGATGACATAGAAGAACACCTATAGGTTCAATGAGCTATATGAATAATAAATAAAACGGCTATATTAGCGTAACTGTAGACATCGCAAACCCTGCTTACTATAACCACCACTGTAAAGAAATCTGACTCGGTAAGTGGACCAGTGAAACCTCTTATCTGACACTATAACAAATCACTTCACATCAAGAAACCCTGAATGAATGTGTTTACATCTCAGTGAATGAATTCTGCAGACATTTTTAAAAATCTCAGAGACTAGAGCACAAGCAACAACCTGGAACACCAAAGCAACCACCTAGGGTACCACAGCAATACGGAAACAGCCTATATAGAATACCAAAGCATCCACATACGAACACCCTAGCAACCACAAAGAACACCATAGTAACGACCTACCAACACACTGGCAACCACCTGGAACACCACAGCAAACGCCTAGGGTACCATAGCAATCTCATAGCAACAGCCTACACGGAATACCACAGCATCCACCTACCAACACCCTAGCAACCACAATGAACACCATAGTTACCACGTAGCAACACACTAGCAACCACAAAAAAACACGATAGTAAACACCTATCAACAGCCTGGCAACCACAAAACAACACCACAGTAACCACCTACCAACACCATAGCGACCACCTAGGGCACCATAGCAGTCATGTAGAAACAGCCTATACGGAATACCACAGCATCCATCTAAAAACACCCTAGAAACCACAAAAAAAACATAGTATGGGGGCAGTCATGGGCTAGAGGTTAGGGAACCGGCCCTGTGACCAGAAGGTCGCTGATTCGATCCCCAGCGCTGACAGTATGTGACTGAAGTCACATAAGCCACCTAACCCCCGACTGCTCCCCAGACGCTGCAGATAGGGCTGCCCACCGCTCCGGGCAAGTCTGCTCACTGCTCCCTAGTGTGTGTGTGCTCACTAGTGCGTATGTAGTGGTTCACTTCACAAATGGGTTAAATGTGGAGATGAAATTTCCCCGTTGTGGGACTAATAAGGGTCACTTAAGTAACCACCTATCAACACCCTTGCAACATCCAAGCAATTAGTTAGCAACACCCTAGTAACCACCTGGAATACTAAAGCAACCACTGTTTACTTTTACAAACACTGAATAAAAGTTTCATTGTACACAGTGTTTGTGGCATGTTTTGTGCTTTTTGTTTGGCCCAATTTATAAACAAACAAATATTGTGATACATATCATATCTAATGAAAATGTATCGTGACATATTTTTTGCCATATTGCCCACCTTTATCATTGAGTCACATGACTTGCTACAACATCCAGACTGGATGAAATCTGAGAAACAGAAATAAATAATGTTTACCAGCTACGACCTACACAGTCACGTCTCATTCCACGCCCGAAAGCAATATTCATTTTCTCATAATTCATCAAGATTTCATGCCTTGTGTGTACCAGCGAGTGCATGGATACCACAGAACACACACAAATGCCTCAGCGACACAAACGTATTAAGCCTCCAGACACCCTGCACTCACCCTGAGCCTGTAATCACATCAATACTGCTAATGCTGTACAGTGCAGCGAGGCAGACCAAAGCTGAGATCACTCCAACCCACACACACTCTCTAACACACACGGGCTTGTTTTTATATTGTGTCAGGACTCGAGGTTTACATATATGTATCTACATGTAATAATAAGATGCACAAACTATTTTATATAGCTGATTTTGATATAGATATAGTTCAACACAGGTTCCATTGCTCCACAGCCCAACGGAGCTTACTGCTGCTTTGCTTTGGGCATGGTGACCTTAGAGTCATGTGTGGCTGAACACCTGTGTCAGTCAAAGGTGCACCTTAAGCAGCCGTACTCACTTAGAAGGGGTGTCTGGAAAGTTCTAGATGTACAGTGTAGAAAAACAGTTTTACCCATTTGTAAAAGCTTTATCCAGGACATTTTCGTCCTAAAAACATACAAAAACAAATACAATTATGGGCACAAACACACTGTCATCTCTGCTGCCCTAACACACGCAGGTCAGTGTAAATGTCAGTGTTGTTGCGAGGCACTGAAGCGGGCAGCCGTGCAGACTATCCACAGCTCTGACCGTGTGTCTGTAGTACAACAGTGCAAGAAGAAAGTCACCTCAACGCCACCATGCTCTTCTAATATGGCTAACTCACCTTCACTGGATCCTATGCTGCTTAGACAAATGCAGCTCTACTGGATCTTGCTCTGATAATGCAGCTAATTAATTTCCTCTGAATTCTGCTTTGCTAATATGACTAATTCACCTCAACTGGATCCTGATATGCTAATATTAATGAAAATTCATTCATTTCCACTGAATTCAGCATGGCTACTACAGCTGATTCATTTCCCCTAGATCCCGCTCTGCTAATGTGGCTAATTCACCTCTACCAGATCCCGCTCTGCTGATCGGGCTAATTCACCTATACCAGATCCCGCTCTGCTGATGGGGCTAATTCACCTCTACCAGATCCCGCTCTGCTGATGTGGCTAATTCACCTATACCAGATCCCGCTCTGCTGATGTGGCTAATTCACCTATGCCAGATCCCGCTCTGCTGATGGGGCTAATTCACCTCTACCAGATCCCGCTCTGCAGATGTGGCTAATTCACCTCTACCAGATCCCGCTCTGCTGATGTGGCTAATTCACCTCTACCAGATCCCGCTCTGCTGATGGGGCTAATTCACCTCTACCAGATCCTGCTCTGCAGATGTGGCTAATTCACCTCTACCAGATCCCGCTCTGCTGATGGGGCTAATTCACCTCTACCAGATCCCGCTCTGCAGATGTGGCTAATTCACCTCTACCAGATCCCGCTCTGCTGATGTGGCTAATTCACCTCTACCAGACCCCGCTCTGCTGATGGGGCTAATTCACCTCTACCAGATCCTGCTCTGCAGATGTGGCTTATTCACCTCTACCAGATCCCGCTCTGCTGATGTGGCTTATTCACCTCTACCAGATCCCGCTCTGCAGATGTGGCTTATTCACCTCTACCAGATCCCGCTCTGCTGATGTGGCTTATTCACCTCTACCAGATCCCGCTCTGCTAATAAAGATAATTTACCTCCAGTGGATTCTGCTGTTCTAAACGTGGCTAATTCTCCACTAGATTCCTCCCATCTAAAAGGGCTAATTCACTTCCACTGCATCCTGCATACCCAGCAGACTGACAGCTCAAGGTGAGCGTAATGTCAGCTGGACAGCCTGGGCTGCGGATGAAAGAGCCGTCAATATCTGCTGATGACTTTCCCCTTGTCAATTCCTCTGAACTGACTCTGGCTGATCGATAGCTTTTGAAGGAAACTATTTTAATGTTAATATTCTACTGACACACATTAATGGATTAGCCTGCCTTGTGGGATTTTAAATACTGGCATGTGTATGACAGAGGTATGATAATAGATGATAATCTTCACTCGTGTTTTCAGCTCTCTCTCTCTCTCTCTCTCTCAATGCAAAGCAGCTGTATTGCCATGACTGCATCAAGTACAATGCTACTAAAGCATATTAACAACATACACTATGATAGTAACAACACAAATAGCAAAGACAACAATAATTAAACCAATCATAAGCCAACAAGTTGGATTTATACACAGATTATGCATACAGAAGACATAATCTGCCTCTCTCTCTCTCTCTCTCTCTCTCTCTCTCTCTCTCTCTCTCTCTCTGTCTCTCTCGATAGATTCTGAGAGAAGTGTGCTGGGATTTGGTATGACATGCTCTGAGTGAGCCCACCCGCCCGTCAACAGGCCGAGTGAGGGGGAGGGGCTCACAGGGTCTCCGGCTTTAATTGGCTTTTGGCTTCTCTCTCTCACCCACCAAAAACCTGCTGTCAGTCTGCCCACACTGACTGACTCCTCAATGCTCACTGCCACTGCACCACTGAGAGAGAGAGAGAGAGAGAGAGAGAGAGAGAGAGAGAGAGGAAGAGAAGTAAAAAAAAAATAAATGATAAAAAGCAGAGAAAAGAGAAAGAAAGAAAGAAAGAAAGAAAGAAAGAAAGAAAGAAAGAAAGAAAAAGGAAAGTGTAAAAGAGAAAAACATGAAGAACCTGTAAAAGAGAAGAATGCACGACACAGAGAGAAAAAGACAAACAGACGAGAGAGAGAGAGAGAGAGGAAGAAAGAAAGAGAAAGAGAGAGAGAGACAGAGAGAGAGAGAGAGAGAGAGAGAGAGCCCTGCTGTGTGAGCTTGTTCTCTGTGCTGGAAGTAAAACAGTGGGCAGTGGGTTCTGCAGGCCGACTCACTGCAGACCGTCCATCCAGCTGTTCCTCTCTGCTTTCCTGCTGGCTCGGGACATCCCGTTAACCCATTCACCCTGCGGAGGAGCACTAAACCCAAACCTCTTTAATCACAACTCAAACACCCTGAGACAGACAGACAGAGAGAGATAGAGAGAGACTGAGGCTGTTTATTTTTTCTTTTTGGCTAAATCGACTACATAGAGTCCCGCTAGTCTCACTGCTCTGCCGTTAGCACTGTAGTGGGTTTCGCTTGTCCTGAATGCACTCCATATGTCAATGAATTAAGCAGAACAGGAAAAGCAGTACTGTGCAAAAGTCTTAGGGGGCATCAGGTGACATCTTTGTAAACGTGCTCCCAAAGAAAGAGTGGGCTAATGCACTTAGTAGGTGAGCATGAGACAGTTAGTCTGGGAGAATGCAAAAACATTTGATAAACATTTAGAAACATATATAATGATGGCCAAGTGTGTGTGGATACCCTCTAAATTCAGGTGGCGGGGTTTAGAGCTCAGTGACTATAAGCATGGCACTGTCATTGGATGCCACCTTGGCCACATGTGAGTGAAATTTCTAGATCTGCTAGATCTGCCCTGCTCAACTGTAAGTGCTATTAATGTAAAACGGAAATATCTAAGGGCAACCAGTCACAACTACAGCTCAGCGACAAGTGCCTTAATGTGCCACAGACCATGTAAACTCACACAACCGCTCCATTGGCACAAGAACTGTGTGTCGGGAGCCTCAGGAAATTGGTGAGCAGCTGCACAAGAGCCTATGATCACTATGGGTTTGGCCAAAGCCAGGAGAACACCACCTGCTGAAATGTCTTTTGCCAGCAGTAAAGTTTGGAGGAGGGGGGATAATGGTCTGGGGCTGTTTCAGGATTTAGGTCCCTTAGTTCCAGCAAAGGGTGGTGTTAAGCACATTTTAGACAACGTTTAGATTCCAAATTTGTGGCAAACGTTTGGGGAAGACCCTTTCCAGCATGACTGTGCCATTGTGCACAAAGTGAGCCCCTTAAAGACATGGTTTAATGAGGATCTCCAGTGGCCTTAACGGAGCCCTGACCTCAACCCCACTGAACACCTCTGGGATGAGCTGAAATATCACGAGCCAGGCCTTCTCAGTTCCTGACCTGAAAAATGCTCTTTTGACTGAATTGGCAAACAGACACTCGAAAATCTTGAGGAAAGCCTTCCTAGAAGAGCAGAGGCTGTTATAGCTCCAAAGAATAGACAATGCCATATTAATGCCCATTGTTTTGGAATGGGATGTCTAACATATACGTAGGTGTGATGGTCCAGCACAGCTTTAAATAGCGTTTCCTCAGCTGGCCTGTGCCTTTTGCAAAAGAACTGTATGTGAATGAAAGCAGCACAACAGGAAAACACATTCCAAAACAAGGCTCTTGCCTTAGTGCTGTTGCTATGAGAAAGCGACAACAACCAGGGGATTGGTTTGCAATTACGACAACGTTTCTAATGACAACCCAACACCCCCCCCTTCCATCCCTCAGCCCCCCCAGGAGGAAACTGTGCAGCTAAGCAAGAAACATCACAGCTGGTTGGCCTCTAGGGGCACGGGACAGATGAGCTAAGAAGCAGCAGCAACTCCAAACCCTCCACCGCACTTCCTCTGCCTCTCTCTCTCTCTCTCTCTCTCTCTCTCGCACTGACTCATCCGTTCTCTCCCGCTCACTCGTTCATCACTCTTTTCGCCCCTCGCTCCATCTTCGCTAATTGCTCCCAGCTCCCTCGTTTCCAGCCCCGCGCCATGCGAGGTTTTCCTCCGTCTTTCCTCACACGGCAGCATCCCGAACGTTCCGGGGGGGTGGAGGGAAACGGCAGTGCATTCGGTTCATTCATCATCTCCACTCTCCCCCTCGCCGCGAACCTTCGAGGTTCGCCGGCCAATTAAAAAGCAGTGCTCCTGCCAGCCACACTTGCTCAAGCATGGGGCGTCCCGCCAGGGATATCCACCAACGCCTTGGAAGGTGTTCTTCCTCGAATGTCAGAGAGGTACTTGAGCAGCGGGCTGAGAACAGTCAGCGGTAAGTGCCCGCGATTCAAATGCCACCATAAAGAACTGTTGACTTTTATGTAATGAACCATTTGGGAGTCCGGGATAAATCAGTTTTACAGGAGGAACCGCCGCAGCTGCTCTGTTATGGAAAAGGGTCCAGAGATTTTAAAAGCCGCCATATTTTACATTAACAGTCCCACTTTACCACAACGCTACCTCGCATCGTTATTGTTGCTCCGTTATTATATCATCTCTCTTTTTAACATTGCACCTGTATAACAGTGATATGGAGTTATTTCACCTGGTGACATTAAGGAAAATGACCCATCAAATGGAGAGCTGAAGCGATGACCTGGCCGCCTCAGTATCATTGTGGAAGGCAAGCAAGGTGCCACATCAGGTGTCATTTGGTGACTGAATGGCCTGTTTTATACACCTGGGGGGAAGGGATGGGAGTTCGCCTAGGCCTTCGTTAGAGACACCTACAAGCATGAAAAGGCTCTGGAGGAAATCATATTTGCAGGACTGCCCCAAATATAAACCCCTAAAACATGTTTGGTGTCAGAAGTTTGCTTCCTCACTTTTGAATACCAGTATGGAGAAAAATCAGGCTTGAAAATGATGCAATTCAGGGTTTCACCATGCTGTGTCAATGTATAGAGCACAGCTTTATATGGTGTCATATTTAAGATAACTTAGACGGACAATCTGGCCAACAAGAAACGTAACCATAGCCATTGTAAACGTGTACTCACCTCTTGCAACAACGGGCAAGTTTAAAGACTAAGAAAACTCCCCTTCTGATGATGCACCTTGAAGTGCTTTGGGGTTGATACTTAAGGGCACACTGTTTGAAATTTTTTACTACCCTCGTAAAAATCCATTGCCACATAGCTGTTTCTTTGAGCGATACCATGGAAGAACTACTTTGTTTCCTTAAAGAACCTCGCCTCCCCTCATTCTAGCAGCAGGAGAAAGGGCCAAAGTAGAAAACAATGATGAATCTTAACCGCAGAAGTGCCTCTCTGCCTGCCTCTAATAACGGCGGCAAGGGCACCTTGAACAGCTACTTTGCCAGACAATGCGCCTCCGTGTAAAGAACGCTAAAACTGAGGAATGTGAGGGGGAAGAAAGCTCGGCGTTATTAATAAGTCAAATATAATTCGGCATGGATGAATGCAAACGGCTGACACCGAGGACACCCAGCTCTTATTGAAACCCGCCCCCTTCGGCTTGCTAACGCGTTTTCGGCTGGAATCAGAGCGGTGCGCTAACAGGCTTTTGTTGTCCAAAAGAATAAGTAATGAAGCTTCCGTCGAGCGCAGGAGTCGTTCTCCCAGCCGCCAGAGAGTCGCTCTTAACTAGGCAAGAAAAAGGGAGCTGGTGAAAAGGAGAGGGCAAAAATCTGCCTCTCTGAAATAGAACAGATCGTTTTTCCTTTTTTTTTCTTCTCCTCTTCTCGCCCCATTCTCTCTCACTCACTCTCGCTGTCCTCTTTGAAATAATGAAAACAGCTTGTGGCTATAGTGGCGGCTACAGATGGGCTAGAAGTGGCTCCTCATTCGCCTCACTCTCCGCCAGCCCACTTCACTCTCCCCAAATCTCCCCATCTTTGCCCCAGGAGCGTCCTCGCAAATAAACAAACTCATGTCTCCCAGTCGTGCACAGAAACCTCCGTGTCTCCTGAGATGCGTTCCGCTTCCTTTGTCATTCATTTCCGGAGCAATTTGCCCAGAGCCACATTTGGTACTGTATCTGTTGATTATGAAAGTCAATACAAGCGCTGTTGAAGCATGTTCTTGTGCACAAAAGAGCTCTAAAGAAGTTGACGTCACAATGGCATTAGTTAGGAAACAAGGCACATGGAGGATCAGTCTTGCCGTGTTATGCAGCACATTTTGGAGCAACTTGGGAACATAAATCAAGTGAATTAGAATTTACAACCATTTGTCTCTGTGTTTGCACACTGTGAAATTAGACCTCTGCATTTAACCCATCCGTGCAGTGAAACACCCACATACATGCACACTATGAACACACACTAGGGGGCAGTGAGCACACTTGCCCGGAGCAGTGGACAGCCCTATCCACGGCGCCCGGGGAGCAGTTAGGTGCCTTGCTTAAGGGCACTTCTGTCATGGACTGTCAGCCAAGGGGATCAGACTGGCAACCTTCCGGTCACAGGGCTGGTTCCCTAACCTCCAGCCCATGACTGCCCCAGGGTATTGGGTGCTCAAGTGCTCAAGCTTCTGAGACAAAACTGTCCAGAAAAGGCATCTAAAACATCATAGCTCAGCAGGATTGTCCCCTGTCCCTATTTTTTTACTAAGTACTCTTTACTAAGACTAGACTGCTCTAATATTGGGGGTTATCACTGACTGCTTACAATTTCTGAGTAATTCAATTACTGAGATGTAAACAAAGTAATTCAGAGTGATTTTATATGGCGTTCAGTGAAGGTAAACACAACAGCTTGGAGTCTTTGTGGTGATGGAGTCCAGGGGTTGCAATGTCCACAATGCAAATGTAGCCACATTATTTACCATCCAAAATGAGCATAGGGCCTCAATAGGTCTTCACAGTTTCTCTACGTAATGCTGTAAACGGTGAAACAGTGAGAAATAAGTTTTCTCCTTTAAGAAAAAGACATTTAAGGCCAAAAGCTTATCTCAAAACTATCGTAAAACAATATCTTTGGCAGTGGGCAGTGTAATCATAACCATCGCATACAATAACTTTTTGCACTGTAGCTTTCAGATGCAGTAGCTTTTCTCTAAATGCCCCCACAGCCATTCCACAATGAGAATGGAGATTGATTCAATATTATTCATATAATCAAATAAAACATTTTCCCTGTAACCAGATTAACTATAACAGTGTTTAGTGTCTACATATACCTGCTAGCGAGCAATGAGGGATGAAATTGAAGGACTGAGGTCCTCGCGATGTAAATACAGTTCACCTCTTTCCGCAAAGAAGACATGCCGAAATACAATCAATACAACCACCATATAAAAGAAACATGTATAACTGCCACAGTGAAAACAGCATTTAAAAACAATAAACTTGTAGAAATCTTGACTTTGCTCACATAGGACGAGAAAAAAGTTTGTTTTTATCAAAATATCTTTAGCTTTGTGAACAACGTGTCTCTAGAATGCCTCATCTCACTTCAAACTACTACTGAATGACTTTGGCCCAATCCCATTTCACCCCGCGCCCCTACCACTCAGCCCTTACCCCTCCGTTTAACACTGGGTAGGGTGTCCTGGTTTTTGTTGAGATAGAGGAGTAGGGCAAGATGTTAGGTCTACATGGCCCTCCAAACAGAGGTTTTTCATAGTCACACTCCAAATGGAGTGCTATGAGAAAAAAAGAAAAACCGGAGCAAGAGACCAAAGAAACCCACAAATGTCAGAATTTTCTATGTTGAAAATTATGATAACCGTTGTATTATCTCAGTTTAACGTTGTTTCAATGTATTATGGTCGTTTTCTTCATAACAAGCTTTAAAAAATCGCTAGTAGCATGCTGATGGAAACTTCCCGTTCCATTTTAAATGGTGCAGGAGTTACATTCTGGCAGCCTCGGCTGCACCATTAAAGGTGGAGCGGGAAAATGTGAACAAGAAGCTGGTGAATAACTGACTTCAGCTTCATATCATTGAAGAACTGGGGTGGGCAATGATAAATAATTGCCTCCCCCCTTTGAAGGCAGATGAGTCCCTTATATGTAACTAAAGCCCAGCAGTGAGGAGCTGAACTTCACCCTCCTCTGCTGTCACTGCAGACGGGCAGGGTCGTCTACAGAGCAGCGCTACTAACCTGATCTACTTTACTTGAGGGTCCCATTTCGTCAGGGAAGATTTCAACCACTAACCCCCTGTAACTCGTTTCCAAGGGACAAGTTGGCGCTCAAAAACAAGGTGTAGAGGTGAAAATAAGAAATCAGATTGGGCTTTTGTTTACATCTTCACCAAAAGCTGGAATTTGACTGTAAATGGAACCAGGCCAGACCTTCTCCATCTCCTACCTCTTCAAAATGACCTACACTGTCTCTTCACAGTGAAATCTTAGCACACCTGAACCATCAAGCACCAAACTAACACGACCTCTTTAACATTCTGTCCCGACGTTACTCTCGCGCTGCACAGCAGACCCTTGAGAGCGGCTCATTTGAGGAAAAAAAACAAACACGTCCAGGAAAACGTTTTACACCCCGAGCGGCGCAGTGGAAATTAACGGTACCATAATCGATATTTCAATCATGATCATGGTTTGGACTAAACAAGGAGCTGGTCTAACAGCTGTCCCTCGGTGATATCAGCAGCTACAGAAGAAGAAAAGGGGAAAAAGAATGTTAATTGAACTCCTAAAGAAGAAAAAAAAGAAAGGAAGGAAGAAAACGCACTTGAACTCAAACAAGAAATTCGCAGAGCTTCGGCTTTAATTAATAAAACATTGCCGAGTAGCACGAGGCGTTAGGTTTACAGTGTAAACAGCGGCACGGCTCTGCTGCGCTCTGATAACGCTTGTTCAAACCCGTTTGGAGTGCAACGTTGAGAGAAGCCCTTCACTTCTGTTACGTAAACTCCCCAAACACACACACGCACACATACACACACACAATCCCCGCTGCGCTAATAGTGTCCATTACAGCACGCAAAGGCCTCCGCTGCTCCTAGACTAAAGCTGAGCTTAATTACAAACAGCAGATGTGCGCGGGGAGCATTTACTGAGGCAAGAAACGGCTGGTTAAAACCTGGAAATCTCCACTGTCTCTAAAGTGAGGCATATTCTAAATATACTATGGACAAAAGTGGACACACTGTGATTATGTTAATATACAGATCAACGTCCACTTAGAAATACCCACCTTCTATTTCCACTCAATGTGTCCACTACACTGATCTACGCTTACAGACTGTAGCTCATCTGTTGCACAATTTACCAGCTCCCCTCTACCTCATTCCACATTGGTCAGTTTCTGACCACAGGACCTCTACTGACCAAAAATGATTTGGTCTAATTTATGATTCATTAGAACAGCAACAGAAACTCATCTGCTGCTGTTCATGATCCTCACAGCGCACAAGCACTAATTTGTTTGAGGATCATTTTCATATTGTGGCCTCCTGCAAAGGCAATACATACTGAGATCATGAGAAACGGAAAATGCAAACAACATCCAAGCCTGAACTTTGGAGGTGTAGAAAACGAGTCTCCTGAAAAGAATGGAAGCTGTAATAAAGAGTGAGACACTAAATACTGAAAGAAGCATTCGTTGTTGAGACTGACGTTTCTCTCAACTCGTGCTTAAGGGAAAGTCATTGATTTTTCTAAATGTCTGCATAATTAAACATTTGAGATGCAAAGAAAGTCATTTGGAGCAGATTGGTGCGAAATGTTCTCCTCTAGAGAAATATACCATCAGAATTGTTCACAGTGGTGGTGATAGGAACCAGACGTCCACCCTGTGACGGTTGAGAACTGTGAGAAGACAGATCAGCGCTACGGCTCTAAAACGGATGTGCAGCTGTCAAGAAGCTCTTACTGAGAAAAGGAAACATTAAAAAAAAAAAAAAGAAAACATTTGAACAAACAAAGAACCTTGATTTGTAATGTGTTTTCAGAACAATGGACTGGCCACCCCAGAAGCTGGTCCCCGGAAGCTTCTCTACAATAAACCATTTCACATCAAACCACTCTGAATTAGTTTGTTTACCTCTCAGCAATAGAATCACACAGAAATGTATTTAAAAAATGGAATTCTGGTGGAATTCTCCTTCAATAGCCATTTTATTAGGAAATGAACTAAATGAAGGGTGGTACCTGACATGGTGCTGCACTGTATGTTACACCCATATTCTACATCTTGTCCTGCTATGCCTGTTCAAACCTATATCCTCTGCTATATGAACATGGAACGCTTAGGTCATGCCTTTAGCTATCCTCCAAGAGACATAATCCCCCACTGCTCGTGAGGGGGAGAGTACGAGCCTCAGAAGCAGCCGAGCGTATTCAATCCTACAAGAAAACGGTAAAAACGCATCTTTTTCACTCGCTTTTCTCCCAAAAGCCGGCTGCCTTTTGTTCAGCATAAATGCCAATTACCTAATTCTCTCTAGCATGCAAATCAGATTAAAGCAGGGCACGGCAGACCGCCTATACAGCGCGCGCAGCAAACACTGCAGCCTGAGCAACCGGGAGACGCACCTTCTGGGACGGATCTCTAGTCAGCGCTCAACAGTTTAATCAAGCTGCGTTTCATACGGGCCAAAACGTATTTTCTTTGCCATAACAATAGTAATAATTAAATAATAATCGCTCCCTACTTAGATGGATGCTGCCAAGTCCTCGGCTGCCAAAGGCCAATTTCCACTGATTTCTTTCCCCCTTTCTGTCTATTGCAGGCTAATCACTGGCCTTCTGTAGGCACAGAGTGACCATTATTAGCACACCTAACATACAATACAGAGCCAAGACTGTGGCTTTGAGCTCATTGCCTCACTTACACCTATGCTAAATGTATGTCCATTGTGGACTCTACTTGGCCTTGTGGTCACAATACACTCATATTTTTTCCCATATGGCGATGTGCATTAGATCGACAGCTGTTTTGACTGTACCAGCATATAAAACCTCATTTAATACGTTTTTATTAACATAGATCTAATGTGCATCTATTCAATGCATTGATGTTTCTTTCAAAGCTTTTACAATAGCATCATTTTTTTTCCTATTTTTGAATGTCAGCTGGTGTAACCAGACTTCAGTGAAAAAACTATAGCGTGAAGTTATTTAACACTATTTAAAACGTGTATAAACGAATCCTTCTTAAGCTCAATATTATACGTATTCATATTTGGAATAAATAAATGTCATTATTTTAATATTGATAACACACTTTCTGGGCTTTCCCAAGGTCACAGCGCTTGACTTGCTAAATTGAACCTGCCTAAAAATTTGTTTCAGTGTTTACAGAAAGGCTAGTGACCTTGGCTTTACACCACAAAAGCCACTTGTGGTCCTCTTTATGATGCAATATGCTGCCCACACTTTCTTAAAAGCGCGCCAGAATTACAGTCCTTTGTTGTCGGCTGTGCCGCATGACAGCAGGGAAATCAGAATTCGCAGAGATTTTGAACTGAAGTTGAATCCTTAAAGCTGCCCTAATCTGCAACATGGTATGATTTTTAAAAGGTTTCCAACTTGATGCTAAACCTATGACTAAAAATCCATTTTCAACAGCTAATCCCCATTTACAGATGTCAAAAACAATGTTTTAATTTGATGAGCTGAAAATTTACTCACATAAAGCAGCTATTGTAGCAGCTGCGATAAATGGCATGTCTGTATAAATTATTTAATGGCCTAAAATCCTAGAAAAATAAATTGCTATGTTTTGATAGGAATGAGTTGGATAAATTATGTAAACACTGCTAAAGATTTGAAGTGTACTGTTCACTTTCCCCTCCACACAGTCCATATATGGAAGCTAAGCTGCACTCATTTTGGATTCAATGTTTTAGTGATGTCACAAAACCTTTGCATTTACAAATATCCACCTGTTCAGCCAGTAGTCTAGCTGCGCCCACTCACGCAGAAGCTCTAAGGAGTGTTTCAGGCCGAACTGCTTGTTGAATGGTGCAATGCAGGGCAGCCAATCAGAAACTGTTTACATACATCAGTCTTAAATGTCTTAAGCAAGCTTAATTCTATGGGATAACGGTTAGAAAATGATCAAGTAATCATGAATGAGTTTTTAGTATGTTAAAAACCACAAAAAATGCCTAAGAGAGAGAGAGAGAGAGAGAGAGAGAGAGAGAAAGGCTGTGTTAGTGCATGACACTGTCAGGCAGTGTGAGGATGAACATGCTCTGAGGGCCGTCAGGCCAGAACACAGTAAATGTTAGAATCTGCATTAATGCCCAGAGTCCAAACTTGCCGTCCTGCAGGCTTCCTTACACAATTAAAGAGCGGCAGCAGCAATGCTGACATTAAGCAAGACAGAGCTGAAAATCCACTTCTCATCACACACATGCACACTCACACACACACACACACACACACACACACACACACTCACGCTCCTGACTGGCAGAAAGACCCTGCTGAGAGTGCACAGAAGGGGGCAGTTTACCATCATCAAGGTTATTTAGCATAATTTAGCCAGCGTGGCCGTTAGGGCCTCAGAGACAAGTGTGAGTAACAGGGTGGATGATCAGGAAAAGCCTTTCTTAGCGAGAGAGCTTTGATAAAGCCCTTGATCATCCACATTCCAACCACTTCCTTAGCGGTCATTCAAGATGTGCTGACTGACTGACTGACAGACAGATACAGACAGACAGACAGATGGGTGGATAGACAGACAGACAGCTAGACCAGACCAGATCAAACAGGTAGGCAAACACATAGACAGAAAGACAGATAAACAGACAGGCCAACCGATGGACAGACAGACAGATAGACGGACAGACAAATAGATGGATAGACAGAAGACAGGCAGGCAGGCAGGCAGATAGACAGACACACAGACAGACAGACAGATGTGCTCACTAAGCGTTTATGATTTATTAAAGGCTCGTCTACATCAGACCTCAGTAATATCAGTACACATGGGCAGTATGATCATCATAAATGATGTACTGTGCAGTGCTTATATCTCATTTACAACATTATTTTACATAAAACTGTTTGACATGAATAAAACACTGGCTTTATGAACGTGTTATTACATACTGCAACAGCCAAATGGCCCGGAAAGCAGTGCTTTTTACAGATTAATGACAAACGTTACAGCCTTACGCATTTGGCAGGGCATTCAGGAGAACATCAGCAAAGCAAAAGAGGAGAAATCCAGACTAATGACGTATGTTTACGCTAGAGTACGTCCAGAGTGTTGTGGCTCGTTTTCTGCTATAGTTTGTAACTGTGGTGTTATTTTTCATTTACAGTGTTTAAATCCTTCCAAAGTCTTATTTAAATTCCTGTGTAGCACTTTTGAGATTAGTAGTAAGATTGGCCAATATAGGGTTAACGATTAATGAACAGTTTATTATGCAGCTCCACTTTGATGCAGGTGCTTATTTCTCACCTAAAACACTGTTTCACATAATATGTTACATCTAGTCTTCCGTGCAGCCTAAAGGAGGCGTGTACACATGCTTGCACCCACCCACACACACACCCACACACACACACACACACACACACAGAGGCATGCATCTTCCACCTTCCTCTCCATGCCACACACACTCTTCCTGTCTTGGCTGAGTGTAATGTTTGGGGCAAACACACACACACCTGCACAGCAAGAGGCAGTAAACAGACATTAGAGCGGCACAACCGCTTCAATCCAGGCTTTAGCAGACTTTTCAGACCCAGAGATCCTCACACCAGCCTCACTCCACACACACACACACACACACACACACACACACACACGCACACACATTTTTATACAATGTCAGGACATGAGGTCATTCGGACATATATGTCCCAAATGTGTTTTGACAGGAAATATAATGAATGGCTGGTCTCTGACTTTTGCACTGCACTGTATATGTAATAATAATGTCATATATATTATATATATGTAGGTACCTATGGTATATATAACATTTATATACCTCATCACAAGGTCAGAACATATTTGTCCTGAAAACATACCAAAGCCAATACACACACACACACACACACACACACACACACACACAAGGTTTTGGAGTGTATTCTAAGCTCAGAGTGAGCCACTGGACTCACATGTCCAGCAGCTCGTGCGAGAGTGTGAGGGAAAATATCCATTCTCCATGATTCTCCCACTCAGCCATGTGTGAGGTGCTTCTACGCTCTGAGAAAACTGCTCACTCTCACTCTTCCACCCGTTAGAGTCTAAACAATAACAGGGTCATTTCACACCTGTGGCCAGTTCAATATAAAGTCCACATCACTCCAACTCTTCTGGAGCACTCACCAGCCGCCTTATTAGAAACGCCCCTCCTAGAAGCTGTACCTTGGTGGAGTACAGTTACAGACTGTTGATGCTCAGTGTCCGTTAGACATCCTCTAGCCCTTCATGAATGGTCAGTTTCTGGCTATAGAGCTACTCTTGACTGGATAGAGCAAGGCTGATAAACCGCACAGCAATCGATGGGTTACAACGGCTACAGTCTGTAATTGTACACGGATATAGTGGAGTTAGAAGGTGAGTGTTTCTAATAAAGTGGCCAGTGAGTGGAAGTAGACGGTGTGTGTTTCTAATAAAGTGGCCAGTGAGTGGAAGTAGATGGTGAGTGTTTCTAATAAAGTGGCCAGTGAGTGGAAGTAGACGGTGTGTGTTTCGAATAGAGTGGCCAGTGAGTGGAAGTAGACGGTGTGTGTTTCGAATAGAGTGGCCAGTGAGTGGAAGTAGACGGTGTGTGTTTCGAATAGAGTGGCCAGTGAGTGGAAGTAGACGGTGTGTGTTTCGAATAGAGTGGCCAGTGAGTGGAAGTAGACGGTGTGTGTTTCTAATAAAGTGGCCAGTGAGTGGAAGTAGACGGTGTGTGTTTCGAATAGAGTGGCCAGTGAGTGGAAGTAGACGGTGTGTGTTTCTAATAAAGTGGCCAGTGAGTGGAAGTAGACGGTGTGTGTTTTGAATAGAGTGGCCTGTGAGTGGAAGTAGACGGTGTGTGTTTCTAATAAAGTGGCCAGTGAGTGGAAGTAGACGGTGTGTGTTTTGAATAGAGTGGCCAGTGAGTGGAAGTAGACGGTGTGTGTTTCTAATAAAGTGGCCAGTGAGTGGAAGTAGACGGTGTGTGTTTCTAATAAAGTGGCCAGTGAGTGGAAGTAGACGGTGTGTGTTTCGAATAGAGTGGCCAGTGAGTGGAAGTAGACGGTGTGTGTTTCTAATAAAGTGGCCAGTGAGTGGAAGTAGACGGTGTGTGTTTCGAATAGAGTGGCCAGTGAGTGGAAGTAGACGGTGTGTGTTTTGAATAGAGTGGCCAGTGAGTGGAAGTAGACGGTGTGTGTTTCTAATAAAGTGGCCAGTGAGTGGAAGTAGACGGTGTGTGTTTCTAATAAAGTGGCCAGTGAGTGGAAGTAGACGGTGTGTGTTTCGAATAGAGTGGCCAGTGAGTGGAAGTAGACGGTGTGTGTTTCTAATAAAGTGGCCAGTGAGTGGAAGTAGACGGTGTGTGTTTCGAATAGAGTGGCCAGTGAGTGGAAGTAGACGGTAGGAGTTTATAATAAATAATGGATCTATTGTCTGTCACAGAAATCATGTTAACGGAGCAGGAGGTGTGAATGAACTCAGCTAAGCTGTGCAAGACAGCTAAATCTGTCTAAACAGCACAAATAAACTTGCCATGCGATTAATGTTTTTACATCTAGTGAAAGGAGCTTGTCAGCACTTGGCTGTGAATTGAGACCTGAAAGAAGATCGATCAGGGTTCTGCACTGGTCTGCTCCGGCAGCCTCGCGCAGAACTGGAGTATGTTCAATTTTTCATATGTGTCTTTAATAAACACACAGCAAGGCTGTGTTCAAACAGCACAAACTGCCCTAACATCATCTGAGTCGCCCCCGAGCCCTCTATCCAACCTACTGTGTTGCAAGATGAGGCGGGCATTTAACAATTTTTTCTACTGAAATCTGCTTTTTAAGAGAATAAAAAAATATACACACACACACACACACACACACATATATATGTAAAATTAAAGGAGAAATGCACGGTTGCACTTCACAGTGGTGGTGACAGGAACCAGTGTGTCCCACATTTGTAATAAGCATTACTACTTTTAATACTAATATCAATAATAATGATAGCAATTATTATTGTTGTTGTTGTTGTTTTGTTGTTGTTTACCAGAGATGACATCAGTCTAGGGTGTTATTATATAACTCATGTTGCGTAACCTGCCACAGTGTCAGGTTGCTGAAGCTAAGTTTAGCCATCAAGTGTAAATGTTTAGCTGTAGAAAATAATAATAATAATAATAATAATAATAATAATAATAATAATAATAATAATCATTTAAGAAAACATTATAAATATGTCCCATCTCAAACGTGGCTAGATGTGTTTTGTGGTCTAGTTCTTTGAAAGACCCCTGCTCTAAAATCCACCTCACAGTAAGGAATAACATGAAATAATTTGACAGTAAATAAAATGGCAGTTTTTATATGTTCATTTATATTTATATTCCACTCTGAGCAAAAATGCAAAAATTTTAAAAAATGGGGGGAATTCCCCTTTAAGTAAACGAATACTACGACGAGTCTGGGTATCTGTGTGTTCTTGAACCCCCCCAGAGTGGAAAGCCAACAGCTGGGCTTTCAGAACAGCGGCGCCTTTTAGACAATGTTTATGTTACTAATGATCATGACAGCCAAGTGACTGCAAACAAACAAACACACAAACAAAAACACAGGCCTGACAGCAAAGGATGTGGCAAGAAAGAGCAGGAGGGGAAGGAGGTAGAGAACTGAAAGTGCCAACGTTCTCTTTCTTTCTCTCCTGCTGAGAGAAGGACTTCCAACACCTTCAGCTCCAATATAAATGTTAATAGAGTTCAGGCGGGGAAAAACTAGGCGTAAACAAACAAAATGTGCCGGAGCACGCGCCACGGGCCCGCGGGAGGCCACGACGCCACGAAAGAGGGGGAGCGAGAGAGAAGAGGAGAGGAGGAGGACGGTGAATGAAGGGATGAGGGAGGAATCGGCCCGTAAGTGCAGCGATGATAACTCAACTCTTGTGGGCTCCCAGAGGTGCATCTGTTGAAGGCACTGCTCTCTCGCTCTCTCTCTCTCTCTCTCTCTCTGTGATAGAGAGATTGCTCGCATCTGAAGCAATACAGCTCTGTATTCAGCAGGAGGTCACCTACAATCAAGGGGTTCTTTAAAAGGGGAATTCCAGCCACTTTTCCAAATTTCTGCACACGTCAAATGCTGAGAGGTTGTCATAAAGTCAAAGACTTTATCAGGTTTCAGTGGTGCTGATAGAAACCAGGGTCAACAACACAAATATGGTCATTTTATTGATTATCAAAAACAAACATTTAACCTTAATGTCTGCAAGTTTTTATTTATAATGTTGATGATGGTAAATCTTTCCTTACTATTCCCTGTATGTATCTTTTGGCCATGAATGAGGTGAAAAAAAAAGTGTTTTAGTCCAAAAAGAATATGATGCTGAAATGGGCCCTGTTGTGACTCAACAGCAAAACGACTGCCAGCTTATCTGTCAGGGCAAAAGTGTTACCCTGCTGGTACAATGTAGTCCAGGGGTCAGTAAACCAAATGTACCTCAAATGTACCAACAAAAATCAAACCACTTTGGGAGCCACAACATTTTGTCCATTTTATCCAAGTATTGTGTCACCATCTTGCCAGTAAACATGTCTCAGTATGTGCTAATGTACTATAGGCTAACAATATAATATAAACTAAAATGCAGATTGTTTTGTGCTGCTTTAAGCTTTAGCTCAGCTATAGCCACATTTCTCGCATCTCCAGCAGGAAACTTTTCCTCAAAAGTCAAACAGTTTCTTGTAAAATATGCCTCAAATATCGACTTTTTACGAGGCTGAAGTTGTTTCTCATTCAGCAGCTTCTTGTTGGCATCTTCCCATCCACCTGAGCCTGAAGTGCCAGGATGTAGGCCTAACACCACATAGTATTCCTTGGGCAAGACTCCCAACAGTATATTGGCTTACATCTGTAACATGACTAAATTAGAACTCCCTATGGATAAGAGCGTTTGCCGAATGCTGCAGTTATGAATGTTTTTTAGAGAATGTGGACCAAAATCACATCTAACTACAACTGGGCAAAATGACCAGCGTGATAAAGTACCTCAACATATGTGTTTTTGAGCATATCATGGATATTGTCAGCAATAAAACACTTCCTGCCTGCATGCTTGATTACAGAGCATAAATTAGTCCTGTTTAATTGATTCAGTGCAGCAGTGTGTGATATGTTGAATGCAAATAACTGAATTCATAGTCGTTGAAAGTATTTTTAAAATGAGGGCTTACTTTGTCCTAACTTACATTAGAAAGATAAATATTGTGGCATAATGTGTATGGAAAAAACATATCACTCACCTCCACATTCAACCTAATGAGTTTTGAATCAAAATATATGTTCAGCTATTCATTTCAAATGATTATTAGGATAAATTAGGAATAGTGCATGGTCATAAATGCATTTGAGTGGAGCTGGAATAGGTCTGTTCTAAGGGTGTTATGCTAAAACCGAAACGGAAACCGAAACTGAAACCACAATGCAAATGTTGGTGATACAAAAACATTGAATCACGATATACACCCCCATGCCCCAGCCCAATCAGAGATGTTGAGCTCTCATTATGCTAATTTATGTGAAGTTAAGTTAATCGCCCATGTTCGTTAGTCTTCTACTCTTTAGTGTTCCAAATTGTTGGTGGTTTAATGAAAACTGGAAATTTCTTCCTTGATTTTTTTATTCACCACCCACCTGCCTCAAAAATACAAAACAAACAACAAGAAAAAATGAGGCCTGAACCAAACTATGGACCACCCAACTGGCCGGCATTATACAGAAGAAAAAGCACTAGGAAAACTTCTAGCTTACTAAAACAAGCGTTACCAGGTCGACCGCCTGGTGCAATAAAAGAATCTTAATGCCCCCATATAGTGTAGTTGTATATACTCAGTACAGGAACACACCACTGCGTACAGATCTTCATTGATCTTCTGAGGCAGCAGAAACTCCTGACTCAAAGCCACACTAAGTAAGCTAATTATGGGCTGACATGATGTAACAGCAGAGTTCACATAAAGAGCTTTCACTTCAGTGATGATTGTGTTTTTCTTGAAACGCAGGGAGAAATTATCCCTGAATCCTCTGATGAAGATAACCTTAACCAAGAACACTCTGTACGAACACCTCACTCTGTGTTTATTATCTCCAAACTGACACGGAGAGAGTCCCCATTCCTCACCCGCTAACCGCCGTGTGAGAACAAAAGTGTTGGGGTGGAGGTGGGGGTGGGGGTGAGGGCGAGGGGGGTGGCAGTTGCGAGTGGCAGCGGCAGCGGAAAAATTGCAGAATAAACATTCTCATCCGCATTCAGAGCGCGCGAGGCGGCAGGAACTCGCAGTCCCGACTTGTTCAAAGGTTTGGCAACCTTCAGACCAATTAGACATCAGAGGGCAGCCTGAGCAGAGCCTCCGCTGAGCTGGGCGCGCGCATAAACGGCAGGCCATGCATTTTTAATCAGCTATAATTTAAGGATTTAAATAAAGATCAAATTCTTCCTGTTGCACCCAAGAGAAGAGGAAGAGGAGGAGAGAGAGGGGGATGAGAGGAAGAGAGAAAGGAAGAGAGAGACAGAGAGAGAAGGAGAAAAAGAAAGAAAGAAAGAAAGAAAGAAAGAAAGAAAGAGATGGAGACAGAGATGGAGACGAGAGATAAAGAAAGGAACAGAAAAAAGTGGCAGATACAAAGAGAGAAAAGAGAAAGGAAAAAGAAAAAAGAAATTGAGTGATACAGATAGATAGATAGATAGATAGATAGATAGATATAACTGATAGATGGAGTGACAGATACAGCTAGAGAGGACAGAGAGAAGGAAAGAGAAAGAGAGGGAGAGAGAGAACGAAAAGCTGACACAGACAGACAGAAAGAAAGGAAGAGAGTGAAAGAGAAAAAAGAGAAAGAAGGAGAAAAGAGAGCGAAAGAGCAGAAAGGGAGAGGGAGAGAGAGAGAGAGAGAGAGAGAGAGAGAGAGAGAGAGAGAGAGACAGAGAGAGGGCGAGAAATAGAAAAAAACTGATACTGATAGAGACAGAGAGATAGAGGTAAGAGAGGGAAAGAAAGACGGAGAGAGGGGGAAAAGAGCAGAAAAGAGAAGGAGAGAGAGGAAGAGAGAGAGAGAGGGAGGGAGAGAGAGAGGGAAGAGGAAGAGAAAGGGGGAGGAGAGAGAGAGCAGGAAAAAGATCGAGAGAGAGGGGGGAGAAAGAGAGAGATAGAGGGAGAGAGAGAGACAGAGTGTACAGATAGGCAGAAAGAAAAAAAGAAAGAGAAAGGAGCAAGAGAGATAGAGAGACCCCCAACTCCACTGCTCCCTGGCCCCCCGTCAGAGTGAGTGATGTGTGTGGTGCAGGCTGAGCTCCGGCTGCTCTGGAGTCTTCTCACTGACGGCTGTAATTAATGAGGCTGCGTCGGCCACCGGCTCTTCCCTGGATATCCGCCTCGGCCTCCGCCACAGACCTGCAGCCACACCGCGCTGGCCACCACGGCTACTTTAATCATGGCCTGCGTGCCTCCACCTCCACCGCTCATTAATCAGCGCACCCTGGGTTTTCTGCTCCACACGTGGACACGACGGTAGGCGAGAACCGGTCAGCTGATGCCCATGCAGCTTGCTCTGACACGCTGAAGTGGGAGTTATGAAAGGCTTACGTAAACGGCCTTTAGCGTGAGCGCTAAATGCTGCCTACTGGAGCGCAGGTCCCCCATTAGCACAACAGAGCAGCAGCCAGTCCTCTGAACTTTATGTTTTAAAGGGCCCATACTGTACACTTTCCTTTTTCTCCACTGAGGTCCACTTGTAATTCTTTATGCATCAAAAAGAGCCATGACATGTTTTACTATAATATCTCTTTACACATTAGATTACACACACTAAAATATAAATATAGACACCTATACATGTATGTGTACAGTGCAAATGAATCCTTTTGCTTCCTGACAACCATGAACAGAAAAACATTTAATCATTTTCCACATCTTACACTTAATGACTGCTACAGACTGTCCGCAGGAACGACACTCCACAGCACTTCAACATGATTACCTGGGGCTAAACTGCTGTAGGCTGAATGGGTGGTCATATGTAAATGTGTGACTGTGACATCACTACAGTGTTTGTGGTGAATTCTAAACAAGCTCTTTTTTACAGGTCAGTTTGTCAGATATGGACCAGGGAGTGAATGCTGTGCTTGAAAAACTATCAATTCTTTTGCAAATACTAGAACTCATGGATACTAAAGATGCTCAAATGATCAAAAAAGAGGGTAATTCAAAAGCCAAATTCTCTGCCTGACCTGGAGTGTGTGGGCACACCGTACAATGATTATTAGTAAGGTATGGCAATATAAACAAGCCCGCAGCACAAGAAGCTGTTTTTTAATGCTTTTATTTTCAGGCAGAAGTTGGACTTTGAATGTGTGTGAGATATTGGATTAGGGAGCGAAATCTAGCCAGTATCCAGTAAATCCAGTAAAATAAACTGAAAGTAGACCTTTTAGGATAATTCGAGTGGCGGCAGCTGTGGAAAAATTGCAGAATAAACATTCTCATCCATATTCAGAGCGTGCAAGGCCACAGAAACTCACAGTCCCGACTTGTTCAAAGGTTTGGCAACCTTTGAAATAAATTGAAAGTACACCTTTTAGTATAATTCAGTGCAATAAATCCATCAAATATAAGTTAGACATACCAGTCAAATCTAAATCTGCGTCTTTCTACTTAGTCCTGCCCATAAATCAAACCCAAAAAAGACAAAGAATGCCTCAACCAAAATGACCATTGTTGTTCTTTAGTGAATGCAGGGGCCTATAGCTAATGTGCAAACATTTTATGGGAAAAAGTTGATTAGTACTATGTAACGATCTTAAAATAAAAAATGTAATGTAAAGAGTTTTTCACCACTGCACCAAGTTTGACTTCTTTTGTTTAGCACTGGAGCTACAAGGTTAAAATTATTAACAAACACTAGAAGTCAATAGTCACCCAAATCTTTTCTGCAAATACATCACCAAAACTTCTCTCAAACAGCTCAAGCTGCATTCAGCTCTTTATTAACTATCCACCACGTTGACATCTCAACATTACAGATTACATTCACGATTTCTGTGACTTTTATTTGCAATAACTGTTCATCTTGAAACGGCAAATGTAACTTAGCATTTATATACTTGCGTGGCCTGTGTGCACATGAGGGGAAGTTGGATTTTCCAGATCTCCCTTCTAATATATTAATTATATAATTAATTTGGGGCAGTCGTGGGCTGGAGGTTAGGGATCTGGCCCTGTGACCTGTGAAGGTTGCCGGTTCGATCCCCAGGGCCGACAGTCCATGACTGAGGTGTCCTTGAGCAAGACACCTAACCCCCAACTGCTCCCCAGGCGCCATGGATAGGGCTGCCCACCGCTCCGGGCAAGTGTGCTCACTGCCCCCTAGTGTGTGTGTTCACTAGTGTGTATGTGGTGTTTCACTTCACGGATGGGTTAAATGCGGAGAAGTTTCCTTGTTTGTGGGATCAAAAAAGTATCACTTAATCACTTAATATCTTCCTAAAGCGCTCATCTTCACAATATTCAGGGTGACTACTGACTGCTGGTGGTTGCTGGCAATGTTACTCTCACAGCTAAACTAAAGAAACATTTGGACACCAAAACAAGTCTTGGTTGAGTGGTAAATTGAGTAAATTTGATTTTTCACCAAGCCATTCCTTCCTAGCTGTGAACATCTGCAGGCTAGCTCTAGTGCTTATATGGGAGCATGTAGCTTCTAAGAAATGATTTCAAGTAAGCACAGATGCTTCATTTCTGCCTAGCATGCTGCAGCCTGGTCAGAAAAGCTGATTTGAGGTCAGTATAGACCCCCCCTTCATAAACCTGCTCTGGCACCATGCTGACTCAAGCATGCTAAGCCCTCTGCTGTGCGCTAGCCATTGAGAATCAGCTGTGGCTAATCTTATCCAGCAGCTTTGTGTGTCACACTCTGCTTAAAGCAACATGAGTGTGTATACATACATATGTGTGTGTTTGTGTGTTGGGGGGATACAGACAAGCACACAGGCTTAAGTCATCTCTCCTCTGCCTGTGAGCGGAGCGTTTTTATTACCTGTAAACGTGCGGAGGGAAAGAGACCGTCACGGTCACACTCAGCTGGGGGGCAGCCGTCGCTAATGCGAGAAAAGTGCGTATTCGGGACAAAGAGTCAAAGTCTTCCCCGAGGAGCGCACACACACACACACACTCCTCTGTATCCGTATATGCAGCTGCCAAAGCCTAATTACGGCCTTCTCTGCAGCTTCCTGCCGCATGCACTTACTCAGAAGCCTCCAATGCCCTCTAAACACACGAGAACAGATCAGAACAAAGACACACACTCGCACAGAGATGGACGGACACACACACACATACACACATAAACACGGACGGATATACACACTAGTTGGGACCGGTATGAGTTCTGCTCACAACCACACAGATGTAAGACCGTTTAGCTGAATGGCTGAGCCAGGGATGTTTCAGCCACATTTCAATTGAAAATGAAAACACAGCAGACCATCAATCACCTCCCACCCTCGAGTCAGCTTCATCTGAAGTAGACCACTTTGTTTTTGAGGCAGCGGTCAGCTGCATAAGACAATGCCACAGTCAGGGATTTGTGTGCAAAACAAGCTGTGGTACTGATGATGTGAATAACTGTAATGTTTTCCAATTTCCAGCAGTGTCTGATGCACAAACTTCCTATTCTAAACTCCCATTCCACCTTAAATGGTGCAGCAGTTACATCACAACTTCTGTACCATTTAAGGTAGAACGGAAAATTGCAATAAAAGGTTGCCAAGTAAGAAGAACTTCAGAAACTGACATAAATCAACATTTAGCACCATTGTTGCCAGGCCTGAGGGGTTATACTGCAATACTGACATTTGTTTGTCTACAGAGTGTTTTGATTTTACTATTTTGCACAATAAAAGTATCTCAGATTTTCTTTAGCTGTTAAAAAGTGAAAGAACATCCCAAAGTAATCAGCCACTGTTTATCTACACAACCCATTTTATTTAAGCATCTATTGTGGTTTTATTTATACATATATGCATATTGTAGAGGTGGTCGAAAAATCGAAAACACTTCGATAATAGTGCCCACCCCTGGCCCTTGCTCCTGCTGGACTCCTCCAGGTAGTTTGCATTTTTGCCCCTCTCAGTAATAGGACAGGTGAGAGTCCCGCTGAGGCCAGGGCGCCAGCACTGCACACTTTAATGGCAGCCAAAGAAGCACAGGACCCGCTGCACTGAAGATGTGCTTTAAATACAGTGAGATTACTTTCATCCCCCCACCCCCCACTCCATCCCATTACACTCAGAAGATGGACGAGTGGAGGAACAGAGAGCTGAGGGACTGCTGTGTGGAGAGTCAGCTGAAAGAGATAGATAGATAGATAGATAGATAGATAGATAGATAGATAGATAGATAGATAGATAGATAGATAGATAGATAGAAAAAGAGAAAAACAAAAAAGACAAAAGAGAGAAAAAAAGAGAGAAGGAGGGCTGAGAAAGAGAGAGCTACAGAGAGAGAGAGCGAGAGATAGAGTGAGAGAGAGAGAGAGACTCAGACTCAGTTAAAAATATCAGGCGGAGCAGCAGTGAAGAGCAGAGCCATTACCCACGAGCACCAGCCGCTCCGCTCCTCAATTAATCAAGCAGCAGGCTTTATGTAACACACACACTGCTCACCGGCCCCTCTCTCTCCCACTTTCTCTCTCTCTCTCGCCCCGGCGTCACACACCGCCAGCCGAGACGGCGGAGCCACCCTGAGAGTCTCCGTCCCCCCGAACGCTCCGGGCTGACACTCGCGCTCCTGCAGCATGACACTCCATCTCCACGAGCAACCAGCTCTGAAATAGAGCCCCGCCTGCCCCCGCTCACCTGCCGTCCCACCGGCGACAGAACACAGCGACACAAACACTCCGAACCTCCCCGTCTCCCACCCACCACGGGCATTCTTTCAACAACTAACTACCGTCTGTATACATGTCTATTCACCACTAGACCAACTAGCAGCGATCACACACATGATATACAACAAAAAACTAAACGTTTCCCAAAATTGATAAAGTACTACGTTTTCAACAACCGATAGTGCAGTACTTGCTGATGCTTTGGCCGTTTTACTTGCTACACTATTCATGCTTCAAACTGAGAATTAAGAAATGGAGCTAATAATGATCGATAATTACAGATATTGAATGAGGAGCTGCCAGTGTGAACAACGGACTGTCCAGACCACTTGGATCACGAGAAGCAGAAAATGAACTTCTAAGACTGAACTTTGGATAAATATCCCTACAGATCCCTGCAAGTCTGCTGAAAACAGTGGAAGCTGTAATAAAGGTAAAGACCGGACAGACTAAACATCGAAATATGATACATTTTTGTGTCATTTTCTGGTAGATGTTCTGCTTTTCCTTACTGGCCATTTTGACAGTAAATAAATGAAAGGTGGTCCCTGTACAGCACTGAATAACTGTATAGTGAACATAATTACAGTATAAGGCAGCAACAATTAGTCAAGTAGTTGTCATCAATGTTAGTTATAGAAACATAAAAACAACAGAGCTCTACAATGATATTCATGATAAAGGCAGTCACTCGGACAGACTGCAGTGCACTACAGGAAAGACAGGGGGCGATACTACTGTTCCATGCATGAACAAAAGGGGAAAATATACACCGATCAGTCACACCTCAGCATCACCGCTGAACTGAGAATAGTCCACTAACCAAAAACATCCAGCCAACAGCGTCCTGTGACCACTGATGAAGGACTAGAGGATGACCAACACAGACTGTGCAGCAGCAGATGAGCTATCATCTCTGATTTTACATCTACTGACGAGGTAGGAGTGTCTAATAGAGTGGACAGTGAGTGGACACTGTGTTTAAAAACCCCAGCAACACTGCTGTGTCTGATCCACTCGCATTGTTATTCAGCATAAAGCAGGTTAGTCCTGCCCACTCACACTGAAGTTATAAGGAGGGTTTTAGACTGCTTTTAGAATGAGGCACAGTACTGGCCAGCCAATCAGAACAGAACTCATTTACATACATCTGTCTTAAAGGCATGGTCACAAAAACAGCCTGTTTACATCAGTGGGATGGAGAGGCTGGAAATGGTGAGGAATTATGACTGTTTTTGTTAAATAAAATTACATAGACTTTATAAGCGGGACAAAGGTAAGATAGTCTCAAAATGAGAAATGATGGAACTGGCAGCTGGATTTGAGATGTTTTCACTTGTCAAGAAATCATTAATGTACATATCTTTAGCCTAGACCACCACAATCACTAAATCCCCCCAGCAGAGTAGGAGCTGCAGGAGTAAAAACGCTAAAGAGGTCGGCCTCATGTTGCACCTGAGTTTTCCCCTTTCTCACATCAACTTCTCCCTCTCTCTCTCTCCCGTTCCTTATATAGCCCAGTCTTTCATTTTCTATATAAAGGTCTGCTGCTGAGTCTTCCCGGCCGCAGTGCGGTTATTTTCAGCTGATTGTCAGGGCTGGCTATTGTCCATAGTTGGAAAAAGACAAAAGAGGGTTAACTGCCCATGGCCAGTGTCACGAAACCGCCGTCCAGTAATGACAATCCGGTGAAAAAGTTCCAGCAGGAACGCTGAAACGGTGCCTCGCGGCAATTAAGCATCAGGCCACAGTCACACGCCAGTGCAGCCACGTCAGAGCCTGGTCCAGAGGCCTGCTGCTGGACGTGCTTTTAATTCAGCAGGGTGCAGCTGGAGGGGCAATGGGTTTATAGGGGCTGTGCTGGGGTCAGAATGAGCAGGTGGGGAGGGCTCTGCTCTTACTCACACAAACACACACACACACTCACACACAGAGTGTATGTAGCAAAAGGTATGAAGCATGAATGAAGTACTAACATCCACACCTATTAAAGTGGAACCAAACTCCCTGAAGCAGAGAAGGGTGGGCTCAACTTCTGGACAGAACTGGGCTCATTTATTTGATTTGAAAACCTTGTATCCATACACACACACACACACACACACACACACACACACACATACACACACACTTAGGTAAATAGGTATAGATGTATAGATAGAGAGAGAGATAGATGTTTTACTTTACTTTCCCCTACTTTTCCTACAAAACGAGGACATTTCAGTCTTTAAACTCTACAAAAACAGACAGAAACACTCACTCGCACTAGTCGAGGCCTGCACTTCATAAAGTAACGGAGGGAAATGAGTGGAAGCAGACGTGTGAGGAGGCAGATAAAAGCACAGTCTCTGCTAGCACAGCAAATCGCTTGCAAAGCATTGTGGGGGAGGTGAGATGCAGCAGAGCCCCGCCGCAGCTCCCGCAGCCCACGATGGAGTCATTTTTCTGGGGGCCGCTCTGGCCTGTCTGCTGGCTCTCCTGCACCGGTTAAGTGAATCATTAGCGCTGGGCGAGGGGGCCAAGCACATGAACGCATCCGCCGGCAGCATCACCAGCATCAGCACGGCTAAATTTAGAGCTTTTTCCATGCACATCCACTGGCGGGCAGAGCAAAGCCAGCTCAGAGGAGAACTTTCCACCACAGGTCAACACCACACACACACACACACACACACACACACACACACACACACACACACACCCCAGGGTCTTTAAATCCGGACCTTGAGTCCAGTTTCCGATGCTATATATTGTGATCTGTAATCACTGAGCTGTTAAAGAGGAATTCCACTGACTTTTCAAAATGTTCTGCATAATTCAGTAGCGGAGGATGAAGTCATTCAGAGTGGTTTGATGTGAAATGGTTCACTGTAGAGAAGGTTATCCAGCTTCTTTACAGTGGTGGTTATAGGAACCAGAGGTTGAAATGTGTATAATAATAGTAGAACCATTTTATTTACTGTCCAAAGTTTGTATATTTAATCTTGACGAAAGGTAAAATAGTGGAAAAGTTTTATTTCAGCACTATTTAGCCTCACAACGTATCCGTCTGCTGTGAATATGACACGCTGCTGGCACTCATCTGCGATAAATGCACTGTTACGGTGAAATAAGATCCAGCGGTAATGCATGTCCGGCCTGGCTAGCAGCTACAAAAAGGCAAAGAGATTTAGGACGAACAATTTAAGACGACTGGACTTGCATTATAAGCACCTTAGTAGGTTTCCTGGAACGTTAGATCTGAAACAAGAGACTGCCAAACACTTAAAAGTTGCAAAGATGAAGTTGCTTCTCTTTTGAATTTTCGTTTCAAATAAAGGGCGCCGCATTTACATTCAGCGCCTGAGTCAGAATTTAAGGTGGAATGGAAAAATTCGAACAAGAAGCTGGAGAATAAGAAGCGACTTCGGCCTCGTAAAACAGCCGAACGCCGAGAGACGTTTTACAACAAGCTGCTCTACTTCAGAGGAAAAGTTTCCCGATGGAAAGGGGAGGAAAGTAAGTCTGTGTACTAGGACATCAGCACACACTGAGACATAGTGGACATTAAATGTTGTGGCTCCCAAGGTGGTTTGATTTTTGTTGAAAGGACAAAATGGGTCTTTTTAACGTTTGGGTTGTGACTCCTGACCTAAAGTAGCTTTTAATGCAGAGTCTGATATTCCTAACATATATATGTTATTATTCAGTAACTACAGGGACTTCAATGCAAACTAATGGAGCTACTCTCAGGTCATAGAAGTGTCTAATAAACCTTTAGCTAGTTAAGGGGTAAAAGGTCATTCTGAACTGAATCTAAATAACTAAAACTGACTCATAGCAAATCTGAGATTTCATGATATATTTAATCCTAAAAGAGCTGAATGGAATGGAATCACTGTGAGGTATTTACACCCTGAATTCACACACACACCCACACACAGGCTGACGGTGTAAATCTCTCAGATCAAAGCTCTTCATGTGTGGTTAGAGATAAGATTTGTAAAGCGTATTGATGGTGACAGCTGGCTGTGAGGGATGGAGGCTTGTTAGATCTGCTCATCGAGCGCAGGACACTAATCATAGCCACCCATGTGCACGACACACCTATCATTAACCACACCGTCTACCTGTATTTCTAACAGGACGCGTCACTCAGTCTGTGCTGCAGGCCTGTCAGGCCTTCGGGAAACACATCCGCTCAGCTTCCAGGACACAACCATCCTGACTGTTCGTGTTTCTCTCTGAAGGTCAGGATCAGACTGTATACGTCAGCACTGTCACAACAAAACCTTGTATCTCCATTTCTGTAGTTCTTTCATTTTTTAATAGTAAAAAACTCCAGCTGACTTTCACACTGTGAGAAAATTCATGGTGAGAAGAGTGAGAAATGGTCCAAAATGACACATTACAGATGTATCTGTAGAGGGAGATTTTGTGTGTGTGTGTGTGTGTGTGTGTGTGTGTGTGTGTGTGTGAGGAGACAGTGAGAGAGTCTCTTAACTGAGCTGGTCTAAACGGATGATGCAGCTGGATGATAATGACACTCATCACTAACACACACACACACACACACACACACACCCTGGCGCGTGCGGAGTGGAGTGTATGAGAGCTGAGCGGTGCTGAGCCGCACAGCAGCCCAAAAAGAGCCCTTCTTTAAATAATAACTTACAGGGCCATTTAAAAAACATTAGCCTGCCCACACGCTCAATTACCACGGCCCACTTCTGCACTTTGTCCCCCATTGTGTCCCAGAATAGCGGTGGCTCTGATTGGCCGGTGGCTCTGCGTCGGAGCGAGCGGCGCCGCAGCGAGGCCCGGCGCTATTTCCTCAGCCGTGGCCTGTGTTTGCCTGCGCTCGCACAGACGGACTTAACAGCTTCACAGATCACATATCAAACGCCTCGCTTTGAGGAGCCTAAATGGATGTAATTACCTGCTGCTTCTTTGTTCACTCACTTAGAGGAAGCTCGGCGCATCCGCCGCACTAACGCTTTGGCATCCGATTGGTGGGTCACGGGAGCGGTGGGCTTTTCAGAACGCTGTGTTTCTGCAAGGTGGGGGGTGTTTTTTTGTGCCTGTTTAAACACGAGAGTGGAGGCACAGGTGCGAATGCTTTAACACCCCGTTTGGATTGTGAGGCACAAATCTGACTGGTTTATGAGCGATCATCACAAAAACATGCCACTATATACAGCTCCTCATCCTTTTAAAGGGCCCCAAGATCCTTATGTAATAGTTATGACATTTGTGTTTATGCAATGAATAATTCATAACTCATTTTCACCTCTTTTCATCCCTCAATTAAACCTGTTTTTGTGACTGTGTCTTTAAGAGTGATGTACGTATATGAGCTCAGTTCTGATCAATCCGGGCTGAAACACTCCTGATCGCTTCACTCTGACTGTGTTTACATGGAAACATTTTTCCCAACCCGACTGAATAAATTCACATTATAGATTAAGACTGCCGTTTATGCTCACTGTACTCAATAATTTAAGGGAAAATCTCACTTCAAGTAATCTGCAACATCAAAAATGATGCGCATGCGTAGTGTAGAAGTTACCAAGACAACCGGCATCACGTGAGTCCAGTCAGAGTGAGATGAGCAGCAGTGAGCAGTGCTTGTGTTTTTAATTGCTTTAAACTGATGTCAGACTCAGGAAAACGTCCTTCACATGTCCTTATGAAAGAAGGCCGAGAGGAAGACGTCATGTTCTCAGACGCATAAGCTGGACGTTCGTCCCACCGCCGTCTTTTAAAGATCAGAGCATAAACTTCGTCTCCTCTGCAGACCAGTTTCTGCTCCACCATGCTGAACCGTATAAACTTTCACTATGAAAAGTTGTTTTTTGTGACATCACAAAAAAGTATCTTCAGGAAAATTCACTTTTCCATGATATGCACTCTTTAATGCTAAAAACACCAAAGAAAGCCTACTTTTCATTCTATTTTCTACTTTGAATACCTGTTGTTTTCAGTGTCATTGATTTTGATAGGTAAAGAACAACAAAGCTCACAGATTTTAACTTTGTCACTTTCTGAACTTTTTAACAGCAAATACATGAACAAGAATACACACGTGCCACGCTTCAGTGGCCTTTCATTGTGGCTTAGATGATACAAGTCAGTAATAAACGTTTCCATAGCGATGCGAGTCGAGTTCTGAATGTCAAAACATAAACAGAAACAATTTTGATCAAAAATAATGCTAAACATCTTTATTTTTCACTAATGCACCTTCAGTACACTCAAATACAGCAACAACAACATATTTGCATATGTGGTATTTTTTCCATATTATAAGTTAAATGATACTTTTTTGATCCCACAACCGGGGAAATTCCACCTCCGCATTTAACCCATCCGTGAAGTGAGACACCACATACACACTAGTGAACACACACTAGGGGGCAGTGAGCACACTTGCCTGGAGCGGTGGGCAGCCCTATCAACGGCGCTCGGGGAGCAGTTGGGGGTTAGGTGTCTTGCTCAAGGACACCTCAGTCATGGACTGTCGGCCCTGGGGATCGAACCGGCAACCTTCCGGTCACAGGGCCAGATCCCTAACCTCCAGCCCACGACTGCCCCATTATGCAGCCCTGACTGCAATTTTGAAACATCGCCTTAATCCTCCCTCCTTACACTGCTTTGAGTGATGCTTTCCACCTGTAATAGTTTACAGTGTCTACAAAATGTGCACAAGTGTGTTAATTTATTCATTCACACTCACTTACAGATGACGTAGTTCAGCCAGGAGCACCCAAACTTTTGATACAACTGTATATGTAATAGAAAACACAGAAGCCTCAATCATTAAATATAATACTAATTTTTCATTGGTTACTGTGTGACTTTCTCTTCATTACACCTTCCATTCTGTTCAGAAGAACAGTCTTACCCCACATTCACACCGGCAACTTTTCACCTCTTGTCGCCTAATTAGCTGGTTGCTCATCACCTGTGGCTGTTTCTGAACTCGAGCGAACCGTTGGTTGCCACAGTTTCACTGACGTCAAGCATAAATCAGATCTGTTCCCACTACAAATAAAAATCCTGGTGTGCTTATTTTTATTCCCTGTGTATGTGCAGTCAGTATGTGAAGAAAGTGGTATTTGGTATTTTTACCGTCTATTTGCAGCGAAAGCAATTCCACCTGTAGTAGGAACAATTATCTAGGAAGCAAAAACATAGCGTACTGTTTCACAGTGGCAGAAAAAGCGCAATACTCAGTTCCTATTGGTAATTGCTTCGCTCCTTATATGCATAAAGTTAAACTGCGCTTAAATGTGTTGGGTCACTGATACCGCTCACTTCGCGTTCCCAACTTTCGGGGCGCCTCCTGTCACTCCCTTTGAAAATGAATGACCTCCGGCCACTTTGTTGCGTCGTGCTGCGATGCTGCCGGTGTGAATGCAGGGTTAGAAGTTGTATTTTCTGCTTCTCATGATCCGAGTAATCCCAAACACATTCATTGATGTTGAGGATCTGGACTCTGGGGTGGTCAGTCCATTGTTTTGAGAACACCAGCAGCTTCTTTGTTTGATTTGCAAATTGCAAAATTGTCAGATCGGGACAGTTTTGATGGTCTACAGCGTCTTGCATGGTTGTTTGGAATCCCAAATATTTGCAAGTGCTCATTTGCTGTCTTATTTTTCTTCAGATGTTTCACCTGAAAAATTAACTTGCCCGGAAATGAAGGGTGGGCTCTGACTTTTGCACAACATAATAAAATGACTCCAATATTGCAATATTTATCATTAATAAATGACTTAAATATCGCAATATTTATCATAAAAATGACTCAAATAGCTAAATATCCTGATTTCTTTCCCTCAATATTTAGCCTACCTCCGATTTTTAAATTTACATGGAGTTCGACACTCTTGACCATAACAACAAACAAACAAACAAACAAACAAATGAATAAACACATCTTCAATCCAAGACAGTCAGACAGTCAGACAGTCCAAAGACAATGAGTTAAATATAGCAGCAGTTAGCACTGGAAACACTTCGGAAAACAGCCGGCCTGTGTTTGCATACACACACACACACACATAGGATATTTAAGAGCATGGGAAAAGAGAGAGAGACCAACCAAAATAACACACACACACACTCACACACACACAGGGTCACATCCAGCGGGATTCCCAATATCGGAGAGTTTCAATCGCTGTACAGATCATGTTATTACACAGAAGCCAAGTCTCCAACGGCTCTAACCCCACACACGACGGCCAAAGAGGGAAGCGCGCGTGCTTGACCTTCTGACCCCACTGTATTGAGTGCTGATCTCTAATTAGAGCTGGAGTGCTGGGAGTTCACTCAGAGTGAAAAACACACTTTGAAATGAGGGCAATACTGCCGACCACATCACCTGCCATCGATTTCAACTCTTATTCGCTTACATTTTATTATCTCTACACAAACACACGAGAGCTCTGCAGGAGTCCACCGGTTTCTCTGCATACTTTGTTAGCACCCTTTTACCCTGTTCTTCAATGGTTAGGACCACCACAGAGCAGGTATTATGTGGGTGATGGATCACTCTTCACACTCGTGTGGTGTGCTGCGCTGGTAGGAGTGGATCAGACACAGCAGTGCTGTTGCAACTAACTAAGACACTTGGATAAAGAAGATGATGTTCTCAGAACAATAGACGGACCACCCCAGAGTCCAGGCCTCAACATCGCTTAACGTTTTTGGGATTAGTTGGGTGCCTTCAGCCACTGAAGCTACTGTGTTGTTTTCTGTTAAATGTATTCGTTTTGTTTTGTTTTTTTTCAGATGCTGAAAAATGAATAACTGGAGATCAAATAAATGACTTTCCTACAGTTCTACACATTCCAGGCCCTTCTAACTACACCTTTCAAATTCATTTCAATGATGTTACTGAATAATTCATACGGATTAACCTGTTTATTAGATACAGCTGCCTTGTAGCTACACTAATTGCCCAAATAATATCTGGTCAGTGGTCATATGGTGGTCCCTTTCCACTGATGGATGGGGTAGAGGACTGTGCAGCAACAGATGGGCTACAGTCTGTAACTGTAAACCTGCAAAGTGCACATAAACGGTGGGTGTTTCTGATAAACTGGCCAATGAGTGTTTCTATAAGGTGGGTGTTTCTAATAAACTGAGTGTAGAAACCCTCAAACATATATTACTGAAAAATAATAAGGGCAAAGTATAACAAGTTAAAGTACATTGTTTTCATATTAGCCCCTTCTGAAGGCCCACTAAAGTAATCTGACTCTTGGTCAGCGCTAAGCGATGTCCCCGCTAAGTGGCCAGCAGCTGTAACCTGAGGCAAGGCCATTAACTGGCTGGCTGCACCGTGTTTAAGCCCGGCAAATGCCCCGTGGATCCGGTTACCAAGGCCTGGCATTGGGCAACAAGCTACAAGCTGTCTGCGCTAAGCACTTTCAGCCACCCAGGCATGGACAGGGCCGGGGTTTCTGGACATGGCTGCGGCCATTTTAAAAGCACCCAGAGCTCAGGCGGCTTGTTTGGACAGGAGAATTAGCCTCCTGAGTCAGATCATTAGGACTTTAAGAGTTGAAGCTGGTAGGGACGGCCATAGAGACTAGAAATAAATCTGTTATCACTGTAGCGGCGGAACACAATGGTGGAACAAGCTGACAAATGCTAAGAAAGCAATGAAATAGATGAATAGATTTACGCCACTGGAGGACAGATTGACAAATGCTTGAATTGGAAAATTTCTCAAATTACTGCAGAAATGAATTTGTGCTGTTGTACATAGTGGTTTATTGATCCAATACAATGGATCAACATTAGCAGCAACACTAACCTTAATAAATAGGCCAAACATTGGTCAGATGTCACTAATCCATATATCCAACTTCTTCATGGTCATTATAAAGCTGTAATTGTCTGAAAATGGGCCGTCCAAAGTTGGCCCATGAGGACGAGTTTGATTCGGCCTGGCCAGAAAGGCATCCTAACCTCTCACCCAATGAGGGACAAAACATATTTTTATATTATACATAACTTATTAAATTCCCTAACCTTCCTTTAATTTCATCATTTAATCAGGAAATAACAAGCTAGACTAGTGCATCCCTAACACAGTCTCTGAAAAGGAGTGGTTCCTGTGGTGTACCTCAAGGGTATGTCTTAAGTACATTTTACTTTTGGAACATAACTGTACCATATTCCACTGCAATCAAATTTCAAGGTACAAATAACTCCATACAACAACTGTATGAATCCAGTGCACCTTTAAAACTCCTTTAAGGTGCACAATTCAACTTCAAAGACAACTGCTGTACCTTCAAGGCTACATTTACATCACTTGGTATAAAAATGTACATGTACAGTTCTGACAGTGTAGTAAGTCAACACAGCCACAAATGTGTGCATGTGTAAAATAGCAGAATATGTATGTTTCGGTCACCACAGCCATCCCTGCTTAAAAGACCTCTATTGGTGAAGTGGCCGAGCTAAACTCACCACCTCCTACCCCCCTCAAAAAAAAAAAAAAATACATGAAAAATTTGCAGAAACAGCCGAACGTCAGCAGAGTCGGGCGGACACAAGGACACAGATTTTCCAGTGCAGGTGAAGGGACGCATCAGTAGATTAGCGCTAGCTGAGCCCGGGGAGGATAAGAGAAGAAGCCCGGCTGAGCTTTGCTGCAGTAAGCACTAGACAGCTTTACCACTGCGACCTGCCTGGAAGAACGCGCCTGCTGTGAGACAAGTCAAACCACCAGAAAGAGGAGAAAAAAGAAGGAACAGGAGGAAAGTGGGAAAAGTGTTTCATTCTACAAAGGGAATCAAATCCAGTCAGGTGGGAGTGGTGGTGGTAGGGAGGTGGTGGGGATTGCAGAAAAAGCATGTGAGGAGCACATGAGTGTGGGTGCAGGAATGCCAGGCCGCAGTGGGTGAGTTGAGTGATTGGTGGGCGGCTGGCCAGTTGGGGTGCCTTAGAGGGTTGCGATTCAAATGCATCACAGCCGATTATAAGAGTATTCAATGAATATGTGCCCACTGCTTTGGCCAATACAGAATAAACAGACTATTTCCACTGAAAATCCAATTAAAATTATTTTTCACAATGAGAATGTAACAATCGTCGACTTTAATTTCCACCCTGCTTTCACATAAAGCACAGAAAAATTGGTTTGTGTTGTTTTTTTTTTTAGCTGAAATACACATTAGCCAATGTAGAGCAATGTATTGCATCACCGCAGATGCACAACTAAAAAAATATTCTTATAAATATTTTTCTTATAAAGTTCTTATAAGACCCAGTCATTTATTACAGGAATAATGCAGCGAGTGTATAAAACTGTCAGCTACTGCAAATATTGTAGTGGTTGATTAAATTAAAAAAAACTATTGCATACAATAGTGCTCGCAAGTTTCTTGAGGGACTGGAAAATTTGTATCATAGCTAGTTGGTGCTTTTGGTAGTCCTAGTACCTGTAGACACACTTTTTTTCGGACAACTGGACAAAACATTGAGTCCAGTTTTGGTTAACGAAACCAAATTTGGACTCAATGTACCAAAGTTAGTAAATCGCATCTGTGGTGAAATGTGAGCTTTCAAAAAGAAACCGAATCATTTAGACTTTTTTTTGCTAGTTAGTGCTTTAAGTACTCCTATACATCTACTAAAACCCTTTCTGGAAGGCCAGACACCTCCTTAGTTTAAGTACATTCTATTTCTGAATGAAAAAAATCAAATAAATCGAGTCAAAAAGTGGAGAAATTTAAGACATATCATTTCCTAATGAATCTCAGTTGAATCACTGTGAGGGGAAGGAATCGCTACTGGGCTGCCGCAGGGTGGCTCAGTGACTTCACGCAGCTGAAGCCTTCAGCCTATAGAGCAGCTGGAGCCTTCAGCCTATAGTGCTTCTCAGCCTGACCAGTAGGGGTGCAAATCTCTAACCTCACAATGAGCCAACTCTAATTCACTATGAAATGATTCAATGCACCATAATCTCACACTTCATCATGTTAGGATTATTTCCGCATGATTCAAAATGACTTTTATTAATACAGATGATGAATCTGATCATTCAAATGTATCTTAACAGGTTTGTACTACATAAAACAAAAACTAGCAAACAAATGCGATTCATTTTCTTTGGTATGACTTGATCCAACCAAAACTGGACTCAATGCGCCAACAAACTGTTCAATGGATCAAAAGGTGATAGGATTACTGTAGGCACAAACTAGAATTTGCAATCACAAAATCATGGGAATTCAACCAAATGCGAAATTGTGAGTCACTGAATCATTTCCTAGTGAATCACAGTTGAGTCATTACAAGGTCAGAGATGTGCACCCCTGCTGGCCAGGCTGAGTAGGTGGAGTGAGGAGCTCACCTGGCCCAGGACGTCACAGACAGCAGCTGGAGCCTCAGGTCGGCCTAATCACGACTGATGAATGTGGGCCAGCTTTAATCTTGGCGTGGCGGCCCGACTGAGCGAGAGGCCCTGGCAGCGGCCTGCTTTGAAGTGGGGGGAACTTCCATTAGCTTTCAGCGCTCTGATCCAGTGGCGAATACACACACACATACACACAGGCAGACAGTACACAGCTCCCATCTGCACCCCCCACCCTCTGTCTACTGGAGACACACCATTTCGACCAAAAAAAGAAAGAAAAACACAAAGAGAGACAACTTTATAGAACAGGATCAATAGGAAAACTCAATGTAGCGGCTTCTGTTCTTTCTTTTCTCTCTGTGTCTGCTCGTGGCCCGTCACCCACCGCATCCCGCTCCGACTTCAAGGGCTTCCCTTCACTTTGATCCAGTCAAATATGACAATCGCTTAGGATCTGACTATCGGCAACCCACACGATGGAGCTGAGGCAAGGCACACAAGCAGATGAGAGGAAAGCAGGACCACCATCTGGACCCGTCCTTCAGCTGCTGGCCCAAACCTACGGTTCCTCTCAAACAAGGCCAGCACAGGACTGACTAGGGCATTGAAGTCCAGTACTTTCATGTCTTCATCTCCAAAGTTCAATCTTAGAAGTTGGTTGTTCAGCTTTTAATGGCCACCCATAGTTCTTTTTGACTCCCCTTCTTTCAGTAATATTTTTTTATATATTTTTGTTCAGTCTTAGAAGTTGGTTCGTTTTTCTGCTTCTCACGATCCAAGCAATCCTAAAAAGTCTGGACTCTGAACTGCGAGCCATTAGAAATATTGCCATGTTTGGTCAAATTCTCAATGAATTTGAATTTGTGATCGTGAGTGGCCAGTTTATCCTTAAAACTAACCAAGGTATCAAAACTATCCAAAATACAAGGTATGTGTATTGGAATCAAACCATTTTGATATCCAGCCCTAACCCCAATATGGCTACGAAGTACTGCTGAACAAGCAGGAAGACTCCAACAATGGGATTTATGCAGTGTTCCTCCCATCTGTGAACACTCTGGTTCCGATCTCAGAGCAACACCTGTAAGCAGGAACTTGGCTGTTGAATTACATGCAATGCAAATGCAAAATCATCACTTATAGGGTGCTTTCTATTGGGAGGTGACTGTCCCAAATACTCAGCCCAAAATTTCAACTTGCGCAAATAATATTTTTTTTCCATCTTGTTTTTTTAATTGTTTTTAAAAAGATGTGTTTTTATTTTAAAGTGAAGTTAGAATATTTAAATGTATTAAAGTCAATTACTAAATAAAAAAAAAAACTATTAAAAAACTGTTAGTCACTACCGAAAAAAAACAAAGTTTCCGTCTGCAGGCGAAGCCTTACTTTAGCCACACACCTGCATTTTAGAGCAAGAAGTGAGACCACATCCCTGTCACTCAGGGCTACATGGTGAGCAGTTAGATCTCATTGTTTTGAAGTAAAAGTGTCCCAAAGTCTGAAAATCAGCGTGGAACATTAAGAATTGTCACTAGTGAAACAAAGATTCTGCAAGTAAACAAACTTTGATGGTGATTCTGTGTGTGTACAACTGTTCCAAGCTGTGTTTGCTACTCATGAACTGGTGTTCATTACTGTGTTTGCTACTCATGAACTGGTGGTCACTACCGAAACACTCACTACTGAAACATTTGCTAAAGTTTATGTAATGTTATGGCTGTTTTGTTTGTGACAAAATGAAACGTTCAATCGTTTGTTTTAATAAAATAAAAATAAGGTATAGAGTCACTCAAAGCAATAGAATTTTTGTCTGAAGTCCAAGTCAAAAGTTCAAAATGTGTTTTCAACTCTTACTTTGAACCAAATTGGTAAAATGATCCAGTAAAAAGTGTCTAAAAAGTCATACAAACAAAAGGAACAAGGCAGTGCGGTTACGGTCCTGCTCAGCATGGAAAAGGGGGAAAATACAGAGCGACAAACAAAAACCCACTCCAACCCGCTGACCTGATACACTCAGCAGCATTTGTATTCAAACAAGATGGAGCAAAACTGCGGCCAGATAGCCCCGCTCGGCAAACAGAGACAAGCATGCATTTTCTCATTACCACCCAGCGAGGAGGAGGGAGGGGGTCCGGCGTATAAATTAGGATGCAAAACTGCAAGGAAAGCAAACCGAGCGGGTCACCCGCGATGTTTGAAGCCTGCTGAGAGGCATTTATATTCCCCGACATGATTTTAATTTTAATATCACAGAGCCGCGGAACAGGCAGGGCTGGATTATGCAGTGCAACGTGGCCTGATAGCCGCAGATAGCTAACAGGAGAGGACGAAATGCGGCTCCTGGTCATGTTTTTTTTCTTCACCCCACCATTACGGGCTGAGGGGCGGTGTGAGAGGTGTGTGTTGTGTTGTGCATCGGAGCTGCGCTGGGAGATAAGGGGGCTAAAGACTGAAGAGAACAGCGGGAAAGCCTTGCTGTTTTATTGCACGACATAGGGTCATGCCTCTATACACATCCGTGTGAAGCATTAATGTGTCTGCGTGTTTGGTAGGCAGCTCACAGCGCAGGCAGCACGTCCGGTCCCTCCCCCTCTGTGACCGAGGGTCCAGGGGCCTCGTGCTCTCCAAAGCCCAGTCCATTTCCAGGCTGCCTGGTTCGAGTTAGCACAGCGCTAAATTTCCGGCTGGGCCTCTCCGCGGCATCTGCATGGCCCTGTAGTTAACAGCCTCCAACAGCTGGATACTAGAGGTGGGGGATACCTCTCATCCTCTTTTCAATCCGATACCAAGTGATGGCAAAGTATCCCGATATCATCACCGAAACACACATAAATAAAGGTACCAAATGAGGGGGTTCTCTGGGTTGAAGAACCACTATTGTTTCACTAAAGAAGCTTGCAAGGGAAGCTTTTTCATCAACATCTACATAATAAACATCCACATAATACAATTTATATACTGATTAAAGGTTTTCTGAAAAAAGCAGTCCAAGCCAAGAACCATTTGAAGACCTTTATTTTTAAGAACCACACTGGACTGGGTTACCTACAGAACCTTTCCAAAAAATGAACTGTGCGTGAAGTCTGAAGAACCTCTACATTGTAAAAGTTCTACAACAATTTTCTATACCAGAGAACTGTACACCCAAAACAAGAACCATTTAGGAACCTTCATTTCTAAGAGAGTAAGGGAACCATTCTGGGTTTCACAAAAGAAATTTGCAAGGGATGTAAGGAATATAGCATTAGAAATACTGTCCAAAGGATCTTGTTGGTCTAGCATGGTGTGCTTACCGGGTCAGGGAATCAAACCCAGCTGGCTATATGGAGGTACATGTGTTATTTACTCTTCTATACCAAACACTGTCATGATGATATGAATTCGCTATCGTGATAAATTGTATCATGCTTAGTTTTTCTGAGCGTATCACAGCTATCAGTAGGACCTAAAGAACGATAAATAACTGTTTAATCAAAGAGGGATTTAACCGAGGCTTCCAAGTGACGTACCAGATTTAGACCTGTTGTCTGGAGATTCAAATCCTGACGATGCCTGTTTAATTGGAAGTAGTAAGAAAAGTAGTAAAGAAAAGCACTGAATACACTGGTCAAATCTTTGTGACTGGAAATACTTGAACTCCCTTCTCCTATACCACTCCTCCAGGGCTTTAGTTCAGGCTACAAACAAGCACCGTCAGCCACGAATTATAGGCCATAAATACGAAAGCTTGAGCGTTGGTGGAAATTTGCCCTAGGTCGACAAAATCAACGGAGACAGCACACATGTTTGTAATAACGGAACGAAAGACGCAACTAATAAAATCAATTAAGGCGGGAGCGTGAAATTAAACATTGACCTTCAAACACACCTAATTAAATGCATACTGCTATACCATTCGTGATTTCCCTGGGTGATTATCTGTGTTCTACACAATTCATTTACTCACAACGACCATATCAGGGCCAGGCAATTAATTTTACAGGTCTGAGAAAATGGTTTGATATTCTTGAGTGGCACTAAGACATTTCATTGCTACCAAAATATGGCAGAACGTAAATGTCTACAGTGGCGCTGGTAGAAATTTGATTTAGGTCGACAACCTTGCTGTAATTTCTTGGTGCCACCTGTTTCTGAAAGAACAACAAGATCCAAAAAAGTAGGAAAGCTGGAAATATGGGTTCATTTCTCCTCCAAAACCAAACCAAAGTTATTCTCCAACGAATGGCACAGAAGAGCATTGTGCAACATTGTGTTTGTACCTCTGGGACAGGAGACCAAAAAAAGTTAACAAAACTATACCAGACCTGTTTTTTTGTCTTCTTAGCCTTAGACTAAGCAGGCCACAGCAATCACACATCAGCAGATACAACACTGTCATGGGGTGTGAGGCGCAAGGTTGAGTAGGCAGATTTATATATTTTTTTTTATTTAAAAAAATTATATAACAACTAAAAAAATTTGGATATTTTTTGGTATGATTTGGTACGTCTTGATATGGTGGTGTTGTTCTTGGTATGGTTTGGTACTTCTCTGTATGGAGGTGTTTTAAGATAGTTTGAAAGTTCTTGATATTGGTTTGGCAATTCCTGGTATGATCTTGGTATAGTTTGGTAGTTTCTGGTACAGTGTTGTTCTTGCTATGGTTTGGCAGTTGTTATAATGATTTGGAAGGTCTTAGTATGGTTTGGAAGTTCTTGGTATAGTGTGAAATTTATTGTTATGGTTTGAAAGTACTTGGCATGATTTGGATGTTCTTGCTACAGTGTTGTTCTTGGTATGGTTTGGTAATTCTTGGTATAGTGTGGGTGTTCTTGGTATGGTTTGGTAATTCTTGGTATAGTGTGGGTGTTCTTGGTATGGTTTGGGTATTCTTCATACAAATTTAATAAACTGCATGTTTACAGCCTACAAATCGTGTCTTGTTAAAATAATAAAATAGCTAAACTTAACTACATGAAGTAGATTACTTTTTTTTTTAAATATTTAAATAGTACAACCTTATTGTCAATCGTGACATCAAATTCAAACCTGCACATGCGCTTTTCGTACATAGGCACAGATACAGTTACCAGGCTGAAAAAAGTTTGTGAAGTTCACAGCATCTCATGTCTAAAAGTTATTCAAGTTTTTTTTTTTTTGAAGCATTTAGTAGTTCTAAAGGGAGATATCCTTATAAAGCACATGCCAATTTCTTGTGTGCATTTGTTGTATGCCAGTTTTGAAAAGTGCCCTACAAAACAATGATTTACGGTTGGTTCTGTTTCATGCCAGTTAATGGCCCATTCCTGTCAAAGCAGGTCACAGTAAACTATAAAACACAGCAAACTCTCTGATGACAGGCTTGCAAGACTATGTTTCTATCAACTTTATGTTCATTTTGCAAGTGTTAAAATGAAAAAGCTCACTGCTAACAGCTTGTTTCCTATAATAATGCTCAAGTTCTTTACACAGTGGTGGTGTTTCACGCACAACTGTATTATTCCAAGGAAATATGTAGTCTAAATTTGTAAAAGTTACTGATCTGTTAAAAATTAGACATAAAAATATGACAATAAGTCTACTCTAGTCTTATTTCTGGAAGTACAGAAAAGACGGTATTCCATATACCCCCCACCAGCTGTGTTTAAGGCAAAGTTTGCTCCATGGTTGCTCAGTTATCCCATTAAGCTCGTTCCACTTTGGGCCAGATTTCAGACAGCGTTCCTTGTTGCTCCCAACAAGCAGACTTCAAACAGAGCGAAGTTACTCGTTTCTTTTTCTCCCTCGAGGACCCCGATCGCTTTCAGTCTCCTTGGATAAGGACGCGGGGGCTAATAAAAAGGAGACAGAATGACAGGGTTAAAGGTTTTGCTGCAGGGAGGGAGAGAGGGATGATTGTGTTTTTAATAAAAGCTGGTGGGGGGGCATAGTAGAGGTTTAGAGGGGAGGAGAGAAGGGGCGGGGGGGGGCAGAAGGAGCAGTGGCTCCACACGGTTCTCCTCAGTGCCCTGACCTTTCAGAGCCAGCACGGAAAGCGATACGTCCTTGTAGCGGAAAGCCACAAGGTGCAGAGCAAGAGGCCCAAAGGCTTCACTGTCTGTTCATTTCTCACAATACAGTCACATCTCCTCACTAAATTAACAGCCTGGACACCACGATACAATAAAGATGTACTATGTTATAAAAGTTATATATAAGTCAAGTTCTATATCATAAAGTTGGTACAAACTAAAACATAACATTTATTTCACAATTTCTAACAAAACAAAAACACACTATGAAGTACAAAAATGTGCCATAACTTGTGCACATGATGTATTTTAGATCTAAATTCAGCAAATAACTAACTATGCATAAATAATTATGCATATAAATGTGCAAAAGTGCATGCTGAAGTCTGAATTAAGTTTCCTTTTGTGATGTCATGAAAACCAGTGCATTTAAAGATATCCGCCTATTCAACCCAAACCGTTTTAGCTCCGCCCATTCACACTAAAGTTATAAAGAGTGTTTCAGCCTGGACTGCCAATCAGAACAGGGCATATTTACATATATCAGTCTAACTCACTATCAAATGTAGGCTTCAACAAAGCTGCTAACACTGTTTTTAGCCACGTAGCAGCCGTTATTTATAGATAACAGTATGTCATACTGTGTCTGAAACCACATAAGCAAGTCTATTAGAGATTACTGAATGACTGGACACTGTCCAGGGTAAGCGTGAGATGAGTCAGATGCGCACAATGCTAACTGCTGCACATACGTTTCCATTACTTGTTAGCTACATTAGCCACGTAGCTTCAGAGCAGAACTGAAGAAGCACATTTCAGACACCAACACGTCTTGGCTGACTGTCTACATTTGAGGTGAGAGAGGAAAGTTTAAATCTGGTTTCCGGCTGAACTTTACATTTACAGGCTGGTTCTTCATGTGATCTGTATGTGATGTGGTGAGCAGTGGCTGGACCTGCACTGATGGACAGGGTGGACAGAAGCCCTCACTGGAGCAGGCAGCCAGAAAAGACTACTGAGAGCACAGGGTGTAATCAAAGACAAGCGAGAGAGGTGGAAAGACAAAAAAGAAGAGAAAAGAGGCAGAGATTGATAGAGGAAAAAGAGATACAGGACAAAAGAGAGAGTGATGGTGAGAGGAAAGAGAGAGAGTAAAAGAGAGAAATATGGGAAAAAAATGGACAGATGTAAAAAAAAAATGAAAAAGACAGGAAAACGAGAGATTGATATAAATGGAGGAAAAATGGAGATGGACAGAGGTAAGAGAGAGTTAGACAGGAGAAAAAGGGAAATGGGCAGATGAAAAAGAGAAAGAAGAGAGAGAAAAAAAGAAAGTGATGGAGAGATAAAAAAGAAAAACAAGGAAAAAGAGATGGATAGGGGATAACGATAGAAGAAAAAATAGATGAAGGAAAAAGAGAGAGATGGACAGGTGTAAAAGACAGGCAGAGAAAGATGGTCAAAGGAAAAAAGAAAGAGAAAGATGGAGAGAGGAGATAGACAGAAGAAAAAGGCAGAATGATGGACAGATAAAAAAGATAGAAAAAGGGAGAGAGATGGATGGAGGAAAAAGAAAGAGAGATGGACAAATAAAAGAGAGAGAGAAAGTCAAAGTTTCACAGAGAAAAAGAGAGATGAACAGAACAAGATAGTGTGATGGATACAGGAAAAAGAAAGTGTGGAGCATCTGACAGAGGGTCTGACAGAAAGGCAAAACGGGTGGAGGAAAGGGAGAGAGAGGGAAGAAAGGAGGAGCGGAAAGAGGGAAAGCTCAGTCACACAGTTGGAGGAATAGACAAGGGCTGATTTGATTCTCTCTGTGAACCGAAGCAATAAGTGTTTATAAGGGCTGAACAGAGAGGAGCAGAGCGCTGAGGAGGAGGTGACTCAGAAACATTCACTCAGCGCTTCATTACTGAACTGAATCACCGAATCACTGACTCCTCCCTTCACTGCAGGAGCCTGTTTGTTTTAGTGGCTCTTTCATCATCGAGTGTTTGTTTAAGCTGGTGATGACGCTGGTGAGAGTAACGGCGCTACAGCCTCGCTCGCAGGCAACCCTTCACTTTTACAGCCCTCTCTACAAAACACACACTTAAATTAGCTTTATATGCTTTGTCAGGACATGAGGTCATACATACTCTGCATGCTCTTCATGCATTATATATCACGGCTGTCGAGACTGAATCTTGTATCTTCTATAACTTTAGAATAGGAGAACAGACATTTAATAGCAGAAGCAAAACAATTTTGCTTTTAAATCAAAATGTTCAAACCATTCACCCTCTATAATAGCGTTGCCTCAAGGCAACATACCCATTTCTGGCTTTTTATATTCACGTAACACAGCCTCAATTATGATGCAACAGGCAGGGCAATCGCCACATGATTCACCAATAAGACTGGTCTGAATTATTTATTTTTTTAAACAAAAAAAGTATGTTGCCTTGAAGTAACAACATACCTTTATGAATTTCCACCATGACATTTTTTGCTATGATATATTTAGGTTAACATATTGTTCAAAACCATAAGTCATCATCATTGTCATACTGAGACCTATCTCACTCAATTTAGGGGTCTGCTCTCTCTCTCTACATGTGGAACAGCAGCGCCATTCGGTCATATACAGAAACTTTGGGAGCCCCAAGTGACATATCCTTTACGGAGAACACACTTTAGCATATTTTAATACACAATTACTATCTATTTGCTGAATTTAACAACATAGAGACGAAAAAACACACAAAATGTGGCCTATGCAAAAGTTATGGCACTGGTTTCTGCTCTTTACAGAGGGTGCATCAAGTTATTTTCACTTCATTTGACCAGGCATGTTCAAACTTTTGCATGCAACTGTAACTCTCCTCTCTGTGAGCTAACGCTGCCTTTACTATTGAGCATGGAAAACACTGATATGACATTATAATGTGATTTTCTGTGTGATTTACTGCTTCTTTCCTGATATAGACAAATAAATAAAATGAACTCAAAGGCCATTTTGACTGAAAACGAAATAAATAGCAATACGCTACTTATGCAGAGTCACTGACTGGCTGTCTGACTTTCCAGCCCTGCCCTGCTCTCTGAACAAACCTGCACTCTGCAAAGCTGCCATCATCCTCTTCCACATCTTCACGCTACCAATGACCCCCTACCTGACCACAGAGGAACGCCATCTGTCCCTGCACAGCAAAAGACATGGCTAGACAGAACGCAAACATACACGCGGTAAGTACGCCGGCTCCAGCCGACTGTCGCCATAATCCGCGCAGCGGCACCTCCTCGAGTGTAATTGATTTCTTTTGTTTGTTCTTCTCTTTCAGAGTGAGCCGTTTTATCTTCCGTTACATCATCTGATTAATGAACGGCTCTCAGGAAAAGAAGAGCAGAGGGGAAGGAGGAAAAGAGGATCGATTTGCAAGCGAGCGCTTTATACTGTACTACATAAATAACAGAGAAAGGGGGGCTCAAGAAGAAGAAGAGGAAATACCGGACACTCTTTCTTTATTAATTCATGACATTCCTTTACCTTGTTTGTGTGTGTATTAGGGCTGCACAGTCTATCATCTGTTATACTGTCCATTTTCACAACATCGGCCTTGCTGATATCGGAGAAGGCTGCAACATGCAGATGACTCCTCTGACCAATCACAATGCTTCTTACTGTGGGCTGTGAGCATCTCAGCTCTGGATGAGCATTTCTGTGGGTGTTTTTATTCAGAGGCTAGTCTTGATTTATTTCATTTCTGGTCAAAACAGCAGTTAACTATAAGTCACAGATTTTTCAGGAGATCTGCTATAAGATAATCATCTTGCATATAAAAGAGAGAAATAACTGGGGTTTCCAAAATAGGAGTTTAAAACATGATTAACAGATACAGAGCAAATGGGACTCCTAACAACCACCTGGAACACCTAAAGAACACTTAAAGGTCTATATTGTACTTTTTTTAGCATTTTTTTCCCTGAGGTCTATTTTTGATGTTTATGTTGGTATATGTATCAAAAACAGCATTTTTCAAACATGGCCATTTTGAACCTCTTTTTATTCATTAGCATTATACAAGCTGCTTTTATAAACACAAACGAGCTCTGTTCTGATTGGCTGCCCTGTACTGAGCTCACATTCAAAAGCAGTCTGGGCTGACTTCAATGTGAAATGGTGAGACTTAACTGCTGAGGCTGAACAGACAGAAATATGTAAATGTTTTGGTTTTTGTCACAAAATCAATGTCTTCAAAATGGGCTGTTTCAAAGCTTATTTTCCATACTTGGACTATATGGAGTTGGAATGGTATGCTTTGAAACTTTTAACAGTGAGGGAGTTTACATACAATCATTAATCTGATCATAATCAGATCTGATTATTCAAATGTTATGTAAATAGCATACTCAGATTTCTTAGATTGGAGTAAGGTCTAGAAATCTGATTAAGAAATCTGATAAAGAGAGCTGGATTTTAGCTCAGTAATCAGATTTCTCGGTGTACGAAAACCCTTGCTCTGATTTCTTTCGGATCTCTCAGTCTGCACGTCCGAAAACAGATGGGGGTACCGGAAATAAGCGAGCAGCGTGGCCACAAGATGGAGCAAAACACTTTTGGAGAGACACTGAAAGTAAATGCTTGACAAAATGAAGTATTTAAATATTTTTCATCTTCTAGATGATGTATGTTCATATTTTCAGTTGAAGTGGTATGAAGTGGAATGTTTCTTTTTTTTTTTTTTTTTAAAAGCTGCGGCATGAAGAGTTTTACATTCTGTTTATGTGACGTCTTATTCTGTGAGTTTGCTGGCCGGTTGCAAAGTAGAAATCCAACTTCTGTCCGACTCATGTAAACCCGGAGTTTCATATTATTGATTGTCACTGCCAAAATCTGATTTTCTGCAGTTATCGGATTATTAACTGCATGTAAACGCACTCAATGTTAAATCCTCTGTTAAAAAGTGAGAGAAATTCAATTCTCCATGATAAAGACCCTTTAAAGCTTTCATCTTTGAGAAATCTGAAATATTAGACATCCAACCACCCCAGAGCCCAAATCTCGGAATGTCTTTGCGATTATTTGGATCATGGGATGAAGAAAACCAACTTCTTGGAGAAGTGGAAAAATATCCCTGCAGGTTCTTTGGAAAGCTGAAAGCAGGTCTCCTGAAAAGAATGGAAGGTAAAAAGCAGACACACTAAATACGGAACAAAATGATAACATTCAGCTTCTGTGTAATTTTCTGTTAAATGTATTCATATAAAACATACAGCAGTATAATCACCACATTAGTAGTTTATCCATATTATGCAGCTGTAGTGTATTGGTACTACTGTACACACTCTTCCAACTGTGGGCTATAAAGAGTGAAGCTGGTGGGAGAGCATTCGGGCCCCTCCATCTTAATTGCGCGGTTGAATTTCCTCTCTGGTGCTTTATTTGCCCGACGCCTCTCTTGACGGGCTGTCGGTGCGTTTAAAAAGCCGAGCGCTTTAAATCCGCGAGCAGGCCGCAAGTGTGTGCTGTGATGAGCCATAGATCAACATTAATTCATTGCCTTCACTGAGCAATTAATCTTTGCCATGTTAGCCGAGAGCACAGCACTTAGCAAGGCAGCGTTTCCCCGGTGCCAGCCTTATAGAACAACTCTCCGCTTACAGGCCTCATCTGTGCTCGCATGACTTGTGTCCACCAATTATATCATGGAGCATTCAGGGTCATGGACAATGGCGGGCAAATGTGGTGCAGTTTTCTTCGTGGACATTTCTAAGCAGATATCAAAAGAAAAAGGCCGACTGAACTGCATATGATTCAGCTATTAGACGTATAGGAGCTGTGGCATTCTTCAATCTCTGTCCACCGCAACCACAAGAATTTCGACTGCCCATTGGTTTTTAATGGAGGTGTGTTTTGAGCCAATGAGTTTTCTGCTATTCTCTAAACATTTCTAAACATTCTGACATTCCTACAAACTACGGTCCATGGCAATCGTCAGTTTCATACAGATGTGGCATATAGAGACTAAGTTGAAAAACACTGTAATGTTCCTTTAAGAGTGATACCTGTATAATAACCAATAGTGCATACATTGTCTGCAAACACATCCTTAGCCGAGTTTAATGTTTCCTTGACTTTCTAAGTGAAAGTGAAGAAAACAGAGACCGTAAATATGGAATTTTTCTGCACATTTTCTATTAAATTTGGGGGGAAAATAGAACCATGACATTTGCACAAGCCACTTCTTTTTAATTTTTTCTCCAAATGTTAAATTCAGCAAACAAACTGTAAATGTGCATTGATTTTCACTCAAGAAAACATGCAATTTGACCAGTGGCACCCAAATTTTGCACACAACTGTACATTAAGTAGTTACGAGTGAGGCCAGGTCCTTGTTTACTTTCTGAGTGTAAAATTATTTCAATTTTTTAAGAGAAAAAAAACATACTTCTTGCTTATTCATGTGACTTGTTACTTCACAAGGTCACCTTGCAGCAAAAGCCCTTTCCTTTACAACTACATTCATAATATTTATTGCTTTTAACAATAATGTGTGAAGTAATTTTGCTCGCTGGTGTGGGTTTTAGCAGCCGTGGCTAAATCATGACTGCCTTGTGTGCAGGTAACGAAGGCTGAACCCAACTGTTGCAGGTCCAGCTGGGATGAAACAGCACCGTTTACAACAAAGCACCTGGGGAACAGAGCAAACGGTGCGCAGGAATCCTTCATGGTCATGGATGAAACATCTTAGCATCATGCAAGATGCCATGGAAGCACATGGGTGCGCAGCAACAAGGCAGCTGTATTCTGAAGTCATGTTAGCAGTCAACACAATGAAAACAGCTTAAAATGAAAACAGCCATCACTTAAAAGTGAGTTAAAGCCAAGTATTGGACACCAGCATAGAAGTGGTCATGAGAAAGGGCACCATCAAACACTGCTACCCATATGATACATGGCCAAATATGCACATACCATAAAGTCTGAGGCACATATTTATAAAAATTATATATACACACACATCGATCAGACAGTGTGACCACCTCCTTGTTTCTATGTTTCTGTGTTAGTGTGTGTTGTGCTGGTACGAGTGGATCAGACAGAGCAGTGCTACTGGAGTTTATACGATGTGAACGCTGATATTAACTTTTATATTAACTTTTCAAACAACTTGCATCAAACATACCATGTTATGGCGTGTCGTGATGTGGTGAGACATGAAAATATACCCACATAACTGACACATTAGCTCATTTGCATATTAACACATTTGCATAAAGCTTGTCCTGTCCACATTGCTGATTACTCTGCTCTCTCTCCTTCAGGACAATCTTTATGCAAATGAGCTGAATGGTGCCCAGTTAGATTGCTGATGTGTGGCACGGTGACCAATTGTGTTGCGACATATATTATGATATATGTTTTATATATAAACACATATTCAAAGTGTTGGACATCATTATTTTTCAAGTTTAATATTAGGCAGCTTTTGGGCTCAGAAATAGCCTACAGCTCTTTGCAGCTCAAGCTGAGTGTGTTTTAATGACGCGCCCCCAAAATGTCCAGCAGTGGTGATTCAGAAATGCACTGTTAATGTAAACAATGCAGCTACTGCAAGTTTTTAAAATGAATACAACATAAAAATACTTCACTCTAAAACAAGCACATATAGGCCTTCAAATTATGTTAAAGTTCAGATACCCTGAAATCTGGGACCGTCTGCGACCCCCCCGGTCCCCACCCCAACCTCCTGCATACCTGAAATGCTGATAAAAAAAATGTACTTCTGTCTTTTCAGTCACTCAGTTGGAACGTTATCACAGTGTTGAATAGAACTGAATACGGGGCGACACAGCAGTTTATTCAGCACAGCCTATAATGTGCAGCACTTTCAGTTTATTGCTAATCTATGTTTTGTGTGCCAGCAGCATTCTGCCCGCTCTCCTGCCCTACAGATGTACCACTAGGTCTTTGTGAAATGGAGCTACTGCATCTTCCGCTTTACTACCGCACAGCTCAAAGTCTTACAATTCCTGGCCTAAGGTGGAAAATAAATGTGTGCGTATTTGCCTGCGACCCACGTTTCAACGACCCTCAACAAGTAGCTTAATGAGATCGCCCCCTATCAACATTCAGACTTTCCCCTTCATTAGATCAGTAATGGTCTTTTAATAGCCAGGGTGATCAAGGTTCAAAAAATGCCACATATTAAGATCTCTGCTGTACCTCTGACTGTCAGCACAGACCTCCATTTTCAGCTCCAGCAGCTCCAATCTGAGCTAACAAACTCTCTCCATTCGGCTCATCCCTGCATTAACGGCGGACCTTACGGCACAAATATGGTGATACTCCAGGACATTTTCACAGTGTATTGTGTGTGTGCTGTGATCTTTCGTTTTTCTGAGGTTGGAAAGAGCAAAACACACCAGCGACACAGCAAAGCCACATTACCAAAAAGAAACGAAGGGCTAGAAATGGGCACTCAAGTCTTACATTCACTGATTCGCAGCTGGACTTGGACTCGACTTGGAGCCACGCACAGTCATTACTGAAATGCTCTTAGCAGCAGCGGCGATTTAGTTTCAAAACAACAAGCCTTTCATTATTAGCAAACCTACGGTCTGACAGACGGAACGAAGCTCAACATGCAGGAAATGCTTGAAACAGTTGGCTAGAAAGTTGTTTGGATAGCACGTTTGCTGGGTAGCACGACAGCTAATTTGGCTGAAGTTTTCAGATGCTCTAGCTGAAGTTACAGTTCAGATTCCTGTAAAACTTCAACAGCATTCCAGGAGTTATTATCCTAGCTAGCATATGTGTTGTGTAAACTACAGACTGACCAACTGCTTCATATGCACTGACTGCACGTAGCGGTTCAGTTATATCCACCATACTAAGAGTTCATCTATACTGAAGGGCTTATTATTTGAAGCTGTATTGAACCTATTAGCACAACAGCTAATTTACCTGAAGTTACAGATCAGATTCCTTTAAAACTTACTAAGTAAATGAAATTAATAATGAGACTAGTTAGCGCAACAGCTAACTTAGCTGAGGTTTTAAGCTAATCTAGCTGAAGTTACTGATCACATTCCTTTCAAACTTACTAAGTAAATGAGACTAATAATGAGTCTAGTTAGCACAACAGCTAACTTAGCTCAGGTTTTAAGCTAAGTTACCTGAAGTTACTGATCACATTCCTTTAAACTTACTAAGTAAATGAGACTAATAATGAGTCTAGTTAGCACAACAGCTAACTTAGCTCAGGTTTTAAGCTAAGTTACCTGAAGTTACTGATCACATTCCTTTCAAACTTACTAAGTAAATGAGACTAATAATGAGACTAGTTAGCACAACAGCTAACTTAGCTCAGGTTTTAAGCTGGCTACCTGTATGTATTTACTGCACTTAGGCTACTGCATGTAGCACTTAAACCCTTAGTATGAAGGACAGGACTAATCTTTAATGAAGACTCTTTATTTGAAGCCAATGTTGAACCTGACAGGTTTTTTTAACAGGGTTTACTTTTGTACAATGCGATGTCTAAAGCTAAAAATGAGACTAAAGTCAAATTCTCTACTAAGACTCCAGACTCTGACTTGAATGAATCGATTTCTCTGTCATTTTATTTTCCTTCTTTGAACAATGTACTATTTTGGACAAGCGAGGAAGAAAAATGAAATGAACATAATGGACCACCTTTCAAGCAGCTGCTTGTTAATATGCAGTACTATACAGTTACTGTTCTTGGGCTGTCGTTGTTTACATTTGTTCTACATATTTGATCTAAATCTGCCTTTTTTATGATATAGCTGTTCAATGTTCTAGACCTCACCATAGTTCTGACCTCACCCATCACTATAACGGTCACAAATCACCATCCAGCCCACCCCTATGCCACACACCTTTGTGTGCTCATGCTTACATCCTTTTTAACTATTTTTACTCTCTATTTAGCAATTCGTTTCAATTTAATTCAAGCCCACGACATGCACATACACACACCCATTGACAGTTGTCTGCACACACAACAGCTTCCACCCACTAGAGAAACAGACGGGTGAAAAAAACGAAGGAAAAACAAAATTAAACCGACTAAATAAAGCCTTCCAAATTACAGTTTTCCACACCATGGGCTGAAATAGCATACTCAATTTAGCTTTTCCAGTCTCATTGTCTTATCCAATACAACTGCTCATCCTTCCATTACAGCGAAATACGGGAGCTTTTCTGGACCTTCCGAGTGCTCTGTGCCGGAATCAGTCTGCAACATGCGCAGGTGGAACCTGATTCTGGCCAACATATGATTTATATCTGTATGTGCTGATTGCTGTCACTTAATAAAACATGATAAAGGGACCAACAGAAATGGTACAAAACGGGTACTTAAAATCTTCATTATTATGGATGCTTTCTCCTTCTCCAGTAAAGTGAGTTTTTCCTCTCTATCCATCCATCTTCATATATAGTTAGGAATGTGTTTACATAACCAAATAAATCAATGTGCAATGTATTTCATTGGCTAGGTGAACAAGTCCAGATATTTCAGTTTCTGGCACGTCTCAAAATATTAACTTAGCATCTCAAAATAACTCTCCAAAAATACTGATTCAGTACCATAAAATGATACCTTTATCTTCTCAAACCTTAATACCTCTAAATATGAAATGAAAGGTAATGACTTATTTTCTCAAAATTTTGATTTACCATGTCAAAATAATGAGTGAAATTTTAAGAATATTATTTAAGAATGATATTTTAGATAGTGTCACACTACCTAAATGCCAGCCGTCATTATTTCTAAATGAGTCAAAAGGATAAGAATATAAGTGGTCATTTTGAGATACTAAGTCAAAATGTTGAGATCATATGGGAAATTTTGGCACATTGCTGCTGGAAACAGAGAAACAAAAATTCTCTGCCGAGCAGGAACAGACCTCCATAGCAGCGAATGGCCGGTTATCACAAACAATAAGGTCAGTGTCTCTGTGCTTAAAAACTCTGTTCACTCAAAACAATGAAATCCAATGGCCAGTTGCTTCTTCAACTGGCCAACATCTTCAAATACCGTGAAATATTTGAAAAATATCGGGGCACAGAACTTTACCGATACTGCTGAGCCCCAGCCGGACCGCGGAGGACACAGAACGAGCCGAATCCGAACACAGTAAACGATGATTGCAGCCATAGGTCAAGCTGCTCTTGCTCAAAGCGCGCATCAATAACAAAGAACTGCAAAAGGTCAGTTCAAGGCCTTTTTAACGCGTGTAGCAGCACGTGCATAAAAGCTCTCCCTGTTTCTCCCTCTCTCTCTCGTTCCCTCCCTCTCTAGGGTTCCCTTCCTCTACTGCTCGTCCTCTCGCTCTCGCTCTCTCTCTCAGAGAAAACAACGAGCAGGATGCAGTCATCAATCAGTGAAGGAGAATTCCTCTGCCCTTCTTCACTCTCCATCAGCTCTGAGAGAGAGAGAGAAATAGAAAAGGGAGAGAGCGGGGGATGGAGAAAGAAATGGTAGAGAGAAAGAGAAATAGAAAAAAGAAAGATATAAAGAGAAACAGCGCAGAGAGAGTGAGTGTGCGACTAAAAGAGAAAGAGGGAGAGAGAAAAATGGAGAGAAAGAAAAGAGCGGAGAAAGAGCAAGCAATAGAAAGAGAGAGTGCAGTTAAGAAAGAGTGTACAGAGAGAAAGTGTGTGAATGTGAATCTGAGAGAGAGAGGTAGTAAAGAGAGAGAAAAGATATAGAAATAGAGGAAATAAAAGGAAAAGAAAGGGGAGACAGAGAAAGTGAGACAGAAAGAGAAACAGAGAGAAAGAAGAGCGATATGAAGAGAAAAAGCGAGAGTGTGCTACTAAGAGAAAAAGAGGGAGAGAAAAATGGAGAGAAAGAAAAGAGAGGGAATGGAGAGAAAGCAAGCAATGAAAAGAGAGTGCAGTTGAGAGAGACAGAAAAAAGACATAATGAGAAAAGGTGAGAGAGTGAGTTTGCAAGTAAGAAAGAGGGAGAGAGAAAGAAATGGAGATGAAGAAAAGAAAGTGGAGAGAGCAAGCAATAAAGAGAGTGCAGTTGCGAGAGAGAGAGAGAGAGAGAGAGAGAGAGAGTGAGAGTGAATGTGCTGGGGGGGGGTGTTACTTGGTCATGCTGTTACTGACTGATGCCAGTAGGGTTAGGAGGCGGGGCCTGGAGGGAGGCTCCTCCCCCTCCTTCACTGTTCTGTCCTCTCAGCTTAACAGAGAGCTCACTTTCAGGCAGACAGACGTCTCCCTGCGCTGCTCCAGTCTGACTTCAGTTCCTTCAGACGACCGCAGCCCCGGTGGCCTCATCCAGCATCAAAAAAGCTCAGACGGATACAAATAATTGGCCTGTTTTTCCCCTCGCTCATGTTTTGTCGTTCCAATTGCTTCCAGTTCCTTATCGCATCCTGTTCTGGCAGGGGCAGTCAGGAGCTACTGCCCTCATTCATCCCCCTCCCTCTCTCCATCTCTTTCGCCGTCCCTCTCTCCTCCGGCTTGGATCCCCCTTTCCTGAAGCCCTGTGGGACCCACCCAGAAAGGCCAGCCGGGTACCACTGTCATGATGCCAGAATTATACCCAATACTACAACACTACTAATACGATATTTAAAACACTTGTTATTGTCCACACAATGTTTTCAATGTTTATTGAATAGAACACAAAAACCCCATTAAAAGTGTCTTTTTGTATCGATATGAAACAAAAATGCTAAACAAGTCAAACTGGTAAGTAAAGAATTTGAACATGGCTGAACTGGGAAAGCAATTAAAAACCATAACCAGTTAAAAACCATATAACCAAGTAAAAACCACTGAAACATTACGTAGTATTAGAATAACCTTCGAAATCATTAGTAAACATGGCAACTTCCAGTTTTTTCAGTAGCATAAATTTCTTGCATGTTTCTGCACATCAAGTCAAACTATCCCAGGCAACTTGATTCACCTACAGGTAGAATAAGACGTCCTTTTAGCATTAAAGTATTTATTCAGGACAGTATGATGGCGTGATGTTTGTGGTCGTGTGTGTGCCCTCGGCTGTGACCTTTCGTGTGTTATTTATTGTTTGTGTGTATATGGCTGCGTTCACATTACCAGGCTGAAGCGGCACAAATCAGATTTTCTGCCCTAATGTGACTCAGATCTGATGTTTTCAGGGCTGTGTGGACACATAAATCTAATCTTCTGAAAGCCACTTTCATGTGTGGTCCTAGATTGGATACATATCTGATTCTTGGCCATGCAAATGTAACATAAACGCTCAGATCGAAACTCATGTGCTTTTTATCATCATCATTCAGCGTTACCATGGCAGCAGTGTCGAACATTAGTTAAAGTCTGCAAATGATGGAAAAGCAACACATCTAACCTTTTCTGCCTTCGTCTAGATCTGATAATGAAACAGCTGAGATTTAGCTATCTTCTCAGTGAAGCTCGTTCTGCTCATTAGTTTGTTTGCTAATGATGCACGTGACGCGCAATTCATTACCGTGACATTACTGAGTAGGATGTGTGCATGCGTGTCATCTCAGGACACCAGCTCGTCCACATTAATGACAGATTTGAATCAATTATCTAAAGGAGTGTGAACCATCCTGTCAGAGAGATCGGATCTGAGTACAAAATCAGATTTGAGCAACGAGGCTTGTAATGTTAAAACAGCTTCTGTAAAACCCTTCTGGCTGAGAATTCTGCCATCATGTCCACTGAGATAGTGGCCAAAAAACAGTTTTCCAACCGAGGCTCAGTGGCTTTTTGAACCGGCCAACTGAATTGACGCTGCATCACGGCTATAAGGCTCCCTGGACTGGGGACCAGACTGAGGTGACATTGCAGCCTGGTTGACGTTTCACTGCAGTTGTGGGGCTGCCTGGACCGGTAAATGTTCAGCTGCATGAGGCCTCTCAGGCCGGCTGCCTAAGCGCCACTACATCACAGCTACGTAGCTGCCTGGGCCCGACACTTAAACTACGCTGCACTGCAACTATGAGTCTGTCTGGACTGGTGGACATTTTCAGCCTTCGAGGCTTCCTGGGCCGGCCTCGGTATCTACAATTCTACTTCTGACCTACATGTTGTCTGAAGTTTTACATCTAATGTTGATGACGATTAAAAAAAATTTTTAAAAAGCAATTCATCTGGAAAAAAGTTTTCTTTGGGAACTATTTTCCCTCACAGCGCCTTCCATGTACCCCTCCACCATGAACTGAACATGACAAAGCCAAAAAATTCTCTAAACTATGAAAAATCAATATCTCAGGCATCAGTGTATTAATAACCGTTTCATGCCATAGCTTTCTGTGAGGGAGTTTTCATAGGTAGAGGTCTGATTCCTATCACCACCACTGTAAACAATTCTGACTGGGCAGCTTTCTCTAGAGCAAAGCATGAATGACTTTGTTTACATCTTAATCATTTAATTATGCAGAAATTTGGATTCTTTCATCTTAAATTTCTTCAAATCAGAATGTATCATATAGTATTCTGCATATTTCATAAATTGTAGGTTTTCAATTTTTGAAAAACAACATTTAGTTTTCATACGACATCCAACGCAAGTCCCAAAAGACCAAGCGTTCACAATCCTGTGGCCCAGCTCTTCTCCATCCTGTAACGTCCAGCTTTGCTGTCCCTGCTGCTCAGCTTTACTGTCCACGGGTCATCAGGTCCACTAGGCCTCCTCCCTCAACCCACATGGCAGAGTTCTCGTCCCGTTCCCCGCAGTGTCCCCAGAAGCTGATTATAGTGCTCTAAAGACTGTTCACTCCTAAACACTGCACAGCCCCAGCTGCTTTCAGCTGGGAGAAAAGAACGGCTTGGTGCCTCCCTCTCTCTCCTCTCTCCCCCTCTCTCAGCTCAGTGGTACGTATCAGAAGAGCAGACAAAAAAGGAGCCATCTGTCATGCATTATTCAAACTTCAAAGCAGCTAGAAAGTGAAATGACTGCGCAGGTTAGGGTAGATTTAATTACAGGGGAGCAGTTTTGCGTCCGTCACGCAGGAGCACCCCGCCTCCTGCACACCTGTAGCAAGAACTGACCAACATTCTTGTTTCAAAATCACATCAAAATGACATTTTGTCTTTTCCAAACATCTTGACAGAAAACATGAACACATCTGCACATCTACTCATAAAAATAGTCCTTCTCTATAGATCGGACTTCACGATTCAGTCTCCTGAAACACCTGCTGATCCTCAAACCTCCACTGTGTGAACCTCCTGACTGGATTTGTACACTGGATCCACATGAAACTTGTGCAGTTAAACAAATTTGTCAGTCACCACCTCCAGAATAGCAATAGTGGTAGAAAGTGCACTGATTTGACATTAAGGACACTGATAATAGCCTACTTTGAGAAGCTCATCTAAAGAGAGCTCATCTAAATTCCAATTTTACAAAATTGTGCTTAATCTAATGGTTAAAAAAAGTAATTCAGAGTGGTTTGATGTTAAATGCCCCATTCTACAGAAAGCTGCAGTCAGAACTGTTCACAGTGGTGGTGATGGGAAGCAGACGTCTGAAGAAATAAACGCTTCTGGGAAGCTCCCTCAGTTAAAGTTATGGCATGAACGTGCTATGAATATGCTGCCTGATGCCTGAAACATTGTTCCACAATCGTTTTTGACATGTCAGCCTAAAATGTACGTTTTATAAATATATTTATGGTAGAGAGGTAGATCCTGGGTATTGCAAGGCAAAATAAGGCAATTTGTTGAAATTGACTATTTTTATATTGCTGATTACAAATTATATCTCAAAATGCACATGGGGGATCATGAATTGCTTTGAATAATAAATAAAATGGCAACATTTGTGTTGCTTTTGTTTGTAAACAACACAACCCTTATTACCATCATTGTAAACAACTCTAAATGGCTCTGTGTACATCCCAACAACTGAGCTAGGCCCAAAACATACTTCACACAAGGATGCAAACGCAGACGTTCAAAATTGTGTCATAGCGCATTTCAGAACGCAACACAAGCACAAGCTGCAATCTGAGCGTTACAGCAAGGGGCACTATAACAACAGCCAAACCAGACTAAGTGGTCCGGTACCACCAGCGTGCTTTCTCAACTGCCATAGCAGACAAGTAGTTGAGTCTTATGCAAAGATGTCTTACGTAAACATTAAATATGTTATCGCCTTTCTATAAGAAGTAAAACGGCTTCCTCTCCTCTACTCGTCCACGCTTATCTGTTGAGGCTGTTGGAATATGTCGTCTTCAGTACTGAGGGCCGAGCGTTTGCTGAAGGGCCGAGCGTTTGCAGCGTGCTGGCTGAGCGCTGTCATTTACGCTTATGTACTTGCGATAAGCTTGTTTCTGGCCTTATGTAGAAACTGTGAATCTCAACTAAAAATGCTTAGTGTTTTAAATGGAAAATCTCATTAGTATTGAACCAGTATTGGTCAATGTTCAAGGTTTCAACACTGCAAAAGCAAAAAATGGTACTGTGCCATCTCTAATAGCTAACTGTTAACATCCCAACAATAATATTGTCCAGTCGCCCAAGCCTACCTGTAGCGCAGCCACAACAGAGCAGCGGGGCCTGCTGAAATACACAACCTGCTTCATTATGTCTGTGTGTGTAAAACCACAAAAATCATATGTAGCCTTCCGGAAAAAAGGGTCCCCCATTTATACCAGCACAATACGTGGCACAAGATGCTAAACCACCATTTGCATTCGCTGGGCTCAATATCCGGCTCCGCACACAATCGCATTTTCTGCTACATCCTCCGGGTTCCTGTTCAGCCATTGTCCTGGGCTCGTCTCCCAGGCTTCGCAGAAAACCTCAGCGTGTAACAGCAGACAGTGACGGCACAGGCAGGCCTAATCTCCACAACAATCTCTGGCAAAACATGAAAGGCTGCTTGGATGGCTGCAGCAGCTGAAAATTGCAAAAGAGAAGTTAAAAAGATGCAGAGAGTCAGTGCCTGTCACAGATCTGTGTTATTTTACAGCCCGAATGTGTTTAATCACATACGCAAAGCAAAACAGCAAGAAGTAAAGATGGCCTGCATCTTTATATGGACCTCATGTCCTTCTCTTGAGCTTGGAAACTTGTTGTCACGCTAGGCTTCAGGGGGAGTAAGGTAGATCATTCACCGCACAACATGAAGCCTCCCATTCTTAGAATACAGGATGAGCAGGCAGCCAGTGACTCTAATTAATCAGTTGAGCTAATTGATCTAATTAAACCAGCAATTAAGTCTGAACACCAAACCTCACGCTTAAGGGCCGGATCAAAAAAACAAAAAGGAGGCGCACCCATTTGCCTGAGGAAGGAAAGAGCTGAGCTGCAGGCAAAGGCCTCCTCGGAGAGAAAATAAACACGGAGTTCTCGAAAACAGACGACAATCGAAGCCTTAACACACAAGAGCTTCCTTCCTGACGGCCTTGGTCTGCTTCCTTGCTCAGACCTTTACACTGACCATAGCTAGCAGCTTACAGCGCTATTAATCTTAAAGGCTAGATAATTACCCCCTCAATGGCTGCCACCTTCCTGGACGAAGTGGGCCAAGCACGTGCCGCCGCTTCCTGCACTTTCGTTTCACTAGAGCTGGACCATCTGGATTCCCTCTAGCACAAGCTATAGAGGCTGACCCATGATTTGGCCGCTCAACAACAGAGCAAGAGGGCAAAAGAACCAAATCCACAGATCTGTTGAAAAGTTGGTGAACAAAAAGCACATAACTGGTTCTAATCTGGCTCTTACAGCAGTTCAGTCACATCCACAGAGGGCTGCTCAAGAGGAGGACTCTACAGGCTCCAGACAGAAGCTGAGGTTGATTATGCTGTGCTAAGCTGAGCATTATCAATACATAAGATACCTCACTCATTGCCAGGCCAGGTCTGAGTTAGTGACTGTTGTGGCCGTCTGCAGTGAGTTAAACTTTGGCTAGCCTGCTGTATGCTGCGTATCTGAAGCTCACCACTGAGGATAAAATATCAACAGGACACATTAGGCATGCATGGTTTAAACCAGAAATGCCTGGCAGAGTTCACCAATTGGAATGGTTCCCACAAGTGAAACAATTGACCTCATTCACCAATATCCTCCGCAAATTTTTCCTTGAAAAGGCCCTAAGAAAAAGTCTACGTCAGATTCATGACGAGTTCTTATACTGTAGAACTGTTCTTACCTTTATGCTCTTGAGTGTGTGTAGTTTCTGTTCTTATCTAAGAACAAATCCCCAATAAGAAAACTTTGATGAATGTCAGAAACTTCGTGAAAATTGTGTAAGAAGTTTCTTCTTAAGAATGGTTGGTGACCGAGGCCCAATGTTTTGTTCCAGTGATCGAATACCAATAGTGGGACTGTGCTATCTAGGGACCCGCCACTACAAATCCCACTCAAAGGAACACACTTACACAAGGGTTTAACAAAACTGCTAAAACAGTGATGTCACACGACTGACTAGCATAAAACCATTCAAATGTTAACCGTATTGCCCAAATGCCCCTCAGTCACTTCCGAAAGCTCTGCTGTATCATCTACCATGGAAACCACTGTCATAGTAGCAAACCTTCAAATATGTGGTGAGGAGAAGTGAATCTGTTCTTGTAATTTTGCTTGAGAAACTTTGCATCAAGTTCAATTCTGGCATGTGAATTCACATCCTTAGCCAACAGCACTACTACTTTGGCTGCATTGTCCTGCAGGGCTTCATATAGCAGCACTGTAGATCCAACATGGAAGAAATGGTTCATTTTAGCATCATCTAAGAATTAATAATTCCTCCTCACTGGCTATAAATAAGCCCATAAAAGACAGAATGAGATACGCAGTCAGTCAGGAGACTGAGACAGATATTAGCTGGTATAACTATCTATACTTTTGTGTTTTTACTGTTAGAGGTGGAGGAGTTGGCAGGCTTAGCTGCTTGGCTAGTGCTGCTGCACATGCTAGTAGCACCACTGCAGCAAATCATGCTAGTTATCTACTTTTTGCTGCATGCAGTTCTACATCTTTAAAAAGATGGTTCTTCCAAGGATTTTTTGTTTCAAATATGAGCAGGTCCTCAGTGTTCATCAGCTGTTTTCAACAAAAAGCCAACATCCAGTTAATATCATGCGCTGTGGCCAATCGCAAAAGTTTTGAAAAAAGAAAGGAAAAAAAAAAAAAGACGTGCTGTTTTTGTGACTGGCACAATGTTGTTGCTGCTCCTTTGAAAACTGTGGAACAATCCATCTTCAACCACAACATAAAAACAGCATAAGGCATAACTTTCCAAAAATTGGAACTACTACTAGTTCCAGAGTAGTAGAAGTTGTACTAGTGATATACTGCAGGGCTACTCGTGGTCCACCAATTTTAGGCCTGTTATAGTATCTACAAAATGGTGAAATTCATAAGAAATGAAAACATACAACAATCTTACATTTCACCCTACCCCAAAGCCCAAAGTGAGCTCAACCCCGTCTTAGGTCAGTGATTCAAGAAGTACATACACAACTGGTGCTAATCCCACCCTCAGAGTAGTTCAGTCAAACCCGCAGAAGGCGAAAGAATTTCACAAGAGGAAGATACAGCTCTGCGCATTCCAGACAGGAGCTGAGATCTCAGGGAAACGAGGCACAGTTTATCAGAATTAAAAGCAAGTTGTTAAAGTGATGAACCCTGGGGCTCCCCACCACTCCAACTCCAACCCTCGGGCAAGCTCTTCTGTTCTCCTGTGTGTTGAAAGTCTCATGGATTACCAGGGCATGTGACACAAGGAGAAAAAGGACAAAAAAACATTTAATAAGCCATGAATTCCACACAAAAGCAAAAAAAAGAAAGATCCAACAGAAGCAGACTTTAAAGGGAGGGAGGAACGGGGGGGCTCAAGGAGGTACTGAGAGAAAGTGGCAAGAGGAAAGCGAAGGGAAGTGAAATTCTTTAGAGAGGAAGTGTGCTGTGAGTCTTTGCAGGATCCCTGCCTGCTGCTGTTATTTCAGGTGCAGCACCTTGATCTCCTGAGCACACAGCTGTGCACAGAGCTAATTATTAGGGGTGGGATCAAAAATCAACATGGCAATATATAGAGCTTGGTCCTCTAGTGATATATTAAGGATTGGCATTAAGTATTGATGTTTTTATTAAAGGTACAGGTGCTCTACATGTTTGGTTTTTTTTTGTACATTACCACTTCAACTTTGTGGAATAGCACTGCTTCATACCTCATCAAGGGGGTGGTATTTAGGCCAGGGTGAATAAAAGTGCTTTACCTCTGGCAAAATAGATGGTAGAAGGTGAGGATTAGTGAATTACAAGTCTGTACTTGCAATTTTGCATGAGAAACTTCGCATCAAGTTCAATTCTGGCATGCGAATATACATCCTTTGGCATTAGCTCTACTGCTTTGGCTGCATGGACCTTCAGGGCTTCACATAACAGCAATAAAGATCCAAAATAGAAGAAATGGCTAATGTTAGCAATGTCAAGAATGAATATTTCTTCCCCGCCAACTATAAAAAAAAGGGGGAATGTAATATACAGTCAGTCAGGAAACTATTAGCTGGTATAACTATCTATACTTTTATATTTTTACTGTTTAAGGTACACATGTTGACAAGCTTAGCTGCTTGACCAGTGCTGCTGCACACACTAGTAGCACCACTGTCTCCAATCATGCTAGTTACCTACCTTTTGTTGCGTGCAAGTGCATCTTTAAAAATATGGTAATTTAAGGGCTTTATTGAAAAGACAAATAGTTCTATGTGGGACCATGAACACCTAAAGAACCAGATGCAAGCATAAGTGGTGTTGTATGGTTCTATACAGCACCAAATAGGGTTCTTCTCTTGTTAGAAGCTTGACATCATACCAATAGCAGAACTTTTGGTGCTACATAGAACCAAAAGTTCTATATAGAACCATATACAACACTTTCTCAATTAAACTGAAGAGCCATTTCACCATGCAAAGTATCATTTAAACATGCAAACGGTTCTTTTTGTGTGTACATAGAACCAATAGCACCCTTAAAGAACCACCTTTTTCAAGAGTGTAGAATCAGGCTTTCACACGCTGGATGTTTATGTGCAGCGAGCCTCAATGTCTTGGACTGGGGCCATGTTGTTTTCAACAATGCACATATTAATTAGACCTCAGAATTACAAAAGAACCATTCTGAGACCACCTTGAAGGATGACCTATGTTCAGATCGTTCCTGGGAACATTTATAGGGGGCTCAGTTTATTGGATATGATTACATAAGCACAGAAAAGCATGACTCAGCCACCTGAACCAATGTGATATGCTGAAACATGTAAAAATGCCATCTACAGAGGACTGGAATAAAAAATGAATATGGCAAAATATACAGTGATACTACTGTTACCATGAGCACCACATCATGATAACACTGTATTACATTTTACTCTGTGGGGCTGCAAATTAGCTTCAGCTAGAAGCCCTTACACGTGTTCCACTGTAGTGTCCCTGTCAAACACACAAACGAACACAATAAATCCCACCTTTACTAAATAACTTCCCCCGCATCCCCCCATGAGGACAAAATCCAAACTCCCAGATATCGAAACCTACTGGAATAAATGAAAAGAAGCACTATTTCTGGTCCCGGATGTCTTCCGTTATTGCAAACCTTAATTTTTTTTCCCTGTTTCTTTTCCTCCCGCCACGTCTTCGGTATCGATCGTGATGTAATTGCCTCTAAAACGCTGGTGTACCGAGGTGCTTCCACTATCAATGGCATGTGGGGCATACTGGGATTTTTCACACGGAGCGCAAATAAAGCGCCGGCGCCCATCCCGGCCGTTATTAAAAGCAAGCGCCGGGGTAAAACCAGCGGCAGTGCATTTCTACAGTAATTCCACTTGCAGGGGCATTTCATCAGAAACTGGGCCAGACTGGAGCCTAATTCACACACATACACACACATGCTAGACTTTTACTAAGACTAAGTGGGACAGGCACACAGCACTCACGAGGGAGACACCCTGTCTGGAATTAACTGCACAGCTTTCATTAAAAAAAAAAAATAATAAAAATTCAGCTCTTAAATGAGCAGCAGCGGCATTAATAGCCAACAGAGGATGATTTAGAGTGGAATTAGCCCTTTTTAAAGCCAACGCTTCTTCAAAGGCCTTGAGGCGTTCTCCAGCGCGGCCGGCAGGTACAGAATATCCTGCTTGTGCAACCTTCAAAAGCCTCAAGGTAAAGGCATCGGAAAAGCTAATACACTTAGAGAGACACTTAGCACCAGAATACGACACCCAGTGACCTAGCAACTATCCAATCCTCTCATAACACTCCTCTAAAGAGGGCCAGAGGAGAGCGAGAGGAGCTTTTCAAAGGACACACCACACACAGCTTCCTTTTTAATGAAGGAAAACTCAGTTTTTTGGAAATACTTTGACATTCAGGCAATTAAAAATTCATTTCTTTTCACACTTGGTCACAGTCAGCTTAGCTTAGCAACACCATTTTAGCCCCTCTACACACAGTAGACAAGGACAAGGACAACACAGTAACCTCTACGCCTGGCCTAGTATAATCAATAGGGACAGGTAGTTAGCACATCCACAAAACACTGAAGTAAAATCCTATAACGCTGCACACTTCATTCAATCAAACCAGCTCTATTTTAATGATAATCAAGTGCCATTAGAATTTGATTAAAGCTACATTTTACACTTTTAAACAAAGATAAGCCCAAAATCAACACATAAATGCTTAGCTTAGCATAGCATAATCAACAGAAGGGTATTTGTAAGGTGCTATAAAGCTGTGAAATTGCCATTTAGGCAGTGAAAGTCGGATCAGCTTGGCAATAACATTTTAGCCTCTCACACATGCACCTCATAGCTTAGTACAGCATGACCAGCAGGAACCACTAGCACAGCTCCAAAGCGCTGAAGTAAATCTCATCAGTACTGGTAAAGTAAAGTAAAGCTGCACATTGTGTTATCTTCAAAATAATCATGTGGAATTGACATTTAGGCAAATAAATAGTTATTCCCCGCATTTATTACGCGTATCCAAAGCCAGATAAGTGCACGGATATCATTAGCTTACATTCAGCAGTACAACAACACAGGAATCGTTTAGCACAGCATAGCAAAACCAATACGAACAGCTAGCGTTAGCTCACATACCATCCTGAGGTAAACCTCATGAGCACAGACTTATTATGAAGTCTTAGGAAGCTAAATATATATTTCACACTGATAGTCCTGTGAAATAATTGGTATTTAGGCAATTAACTACATTTTTCCACAACTATTAAAACCAGACTTTACAACATTTTAGCCTCACTACACTCTGGACAAGAACAGCACAAGAAGCTTAGCATAGCATAATCGGCCAGTAGGGTTAGGGTTAGATTGTTAATAACACACAATGGTTATGAACATATACAAAATGTGGGGCATTATTTTGTAGATTATTTCTTTTAAATTGGAAAAAAACAATATTATGCCTCTAATATTGTTTATAATTTAGCGACACACCCCCAAAGCGGCAGTTGGTGAGGGAATCGATTCAGTTCGCTGTACTGAAAACGCAATGCAAAATATGTAAATAAATCACCATAAAAATACAAACTCCTCACGTTGGTGTTCACCACACTCCGTTTATTTTAAAGCTCTATTACGTCATTTTATGAATATTATTATTTTTGACACTTGCATTTAAACAATCCTGAAAATTGGGTGCTGCAGCCCCCTCAGCACCCACCCTTCCAGCAATTTTCAAACCACTGTAATGATAATCATGCGCTGCAGAAGTCCACTAATGCTCTTATGTGGAGCTTCTGCAAACACTAGCTAAGCTAAGCAGTCCTCGAACCACAGGCAGGGAAAATAGTATTGATAAATGCATAATGTTCCTAATAAGTTGGAAAAATGTTTAATTATCACTTTAAATTCTGTTTGAGGGGCGAGGGAGAACCAGTACACTAATCTCTCTCTCTCTCTCTCTCTCTCTCTCTCTCTCTCTCTCTCTGACAGTACAGAAAAAACTCATCTAAATTTAGCATCAGATTTATCAGGCTGTAGCAAAATGAGAGAGAGGGAGTGTGTGTGTGTGTGTTAGAGAGAGGGAGAGAGAGAGAGAGAGAGAGAGAGAGAGAGAGAGAGAGAGAGAGAGAGAGAGAGAGAGAGAGAGGGGAAGGGAGAGGGGATGAGAGAGATAGAGAGAGGGGGTGAGAAAGGCAGGGATGGCAGGCGGATTGTGGTGGGCGTCGACAGAGGGGAACTGTTCGTCATGAGTCACGTTCAGACAGAACCAAAATACATCTCCGCTAGGCTTCAAAATAGCACAGAGCACTGACGCTGGACTGGTGTGCCACACACACACACACACACACGCGTGCGCAAGACAAAAGGCCTGCCCCCCAGCAAGATCACAGCAGAGGAGGAGGAGGAGATGGGAATTTAAAAAAAGCTCAAGGAAACAAGCCCAACACAGGGAGGGAGAGAGAGAGAGAGAGAGAGAGAGAGAGAGAATAAGAAAGATAGGAAAGCGACAGAAGCGAAAAAGAGAAAAAAGGAGAGAGAGACAAAAAGAAAGGACAGAGAAAGGTAGAGTGAGAGCATCAATGAGAAAAAGATGGAGAGAGTGAGAGAGACAAAAAGAGAGAAAGGTAGAGTGAAAGCATCAGCGAGAAAGAGAGAAAAAAGATTAAGAGAGAGAGAGAGTGAGAGAGAGAAAGGAGAGAGAGAGAGAGTGAGAGAGAGAGAAAGGAGAGAGAGAAAGAGAAAACCCCCTGCAGCCACTCAGGCAGATAAAGTGTAGAAGTGCTGCAGGAACGCATGAAGGACACGGAGACAAACCTACAGCAAATCCAACTGAACACAGCAGCACTTATTAGTCACACTTATTACAGAGTTTATTCAGAGACAGACTGACATTTAGGCAATTAAATCCTTTATTTTCCACACTTTGTCAAAGTCAGATAAACTCAGCAACACTATTTCCTCCTCGCTGCACTCAGCTTAGCTTAGCGCAGTCCCAGGACAACGTAGGAACCCTTCAGTCCTCTTAGCCCATCATAGTTTCCTTTGTTTCTCCTCTCTCCCTTTCAGTCGTGTACAGTTTATGCTGATTGCACATGTAAGGGTCAACATTAATAGAAGGGCTGTGCTGCTATGGGGATTGAGGCCAATGACGATATCCAATATGCTTTTTGGCGTACATATCTGTTGATTTCAGGGCCACATATGTATACATTCATTATACAGAGAAATTGGGACTAAAGCTACCTGGACTAGCACTGCTGAGAAATAGTCATCTGCAAAACATTCTACTCTTCCAGAGTATAATAACCGTATCACCAAATATCAGTTTGAAATATCTAAATATCTGCCAAATGCTAATCATTTTTGCTGGTACTTGCCAGTACCAGTATGCCGTCTGATACCCAAGACACTGTTTTACAAATGTTCTTGGCCTAAAGTTTATTTTTAAAGTATGTGCCTGTTGGAGGGATGCATGCAGAGCATTGTGAGGCAAAAAACAGTCCCCAAGGAAAACTCATATTTTTCACATTTACAGCTATGCTACTATCAACAAGGTTACAGTAAAAATCAATACTGGCAATTTTGGACAGTAAATAAAATGGCTATATCGGTGCTGTAGGCATCATGACACCTGGTTCTCATCACCACCACTGTAAAGAATTCTCAGTCCCTAGAATAGAGTACTTTACATGAAATGCGCAGCAATTTTAAAAATGTGGGCGGGGTTTCCCCTTTAAGCACACATATGAAGGTCAGAACAGAACAGGACAGCTGGCGCTATGTTTACCCCAAGTAGGATCTACATTTACTTTTTCACTTTCTCCTTCAACACAAACATGGACCACACTTTGCTTGCTCTTTTCCAAGCCATGCAAATGTCGCTGACGTGCTCAGGTCTTCTTCCTCCTCAGAGCTGGAGCCTGTTCAGCCGCTCAACGTATGAGTTCATTCGAGTTCAGACAGGGACTGCACTGCAAATACTCTATCCTTCCACCTTCCCCTTCCCTCCCTTTCTCAGCGCTGCAGGATATGCCAGCATAAAGCTGTGCTAAGTTTCCAATCAGAAGGAATATCTCAACATATAAATGAATGATAGCGTACAAATAACAGAGCCCGTCTCCCCGCTGACGATGCCGCACCGCTCCGGCAGTTTAAGGATAAAGTATTCACGCGTACGGCAAAACAAAAGATCATGAGTGTAGGGCTAATTACTCTAAAGCACAAACATCCCACCTCGGCCTAAGATAAATCACTTTAAGCGCTATGACTAAGCAGTTGAATAAGGCAGAGTCTAGTGGAAGCTAACTGAGAAAAAGCTCTGGCAGCGCTGTGGTAGAACACTAGCAGCCGGAGATAATTGTCCACTCTTCCAAAGGTGCTCTAATAGGCCTGCTAGGCAGCAAAGGCTGCGGTCTGCAGAAGCTGGGGCTAGTCTGTCAAACACAAACCCCTGCTCGTGCCGCACTGCTTGGGAGGAAAGAGCTCGGGTGGTTTATCCACCTTCTTATTTGCCAGTGAATGACCTTGATCGAACTGGAAGTTCAGGGCAGGTGAACGTCCTTTCGAGTCAGGATGATCATTTACACAGGCAACTGACGTTTTATCGTTGGCAAATCAAAACCTCGTTAACCCTTTACCTCTTTTCGTTTTTAACATCATTTGTAAAAGTTAGCTCTCCATTATATTGTGTAAACATTTCATCACAAATGTAACAATGATGGTCCAAAATCATCACGTTCCCTACAGCTTTACCCTAAACTTTTCGAATGAAGTACCAAGATATGAGGTTTTGTTACAACAGCGATGTTTCAGAAGTCACCAATGAGGTCACCGAACAGGGGGCTGTGAAGTCCATTCCTGGATGCCCAGAGTCCTGCACAGTTCGATCTCTAATACCTACTGAACCTGGCAACTATCTGCTGGGTTGAGCTAGGTGTGCTTGAGGCATGGAAATCAGTAAGTCTACACTTTTTTAAAATGGTAGGAAGATACCAAAAAGATTGCGCTAGCAAACCAGAAATCTCCAACTACAAAGCACTTGCATTTGTAATTATAACTTTATGAGTGGAAATAGTACCATTCAGACAATTCTCAGCAAGTGGGACCAATCCACCAATAAAGTTTCTGTAAAGTTCCCATTTCAGGCAAACAAGGTTCCTGGATGTCAGCAGATTTGAACAAGGTTCGTCTGAGCTGGAAAATCCCCAAACTGCACTGGATATTTTCACAATGGCAGAAAATGTTAGGAAGATACTAAACAGCTTTCTAGCAAACTAGCTAACCATGTTTCTGACTACAGTACCAATCCACCTATAAAGTTCCCTGTTTCCATGATTTTTGTTATGTTAGTTTCCCTCCTCTAATGCCTACCTAACCTAACAACTAACTGCAGGTTGAACCAGGTGTGTATGAACAGGAAAATCCCCAAACTGTGTTTGATATTTTTACAATCTGAGAAAATATTAGAAAGATACTAATGCTAGCAAACTAGCTAACCATGTTTCTCAATACAAAGTGCTTGGAACATAAAAGCTTTGTAATTATGACTTCACAAGTGGCCATTCTGACCACTCCCGGTAAATGGCACAATCAACCTGGAAGGTCTCAACGAAAGGAAGCAGCTGCCAAGGCCAGCGTAGAGGAGTTAAAGGACAGAGAGCTCTCTGAATGACATTCAGCGCTAGAAATGTCAGCCTCTTTTACTTGGCGGCTGTAAAAGCTGGTTTGCAGCGTGGGGGTTTGAATCGCAGGGCAGGGATTTGAAACAGCCGAGATGAAGTGCGTGAGGAGTTGCGGCACGTCTCTGCGACAAGCGTAGCAGAAAATTGATAATTACTCTTTGGGCACAGCTGTGCCTAGTCATCAGGTATGACAAACAACGGCAAGAGAGAGGAAGGAGGGGAGGGAGAGGGACGCCAAGCCCAGGTGGGCTGCCTGCTGCTGGGCTGTGCCTTTGGAGGGTCCTTCAAGTGCTCCTGAGGCCCTGCTAGACAGTCTGGTTATAAGGCTCAGGCCTAGGCCTGGAGCCAAGGACTGGGCATGAGGGACAGTGCCAAGGGGGCCGCCTCCAGGCATGTCACACTCCACGCTCTTACACACATTCACACAGATGAGCGAGACCAAAATGCAACTTCAGCTCCAGGATTCCATCTGCCCCCTCCTCCAGCCCCTGACCCCAGAACTAATCTCCCGCCTCTGCACCCTCTGCATGCTGATTACTAACCCAGGCGTGGGCCTCCATTATTGGACAAGGCAGGCACACAAGGGGCCATATCACTGGGCTACAGCTTCCTGAGTCAGGGGCCCAGGACCAGTGCCATCCCTCCACTGTAGAAACATCATGCCCCGACTCAATCTGAGTGTTCTGATGGAGGCATATCTTAATTGATCGGCATCAGCTACACTGAGCCTGACTTTGATCCTTTCATAAGGCCGTCTCACCCCATTTACCTGTTTACACCACTAGCCAGGTTTCTCTCCAGCTGTCAAATTAAATTAATGCAAATGACTGAAATGTCACAAATGAATTATGCAAATTAAGCTGCAATAACTGAAAAAGAGAATAAAAAAATTGTAAAAGCACATCTGAGAAACATGGGCTGAGTTTAGAGAAAAACCTAGTAGCTTGTTGTTTTGTTTAAGTTCATTTTAATGTCCATTAAACAGGGGCAGGCACTACATACCTGTCCACCATCTGTCTACCGCCATTGTTTTCTTTCTATGATTTTTTATTTTTTATGATCTTTTCTGCCTTCTCCCATGTTTTGTAGTTACTATCAGTCAAAAACAGAAACCCTTGATTATTATATCAAGGGTTTCACATTTACAATGTAATTTTTACACATTTATATTTGGCAAAATTTATTCATCTTATGCAAGCAAACAAACTTCTATTCATTATTTCTCATTTCTATCAACTATTTGTCAAGTTTTCAAAATACTCGTAGTTTGTATGAAATTTGCATTTATATTCTTTATTAGTAGGTCAATAAATAACCTAGTTTTGAGAGAAATCTAGCAAGTTTCTGTTTAGGTCTATGGCTATAAATTACACCATATAAGCACAAATATAAATGTTTATTAATTAGTGTTAGGTACCTTTTGTCCGTTATGTTCATTTCTTCTAGAAAACATTGACGTTTTATAGTTACTACCAGACAAAAAACAGAAACACCAGTCAGTCCAGTGTTTTTTCATTCACACTTACATAATTTGGCAAATGCATTTCCATCGTAATTTATTGGAAAAAAGTGTCTCCACCTTAAGCGGGTGTACAAATATATTCGCCATTCATCATTTTTACCCTGCCTTTTTATTTGATTTTTCAAAATATGCAAAAAATTATGCAGACTGAATCATAGCCACTGTCACAGATGATTATACTTACAGCAAACTTACAGCAGTAAAGTATGTTTTCAGAAGTTAACAAAGCAGTTCCAGTGTTGGAATAAAAGTAGGCTAATTTGTATGCCAAAAATTAGTATTCGCAAATCGCCAGTCGTAGCTCAGAGTCTATGCATATACTAAAGATGAAGTAGTTTTATTGCAGCATTTTTAAGTAACTGCAGCCTAGCATATCTTACCTAAATTGGATGGGTTTTACTAATGTTAATGCGTCCCATGTGGCTGTATTACCTACAAAAATACAAAAAAAAAACAGATCTAAACTTAATAATAAATGACTCGGAGTGCAAAGAAAAACCTGACTGGGACATCCCTGCCATGCAGTACATGGCTAGAGCCACCGAAGGAGCTAATGTTGTGGCTGTCCCTCCTGTGAAGGAAGGCCCTGCTGGGGCTTTGGAGGTGGCGCTGAGGTCCCTACTGGTCCTCCTCCTTGCCTGGCTCTCCTCATTACTGTCACTCAAAGAGGAGCTCCCAGACAGGCCGGCTGGAGCAGCCCGGTGCCCTCCCCTGCTCACCACTTGCACACGCAGCGAGGCAGCCGACTGCCAGCGATAACTACACGGCCCGGAACCCCCACCCACCACAATCTAATTAGCCAAGAGCCAGGAAGACAGAGGGAGCGCGCTCTAACCCAAAGAGGAGACAGGAGGCACACACACACACACACACACAACACATACGCACGCACGCTCACACACAACACACCACATGAATAAACATCTGCCATAAACGTGTAGAAACACACCCAAACACGCGGGCAGGCGTAGACAGACACCGCCACAAACCCTTGGAAGCCAATCTGAAAGTGGGTATGAATCTTTAGCGCATCAACGCTGAAAAACAAACTCTTATATTTGTAAACATGAAGGTTCCAAAAGGGGTTCTTTGGAGCAATGCCACTGAGGAACCACTTCTTAGGATCTTCAACAAGAGCCCCTACACCCTCCCTACCCTCCCCAGAGTATATTGATGGCCGGCCAAGTATATTTCGTCACATTGTAACCACGCTCAATTTCTATTTCGGTCCACTTACCAAATTCCAAACACAAAATATGCTATATTCATATGATTAAACTAGGCACACATTGTCAGCGATCACTCTTTTTCTGGCACGTCATTTTCATGACCTTTCCATAACTTTTACTTTAGCCGCTTCAGACAAGTTTGTGAGGAGCTTTGCATCCAACAACAAAAAAAAAACAGGAGGTTTAACATTATCCAAGAGCTTGAATTAAAAAACAAATGCTACTGTAATTTTGGATATACACATATACACAAATAACCTACCCCTCCATGGGGTTCTTCAGAAAGAACCATTCAGTGGGAAATCACTATAAGCAGGCCTGTGTCCAGTGATAGATAACCAAGTTACTGTTACCGTGAGCATACAAAGTCACCTACTTTTACACAACAGACAAAACAGCTTCAACCTCTCGAACAACATGAGCTAAAACATGTCTCTGCTCTCATTCAGCAGGTGAAACTGGCTGTTTCTTATGGTTAAGCTAAGCCAAGGTGCCTCAGAGAGTGACGCCTGTGTGACACCCACAATCCCATTCTTTAATAAGAGATTAATTACAGCTTTATAGCCAAACTAAAGATGACAATATACTGCAAAACCAACTTTTATTGAACAGTGTTATAACTCTAAACTCTATAATGAGTTTGCCCCTTCATCTGCTCAAAATGAGCAGACAAAAAAGATACTTGTTTTTGTCATTGATTTTACCATTACTTGTATTGCTACGAATGTTAAAAGAAGATAAAGGAAAAGAAGTCAACCCGCCCCCACATGGTTTAACTGCATACTGCAGTTTTTCCAGTTACCAAAATAAGAGGACTCAAGGCCTAACTCAAAGGTTTAGGTGCTCCAGAGAACCATTTTGGCACCTTTATTTTGAAGAAACTAAGCCCCCCAACAATGCACTCAGGCAGCACGCAGATTGCAAATGTTTAGAGTCGTGCGCTCTTCCAATTCACTCCACCCCGGCGTTTGAAGGAGATTTATGAGATCCTATCTCCGCTTGGCCGCTTTTTACACAGGCCATTTCAAATCAGAAACAAAAGGGTAAGGAGGTTATTCCATCTCCAGACACTTTGATCCATCTATTACCTCCCAAGAATAACAGCCTCTCCCATCCTCCCATGCTCAAACGGGCTTGTTTGTGTCTGCGACGGGCATTCTTGTTTTTGTGGAGTTCTTTTTTTTTTCCAGGCCCCAAGGGTGAAAGCGGGGTGACGATAAAGCAATCCCATCAACTCCACGCTGATTGATCGACTACCCCCAATCCAGGTTAGCTTTGCTAGATATCGGATTGTTTCTTGTTTTTCACTGAAAAGTCAATGGACTTCCTGTCTGCTGCGGGGAAACTTTTTTTTTTAACCGGAATTTCTTTTCTTAACTAAAACACACATATATATGCTATTCACACTCACAGCTGGAGAGCTTTGTTTATACCCCAGGTTGTTTTGTATCTGAAAAGTGGGTAAAAAAAAAAAACACAAAAGACGTATCGGAGTTGAAGTTCAGCTACTTGCAGGGCTTCGGGAAAATCTAGCGCTATTTGAAAGTCTTTAGAGAGGGTTTGACGGGAGCATTAATGGTGCAGCGCGCTCCCTGGCAGCTTTCATTTTCTCAGCAGTCCACTGAGTCAGTTAAAATGATTATCATTTTTAGGTTCACTCAGTTTGGAGAAGCTGACCGGAAACACCACTGCATGAGAGAACAATGTCACACTGATATGGAATTTCTGGGCATATGATAATAACTGATCATTAAGAGCTTATTGTGACCAATCCTGATATCTAACTGGTCATTTTTCACATCTGATGGCTGGTCTTGGGTCCTGATCTCAGCCGTAGTGGGCGATACAGTCGTCCTTCATGCAGCAAACTGGGGTTCAATTCCCCAGTTGGGTAATCGCACCATACTTCACCTGGTGTTATTTTCACATACCCCTAATATAACTAAAATAAAAGCACTTCTGGATAAGAGTGCCTGCCAAATGCATAAAGCTAATGTGATATTATTATATGACATGTTAAAAGTCTAAAGTTGGATTATCGGCTGTAAATACTGGACCAAAAATTTGAGATGCACAAAGACGTCAGAATTATATCAGTATCAGCAGATATTTGCTTTAAAAACAACATGGCAGCATCAGGTAGATGTTTCAGTTTGACCAATAGTTTAAACTGATACAATTGTGTGCAAAAGTTTGGGCACCCCTGTCAAATAACATTTCCTTTTTTTTTTTATTTCTTTTTTTTTTACAAGTCAATTTTATTAACTGATAATAATTGAACACATACACATTTTCAGACAAATTTACAGCTGATTTGCTGAATTTAACATATTAGGGAAAAAAAATAAAATATAAAGTGTGAAAAAGTTATGGCAGATTTAATATTTAGTTTTTTTAATGTTATACTCAAATAGATAAATGTGCATTAAAATTAGCAGATAAGTGCCATATTTAACTTTTGAATATGACTGCATTTGATGACTGTGCAGAGCACTTAGGTGATGCATTTTATTCATTTGACTGCATTTTTAACTACAGATAAATTTACATAGGTACATTCTTCTCTAATGCAAATCCAGGTGGATCTAGTCACAATATCCGCAGATTATAAATGTTTATATATCGATTGCCTATGTACATGAAAAATAGTGGATGTCAGCATTTACCTACAATTCCCATAGCAATGCATCCTTAATGCTATTAGGACTGTGCGATTAATCATATTTCTATTATGTCAATCATTAAAGGCTAAGACGTCACAACAGATTAAATTACAATGACGTAATTAGCAGGGAATTAGGTGGGAACAAAGTGTTAGAACCATTAAGTGCTTCCCATGGACAAAAAGTGACTTAACCATTCAGCTACAGAGCCAGTCACAAAACACATGTATGGGATGCAAATGAGCTGATCTCATATATCCACTTCTTACATTTTTTGAACTTATAAACACCAGCTGTGGTAAATTGCTTTAAAATGTCATGATGAATGGACCAATAAAAATGCACCAAAATATTTTTTCCAATATTTTTTCCTCCTCCTGAAAAAGTTACAATTGTGGAGACAGCGATTTTTGTTCTGACCGCGATAATATGTCTATTCATTTGTATGCCTATATTGAAAATAAAAAGTGTACATATTTGTGTTTATAGAATGAAGCATGTCATGGAACTCACTCACATTTGTGGGCTACAAGTTCTCCACAATGGGGCACCGTTAGCAGTCAAATAGTTTGGATGCTTCTTAAAAGCAGTACTTCACATCAGTGGCACTTACAGTGCACAAAATGCGGTTATTTCACTATTTTTATTTTGCATATTATTTCCTGTGCATATTGTGCAGCCCTACTAAATAATAACTACGTCATTAATTTTGCATTTATCAGAAAATATCGGAAAATAATACAGCTGTATGTCGTGTACCTCTAGAAGAGAAAGACAGAGAAGGAAGAAAGCAAGAAAGAGTGATCGAGGTAAACAGAAGTGATGAGAAAAACGGAGGCCCTTGCCTGGTGTCTTAATTGGCATTGGAGCTGAGGGCTTGTAGAAAGAGCAAAGCAGCAAAGCTCCTGGGCCTCTCTCCTCATGCAGTGAGTAAGAGTGAGGCAGGGTGTCTGGAAGCATTTGTGTGTGTATAAGTGTGTGTGTGTGTGACAGGCGTTACCTTTGGACTTCATTAAAAACTTGGCTTGGAGCTCTCTCACCAAGCAACACGTTTTTTTTCTCTCTCCCTGGGCTCCCAGCACCACAGACCTCGCGGGAGCTTTGCTCTCAGGATAAGAACGTTACCAGCACAACACGGCCCCAGAGCGCTTACCAAAACACTCCACTGGAGCCTGCCGCAGCCAGCCACTCTCTCCAGCCCACTATAAAACCAAATAAGCGCTCGACCAGTTCTCCTGGGTCGGTATGTGTTCGGCCCAACTTGGTAGCATAATTCACTGGAGTGCAGATTGTAAGCTCGAATCCACTCTCAGCACTCACACTCGCTGCATTACAAGCCTCGATTCAGATTTTTTACAGTTCACATTCACATGGGCTGCCATTAATGTGAGCACATGTGTGCCACGAAATGACTGACGTTCAACTCAATAATGTCACTTAAAGGAATCACGTGCATTATGAACAACAACAAACTAACTAGCAGAACAAGCCATCATCACAGAGATAATTTGCTCTGAACAGATCTCAGTGAAAAACAAAGATGAAAAGAAAAACAGATTAATTGCTTTTGCACCTGTTTCTGGCACTAAGCTCATGTTCACATTACAGTCACATCACATAGTTATGAATCCGATATGTACCTGATCCAAGACTGCATATGAAATTGGCCTAGATTTGATTTGAAACAAGACGATTTGTGTGTGCTACATGTTTAATCAGATCTGTGACACATTAAGATAAGAAATCTAATTTATGCCACTTCAACCTTGTAATAGGAACAGTCTAATTTCAAATTAGGTGCTGTTGCCACGTTAATGAAAAAAACCCACAAATTACAATATGACCACTCTCATTAAGGTTGCTACGATTCAAATGTATCCAGTCATGGACCACGTATGAAAGTGGCTTTGATCAGCTTTGTTCACACAGCTCGGAAAACCCCAGATTTGGGTCACATTAGATTTGTGCCACTTCAGCCTGGTAATGTGAACACAGCCTAAGTGACCCAAGAGTGATCTTTTGGCAGTGTGAACACACTTCTGCTCTACTCGCACTGACATGACCTACAGAACCTACATGGGCAATGAACAAAAAATTATATTTTGATATCATCCATAAATGCTGTAGCAATAAAAAACAAACAATGCTGAACAAAATGAATCGTTCTAAATGCTACTTAATTTCAATGTCACACTGATATAGCCAAGTCAGATGTGAGCACGGTGATATGTGCATGCTTACATTAAAAAAACACAACTTTCGGTCTACTGTTCACATTGCAGTCATATAGACAGACAGGTAGTTAATACTGGGTTTGGATGTGACAGGGCAGCTTTCAGAAGTGCTCAAATTTGATTCTGTGTTCATGTTGCTCGGAAAAAATCAGATTTGTGTCACTTGAAATATGAACGCAGGCCCAACAAAGCAGGCTCGGTGTCAGGGAAAGCGTTAACAGCTCAGCGGTCACCTCTTCTGAAGCTTCGTGACGAGCCTTCATTTCTATAACGAGCTCCTCTCGCGGCGCGAGTAGCCGTGGCCCCAGCGGCAATTAAAATCGTGTCGGGACACGCCGGGATCTGTTGCGACATCACTGCGCAAAACAACAACAACAACAACAACAACAGCAGCAGCAGCAGCAACAGCAGCGACAAACAGCTAGCAAGCGTCACCTCGGCTACCGGCTTCTCTCCCCCCGTGTTTCTCGAGAAAGACACAATTGGGCCCCATTTCGCACAAAGAACAGGGGAAGGAGGTTGGGGGGTGTGTGCGCATGTGGGGACGGCAGCCGTTTTGCTTTTGATTTCTTTAGCAGCTCACAAGCTTCAGCATTTCTCTCTCATTAGGCCGCGTGTCCCGCCGGCTCGGCAGACTCATCTACACAAATGATAGCGGAGAGTGAATCACACCAGGGTGGATTTATGAGGACGAGAGAGGCTCTTCTAGCGCCAGTCACGCTCTGCCTGTCTCATAGACCTGCAGGATTTCGATCTCAGGTTCAACTTTCTCAACCATCGGCCATGTTAAACATTAATAAACATGTGGAACATTAATAAACTATGAATAAATATTTACATGTAGAACAAAACAGTCTGTGGACATGAACAGAACCATGTATTTACATCAGCTGTACAGCACTGTTACTGTTATTCCACAGTTTATTAGTTTATTACATAGTTAGCACTGAAATCCTTATAAATTCAAGTTTGTGACTGTACTTATGACAATTCTCTGTTTTCAATGTAAGACAATGACAAAAAATGTGTAAATAATGTTTTTCTACTTTTTTTTCTTTACATGTTCAGGTGAACATATCCCCGTATGTGTTCTGGATTGAGAGCAAACTTTTTAAACAAAATAAAAGCACACAACGTTTAAATAAAACACACGAACGGGTATTCCCGACTAGCGCTCTAGTATATTTACCGTCATACTATCTGTCGTATAAATCAGAGCAAAACAGCGTTAATACGGAATCACTGATGAAGTGGCAGCGCTGCTGCTTCGTCAATATGAAAGTAGAACAGCATATATTAAGATGTTTCACTATGACTACAGTTTAACAATGTAAAATATATCAGCGAAAACAAAAAGTCAACTAGAAACTCAAAAGCATCATCACACTTTCTTCCAACAAGGCCAGGGTCCTCCGTCTATTGAACCCTACACTTACTAATAAGCTATAAATCTCCAGACTTATTGCTTAATAACTGCTCTGATTCTAATATGCAAGTTATGTAGTTCAGTGAGTGAAGCCGGGGCCCACATACAGACTCTCTGATTAGCCGATTAATAGGTTTACAATTAAAAGCTATACTATTGAAATTATGAAATTGCATATCTATTACACAGCCAGTTTCACATTTAAATACCAATTTAACTCCCACTTGCATAAGAAAGGAGAAAAGAAATACGTGGAAGTTTCCAAAACTAGAGTTAAAAAAATACGAGTTCAAAAAAATGGTAAACAGATACAGGGAAATTCCTAACAACCACCTGGAAGACCTGGTAGACACCAAAACTGCCCCCATCAGATAAACAGCACTTAAAGCTGCCTCAGATCTGAAAACATCCACAGCCGTCCTTCCACTGTGAGAAGACAACTCAGTGCTGTGGGTCTGAAATATGAGGAGTTGTCAGGAAGCCAGTATAAATGGGCAAATGTGCAACCAACTCCTAAGACTGAACTTTGGCTGTGTGTAAAAATGTCTTCTGCACATTTCAAAGCCCCAAGCAATGTTCATTTGCTAAATTTAACATACTGGGTAAATAAAAGTTTTGGTGTATTATGGCACAGTTGAAATTTCATTTTTAAAGTCAGCAAATAGAAATTATTCACTAAAATGCGCAGAAAAGTGCTGTATTTAAGTGTGTTCCCCTAGAGCAGAGGTCTCAAACTCTTGAACCGAAGGCCGGCTGTGTTTTGATTGTATTTCTACATTAACGGCAAAAAAAAAATTGTGCACTACCTGAACAATTTGAAAGTCATTTTCCATAAAAACAGATTGTTTTATATAAAACAACAGACTACATAAGCTGCAGATCACTGTTAAACCTCTTTAAATGTCTCCAGTGAACTGTAAGTTCTTTAAAACTGCCAATTTGCCTGAACTAGATCTGCCTCCCATAGATCACACGTTATGTTGCGGTGCATGCTGGGAATTGTAGTGCAGGTTATGTTGAAATAGGCTAATATAAATAGAAAGAGCCGTCGAGGGTGTGTTCACTTATTTTCACTTAAAAAAAAAAAAAAATCAACAAAAACGGTTAAACATTTGCACTTGGACTGTATTTTGTTGTTGAAGCTTGTGTAAATTTCTGTCACACGCTTCTTTCGCAGGTGCTTTTCTGACTTTTGTCGCTGAACGACAAAAAAAGTGGCAAAAACATGCAAGACTGTACGAACAACAACCAATTCAAATTCAAGTCCCCTCTGTTACGTTCAAACGCAACACAAATACGGATCTGGACGTAAGCAAGCACGGCCTCCACTTGTTCAAAAGAGCTGAGTGAGAAACGGCTAATATTGCTCTCGTTATCACTGGCGATTTCTAGTAGCGGACACCGGTCCGGCTACAAGACTGGTACAAGGAGCGCAAACAAACAGAGGCGCCCGGACAGGCCGGGCTTATTCATCAGCAGCTCCAGCTTCACTCTGTGCCTTCCACGCACCTGCCCGCTCACTGAAAGAGCTGAAACCGATACCTCCACATAGCGTCCCGGCCACCGGGCGGAAGGACAGAGCGAGAGTGAGAGCGAGAGTGCGGGAGGGAGAGAGGGAGGTAGAGAGAGAGAAATGATGACAAATGCAAAACAGAGTGAAGCTCTCTGAGCCAGACTGCTTATGTAGGGCCTTAAATCAATTTTACATGAAGGAAAAAAGCTGTGCAATGCTAATCTATCTGCCTTAATCCTATTGCTCCCAGATCCTTTGAAATCCACATTCTCTGCCTAATACTAAAACAAATAAAACCTCCTTTCTTCGCTAATGAGCCTGCCCTTCAGCTCGCCTTTAAAAAAAACACTCAAAGCAGGTTTTTTATTTTTTATCCAGGGCACATTATTTTAATCCGTCGCCCGGCTTTTAAAGAGCGATTCGCCGGCGACAGGATTGACACTTCGCTCCTGAGTGAGAAAGCCATTCTTGTCTCTCTGAAATTGGCAATTCGGTTTTCATATCCCAGCCTCTGCTACAGAGATCATATTGTTCTGGAAGGTCTGAAAAAAAGTGAAAAATAAAAAAATAATAACAGCCGTGCCTCCGAGCGCAAAACGTATTTTCTTCCGTCCGTCTCCCCCCCCCCCCCCCCCCCAACAGTATCTGCGCTGCAAAATGCCTCAACTGTTTCTGGTTTTTTCCCCACTCGGGCCGTGGCACAGAAGAGAAAAGGTTAAGGCAACGAACGAGCAAATGAGGGAAGAAAGAGGGGGAGGAAAGAAGGGGGAAAAAAAAGCCTGGTAGTTTCTCCACCATATGCCGATACCCTTAAGACACCATGTGCTCTGGCTTTGGAAGCTTTCCCTGCCAATTCCTCCCGTTTGAAACCTGATTCACTCGGTAACAATACCTCTCTGAAAAGCACGCGGAAAAAGGAGGGGGTGGATGGGGGGGCTTGAAATCCATTATCGATCTTAGCTTGTTTTGGGAGGAAGGGAGGAAAAAAAAAAAGCACAATAAAAAGACGCGAAACGGACTCGTACCAGACAATGGTCTCCAAAGTCATGAGACAAAAAAGAAATAATCTAATGACAACCTCTAGAACCACATTAGTGCGGAGCAGAAACCAACACAGAAAAGCAATTACAACCCAAGCGGAGACCTCGAAAAACTGCAGAGATGAAACAGCTACCTGATCACCAAAGCCATATCGCCCGTCCTCTAATGTGACCAAACTAGGACTCTAAACTCGTCCACCTGGTGCAAAATGACCAAAACCAAGACTCTAAACCATCCACCTGGGGCAAAATCACCAAAACCAAGACTAAACCCACCCACCTGGTGCAAAATGATCAAAACCAAGACTCTAAACCCGTCCACCTGGGGCAAAATCACCAAAACCAAGACTAAACCCGTCCACCTGGTGCAAAATTACCAAAACCAGGACTCTAAACCCATCCACCTGGGGCAAAATGACCAAAACTAAGACGCTAAACCTACCTGGTATTCACAAAGCAGGACTGATGTTAGATCAGATTCCTCTATACTTATGACAATCGCTGCCTGCAGGTCCATTCATTTTTACAGTTTACAGTAAGTCACACTGTCTCCTGAACCACATCCACAGTCAGCTCAACCTTTCAAAGAGGTTTTGGTGAAATTTCAACAGAGACAATAGTGGATAATTTTGGTGACTACTGTGTTCTGGTGTTTGCTAGCAACGCTAGCCTCTCCGTTCCAGCACGAAACTGGACTCCAAACCTGCCTTCAAACCACAGAACTCAACAAAACCAAACAGGCTTATAACAGAACCCAACGAGAAGGTGCTTCAACAACTGCCCACTGCCATCCACCCAAATGTGGTAGGAGTCAAAATGGTCAGTGCTAACTGACTGTACTCACAGAACTTATACTGAAAAACACTGAAGTACTCCTTTAAGGCTACTATGAAATGAATATGTAAGATATGTAGCCATAACAGTGGGCCCACACTGACCCTTAAGGTCTGATCTATGGTCATCAACAACAAGCAAGACAAGCAGAAGTGGCCTTGGGTCACGAACGCTGAGATTCAGATGTCCGATATGTGTCTCTCATCACAGGAGGAAGAGTTCAGCAGGGCTTTTTATCACAGCTAAAGCAGCTTTCAGACAGCACCAGCGGCCAGCTGAACAAACGCTGAACCAACGCAGTCTTACCTTAGGCTGAGCACGTCGAGGGAAGGCCACTTTGGGATCGATCTGTGAGTAACATAGGAGAGAAAAAGAAGGCTGGGTAAGTACAGTACGAAATGCAAAACAACAACGAGCAGTAATGATATTAATAAAAAAAGAAATAAAAACTATAACAGCATAAGTAATATCATCACAACTAGAGCAGAAAAAAATGCACTGATGCATCGGGACATTAATCTGAAGGTGATTCAATTGAATCAATTTTAAAATTTAAATCTACTGATAACAAATCACTAGACTTAAACTCAACAAAACGTGTGCTCACTTTGGCATTATTAAAGGAGAACTGCAGACTTTTTGGAATTTCTGCAGAATTCAGCCGTTGAGAATTAAACGGTCACTCAGAGTGGTCTGACGTGATGTACCTCATTGTAGAGAAACTTACAGACTCAGATTTCTTTAAAGTGGGGGTGATAGGAACCAGGGGTCACCATGTCAACAGTGCATATATAGTAATTTTGTTACTATCCCAAATGACCAGAGAACCTACATGAGTTTTTGAAGAGTCCAGTGCCACGTAAAGTTTACACACCAAACCACTCTGAATGATTCTATATACATCTGAATGACTTCATTATGTAGAATTTTTGAAAAACTGGTGGAATTTCCTTTTGAGATTCTTGAGAATAATCCATAAAAATGTACAGACAGGTTTTCCAGTCACATTTATTAATTGTCCTTTTTTAAATGATTAAAACAATCCAACTGAACTGCGCTGAAATTTGAGATTTTGTGATGCATGATGAGCTGTTTGATAAAGAATTGGCAACAAATCAAATTGTCAGAGGTTTATACTCCTGACAACAACAACAACGATTACGACAACAATCAGTATTAGCCGTAATTACAGATAACAGGTATCAGTTATATCAACAGAAAACGCAGGATCAGAGTTTTTATGGAAAAAAGACAAATCTACCCTAAAATACTTGCACGCTGACTGACACTATGTGATGCTGATAGCTGTGTGGTTCTTCCTGTGGGGGTATGAGACTGACCGAGCATGATACCTGACTTTCAGATGCTCATCTTAAGTGCTTCGATTAAAAACAGCTCATTTTAAAGCTGCATCTTTTTAACCCCTTAACTGTCCAGGAATCACTGGCTTATTACACACTTCTATAACCTAAGAGTAGTTCAACCAGTTTGAACTGTAGTTACTGAATAGTAAGTCCTAGTATGTAATAAGTCTGAGATTTAACGGGGTGAAAGCATAAATATTGCATGTGTATCAGCCAATACTGGAGTGTCTAAATTGTATCAATATCTCAGTGGCGCTGCAATTTAATCTAATCTAATAACACCCAACCTTATCAGTCTAGATTACCACCCACATTTAGCCCAAAATGTCTCAGGCTTGTCCTCAGACGTTCTTCTGCTGAGATCACCAAGTACAAGGCACATTTCACTTTAATGACGGAATGAACACTTTTTTCCAACAAATAACAATCGTTATTATTGTTATTCGTATTATTGTTATTTTTTGCTACTTTGCTTTTATTTATTTCTTGCACAGTTTTTTCACAGAACCTAATAGAAACTGACACACTAAAAGGTCATGAATCAAAAATGATTCTAACAAAGCAGTGTAAAATGCTCATCTGGGGGATCTCGCCCAATCTGGCAACACTTAACACCAGTAGTGTTAAGTAGATAGTATCTGGTGCTCACCTGAAACTATCCAATGCTCACCACACAGTATCTGGTGCTCAGCTGATTGCATCTGGTGCACATTTAATAGTATCTGTACCAGATGCTTTCAGGTATGCACCAGATGCATTAGTAGTACTTGGTGCTCACCAAATAGTATCTAGTGCACACCTGATAGTGTCCACTATGCACCTAATAGTATCCGGTGCTCTCCTGATAGTATCTTGTGCTCACCACACAGAATCTAGTTTGCTGGTGTGGACCTAATAGTATCTGGTGCCCACCACACAGTATCTGGAATGCACCTAATAGTATCTGATGCTTTACCTAAAGAAAAAAAATACATGTCTCTTAAGAGGCACTGCAGAAGTCTCATTAACTAAATCTAAATTTCAGCATTTAATGTGTTCCCTCTCCCTCAAAGACGAAAGCGTTAACTGCCGTTCTGGTGGACAGTGATAGTTGTCTACCAGGTCTTACAGGTGGTTGTTAGAAACTTCTCTTTCCTTGTGCAAGTGAATCATCTTGTATCCAACCTACTCAAAAATATCTCCTAAAAAAAGAATAAGTTGTACTTAATGTCCATTTTGGCTGGCAGTGAAATAGTAATGAATAAGAAGAAGAATAACAATGGTAATAACTTTTAATGCTGTCATTCACTGGCAGTTCTTTTACTACAGCGTAACTTTAAACAGGCAGGAAAATGAAAGCGTTCTGTAGACAACATGTTTAAAAGAGACACAAACACAGAGATACGCACACATCACGCCTCGCTGATAACAGCAGCGGGCTACAGGTAGAACACTGCCTTTGGGGAGTTTGGGGACAACATTGAGAGATAACGCCACCAAAAAAAATGACTCACGGATTCGCGATTGTTCTAAAAACTGAAAAAATAAAGAGAGGACATCAGATTTGGTTCAGAGCCAAGTTTTTTTTTCTCTTCCTTTGGTTTGTCATCTTGTTAATTTCTCTGGTTTTTTCCCCCCTCCTTCTGGTTAACTGGTACAGAGGCTTGCAGTGGGAGCCTTATCAATCTTGCATTTGGAATGAAGAGAAACTATTTCATGCACCAATGTCACGCTGCCTTCGCTCAGCTTTAATATACGGCTCTTTAAAAGAGAACTTTCAAACAATCTCATCCAGGCAGACGTAGCAGGGCTGGTGGGAAAGGAGGGGGTTGTGGGGTGAGCGTGTGTGTGGGGGGGGGGGTTGTGGGGCAAAACGTAAACAGATCGAAATTGTTCTCTTGCAGAAAATTACTTGTCTGTGTTCAGCAAGGCAAACGCTTTACGTCGCGGTGCCATATCTCTCCCACCCCGGACCGTGCTGAAGGTTTGCCTCCTGTGGGGGTCCGTGCAATGCCATCAGGACAGTGTCATTATAGTGCCCACTGCATACAATATGCATCCGACACTTTGCTTGAAAGTGGAGAAGCTCCACTCCATTCTTGACATAATCACTTCAATGCATGTCAAACAACAACATGGTTTCTATGCTCAACTGAAGACACTTCATGTTTGAGGCCCAACAAATGTTAGCTAAGGCTGACAATACTGATAAAATTCAATATCACAATAGTTTCCAATAATACCTGACACTCATTCACATTAATAAAGCTAACGTGAGTACATCTATACGCAAAAAAAGCTGAGTTTGTTTTGATTTGGACTGTTTTGTCCTGCTCAAGAAGAAAGCTAACCACCAAGCGAAAGCTAGCTTTGCAAGCATAACTTAGCTCCACTCATCTGTTCGTTCAACCAGCATTCCCAGCAGTAAAGTGAATAAGAACTGTACTTACTGACTAACTGTAAGACGTCACATTATCAAAGGCCAAGATTATTAGTCAGTGGACACTGGGTTGGACAACAGTGGACACGTAGAGCCAGCTTAACTAATTTCTCGGCACTTGCACTGTTTAGTTCGGGGAGTGTTAGACATCCAGCAAACTCTGGACACTCAATTTTCATGTAATACAAATAATTCTATATTTTACACTGCAATTCCACAGGATTGCAAAGGTTGATGATGTCATCGGAATATTAGGCCACACCCAGACAGTTCTTAGACAGATCTGCTAAGTGATTTTGTTTTTCCAATTTTTTTTTTTTTTAAACATCCTGCAAACTCTGAACAGTACATTTTTATATGATACAAATACTTCTAATATTTTACAATGTATTTACAGTCTCTCACTCACTCACTCACTCACAGTTGTCAGGCCCTCCACTAGAGGGTGCTGTTGGCACTGCTGTAACTTTGCTTCATGTGAGTGATGCTTCACAACAATGGCAGTATCTCACGCTGTAGCACTCCCTCTCGTTTATTATTGTGTAATCGCAGTGTTACATTGCGCCACAACAACGTCCCGATGCATTGCTACACTCTTACTGAACGACGCTTTAAGAGAAATTAAGGCGACACTGGTGTTATCTGGAGCACGCCTTCATTACCCCGTCGTGTGCCTCATTTGCCAGAGTGACGGGGAGATGAGAAATTTGTCTGGAGTACCGCAATAACCCCCCCCCCCCTACACCACCATAATTCCATTTGACAGAGTTATGACTGTTATCTCTGTAAATCAGGTCAATTTAGGAGATGAATTCCATAACACCTGGGTATGGTAACCTTCCTCATAATGAATTCCATGTAATGATTCGTTTTAGCAATTAGCCCCAGGCACAACCAATTCAACCTCAATTACTCCATGGAAGCAGCCCTATCAGAGCAAAGACAACAGCACGCTTTGAATTGCAAAGCAGTTTGACTTTTTGATGAGTGGTTTCTCTGTAAAAGCCCACACGCACACACAAAATATCCCTTTTGCAACTTTCTCTTTCGCAAACACGTTGAAGGAAAACGCCAAACTCCATCTCCTCTGGAACAAGTCTACGCGTATTGATTCGGAATATCACAGCGTCGGAGGCACAAAGAGGAAAAGCTCGGAGTCTGATGAAAAGTGCCGGCTGAGATTAACACAGCAATCAACACTGGCAATTTAAATATGCATAAAAACCCGCTACACGTGGCATTCAGGAAAAAAAAGAGAAGAGAAAAAATCAAAACTCGCCATCGCTGTAAGTTTCGCTTTCATTCATCAAAAGCTGAGACTTTTTTTTTTAAAGAGACGCTGTTTTGGGCCAATCAGGGCGCACCTGCTTTTAGGGCGCGGCCTTTGGGGTGAATGGCTCCTCTGTGGACCTGGGTGACGGACAAATGCCAACAATTTGTGTCCTTTCAGTTGCGGAAATCCAATCTGCATTCATATGAAGCACACAGCAGTACCGCTGTGTCTGATCCACTCGTACCAGTGCAACACACCACCACCACCACCACATCGTTGTTACTGCAGTGCTGAAAATGATCCACCACCCAGACAGAACCTGCTCTGTGGTGGTCCTGTGGGGTTCTGACCCTTGAAAAACGGTGAAAGGGGGCTAACAATGTATCAGAGAAACAGATGGACCACAGTCAGTAACTGTAGAACTACAAAGTCCTCCTATATTTAAATAATATGGTTCTAGCTGCGTTCTAAGCAGCTCTGAGATTCTGAGCGTTAAAGATTCGGCATCCGAAATAGCAAAACTGATAGGTGGAACACGTTTGATGAAGGTGGAAAACTGAGGTGGAACACGTTTCTTTCATATATGAAATGACACACATTCTAAACGTACAACAACAAAACCATATAAAATTGATAAATTTGTTTTTTGGTACAGATCAAACGAACCTTCTAATCCTAAAGACTCAATTTCTGAGTTATAAAGTTAAAAAAAGCAATTTATATCAAAGAACATACAGTTTTCATGTAATATGTTTAAAAGGAACTTAATGTTGTACCAGAGTGTCTAGTTAAGAGTTAAGGGGGCAGTCGTGGGCTGGAGGTTAGGGAACCAGCCTTACGAGCGGAAAGTCACCGGTTTGATCCCTGGAGCCGATAGTACATGACTGAGGTGCCCCTGAGCAAGACACATAACCCCCAACTGCTCCCCGGGTGCTGCAGATAGGGCTGCTCACTGCCCCCTAGAGTGTGTGTGCTCACTAGTGTGTATGTGGTGTTTCACCGCACAGGTGGCTTAAACGCAGAGGTGAAATTTCCCTGTTGTTGGACTAATTAGGGTCACTTAATCTACATTATCAGAAAGCTAAAATCAGTGCTTTCCATGACATTTTTAACATTCATCTTTATTGCTTATTTACTATGACATTTATTTCACATTTCAGGACTTTTTCTTATTCAGAAAAGCACTGCAGATTAAATATAAAGGTCAGTTTTAGGCAGGAACCATTAGTTTGTGTCCATTAGGTTAGACAGCTACCAGTTACTGTGATAAACTGTCCCAGCAAGCGAGTGTAAATGTGGTTATAAGGCTTTGTTTATATCAGTAATGTTGTTTATATCAATAATTAAATGAGACAAAAATGTCTTATACTGTGAAAAAAAAGAAGAAGAAAGGATGAATGAATGAAATGAATGCTTATGTCGTAATTAAGACCCCGGCATACTAGTTAATTACCTTTAAGGTTTAATATTTATAATATTTAAGACGATAAGACTTTTTAAAGAGCTGTAAAAAGACAGGCAGAGTTTCAGCAACGTGTTTTTTTATGTTTCATAAAGTTTTTTTTCCCGCAGTCATTGAGCAGAGAAGAAGTAGAGCCTGGTCCTCTTGTGTGTGCTTGAGGTGCTGATTGGCTCACAGATAGAACCTTCTAGAACTAAGCTGGAGTTTGGCTTTGGAGATAGAACTTTTTTGTTTTCTAGATAAAGAGACCCAAAAATGCATAAAACTAAAAAAACACCTCTTTCAGTGTTAAGAAGTTGTAACAGAATAAGAATAACGTGACTGACGCCAGATGAACCTTATAAACTGTCCAAGGGGACAGTTTGGTAAGTGGAGCTGATAAAACAGTCGAGTGTAAATCCAGGAATATAAGGATAACGTTAAAGCTTATTGGTCTTTATATTGGCCTATATGCATAAATATGATACAGTTCGCTGCTGTCAGAACAAAACCTCAAATCTCCAAAATGGTAAAGGAAAAAAAACCTGCTTTACTTTTAATGTGAGTTGATGGAACCAGAGATGTTCACAAATCATTTTGGGTCGTTTCTTTTGGTCCGTTCATCATCAAATTTACACACATTGTAAAGGACAAACAGGCATTTCCATATTACGTCAAAAACTGAAAAACAGCAAAAACTGAGACAAAGTTTTGCTCCTACAGCAACAATTTATAACATCCGTTTTGTAGCCTTTATAGAAAAAGCTATTCAGGAAAGGCTGAGTTTCTTAGAAACATGTCCACAGTTCTGACTTTTGTATTTTTTGTTATTTGCTTGCAGAACAAAAGTCTTTGTGCTTTTACGTCCACATCGTGCAGCCCTACTTCATCTAAGGACTGTCGTCCAGCGTTCAGCATCGTATCCACGGTGATAAATCACTGCAAGATCTCCATCCCCTGCATATGCAACCTCAATCAATAATCAGTTATACTTTGTAAGCTGATATTAATGAGACAGAAATTGACCACAGAACACAGAGGTTTCAGTCGCTGTTTGAAGAAGGCGCTTTCTAAGAAGGCCGGGCTGTTAGGAGCAAACCTGAACTAACGCTCTGCTCCCTTTGCCCGTTTTATCTGCTTTGGCAGGGTTTTTCCTGCTCTGTCTCTCAGGGCCTGCTCGGTGAGGTGGGGCGGGGGGGTTGAGTAGAGGAATCAGGGCAGAAGCCAATTGCTTTACATCCTTACAGCTTAGATCTTCCTATGGATTCTGTTCATTATGAGAGCTTCTGGGGAACATTTTCTTCTCTCTCTCTCTCTCTCTCTCTCGGCTAATGTGCTCCGGCTGACGGACGTCTTAAGAAATAATGGAGCTGGCTGGAACACAAAGGTGGTGTATTGGTGCACGGCAGTTATTTCTTATTTGTAGGTCAAAAACAAGCCGAAAACATGCAGAACCTACAGAATCAGAATGCTGCATCTACATTCACACATAAAAGAGGGGGTATTTTGTTAAGTCTTGTTTTGAGGAAAGAAACAGCAAAAATCTGTCAATTCAGAAAGAAAAAGAGATGTAAATGCAACTCCCTGCTTAACTTGCTGCGTAATAAATATGTAATTACATAGTTATGACTATAGTATAGAACGTAATCAAATGAAGTTATTTAAGGCTGAAAAAAGGAAAAGACTTAGCCAAAGCCTGTACACTCTTTGGAAATGGAATGAACTGCGGTTTAACATGACGTGGTCTTTTTTTGCTTTCGCTTTTTTTTTTTTATAATTTTTTGAAGCAAACAAGAATCAGTCGTGCAGACTCAGACCAGAATGCATATAACATGAAAATGTAATTTTGTATACGTAATAATTATATAACACTAAATACATCAAGTAATAGTAAAAAGTGAAATTTACACGATTTACTTTCTTTTTTAGACTTTCTTGAATAAAAAATAAACCAGCAGCCTGAATGTACATCACATGCAAATATGTTATATGTAACAAGTGTATTAATTATGCAATTACACTGTAATTGCACGATAATTATGAAACTAAGTCCATCAGATATTTCAAATTACACTTACTATTAACGGTAATACAGTAATACAGTAACAGTAATGATTCTTGACCTTGAAATTAAATTCATCTAAAATGACCACAGCATTCAAACTCGAGCCTGTTTTCTAGCGTGGACGTCTCTGAGACCGTCTGAGATGGCAGTGCTGTTTGGTAACTAAAGAAGGAACAGCAGAAAATGACTCATCATCTCTTTTCTGACGTTTATATCCTCCAGAGTGTAACCGTATACCTCTGCGGAGATAACCACAGCAACGGCGCCTGGTCCGCGAGAGGCACCGAAGCAGGTGACTGCACAGGTGTGCCACAGACACATACGTGGCTGAGGCCTCATACAAGCTGTCTGCTCCCATTCTATCACTGCGGTTAGCAAAGAGAGCACAGACGCAGTCTTACAGCACGCTTACAGCACTGCCTGCTACAGAGCTAAACCAGAGCAAATGAACAGGCTCTGGTCCTTCTATCTCCTTTTACCCCTTACTATTAGTAAGAGCTCTGTTGAAGAGAGTTCAGCACACTGTGTTCATGACTGCAAATCTGTACTGGAATATATCATTTTTCAAATCAGACAACACACTGAAGCAGCCACTAAAATAGAAATAATAATAATAATAATAATAATAATAATAATAACAACAACAACAACAATCCTTTACAAACTGCATCTCCTGAAGTAAACACAGAGCTCACAAGGCAAGAGAATATCCTAAAATTCTATTTGTAAGGAATGAGTCACAAAATTCACATGTGATAAAATGAGAAAGAAAGTGAGAAAAGAAAAAAGAAGGAAATAAAAGAGACAGTAGAAAGAAAAAGAGGGGAAGAATAAGTAGAAGAGAGCAAGGATGGACGCATAAAGAAGGGAAGGAGAGAAGAAAAGGAAAGAAAAAGAAAGGAGAAGAGAAAAGATAGAAAGAAAGAAAGAAAGAAAGAAAGAAAGAAAGAAGCAGAAAGGAAAGGAAGGAAGGAGTGAAACAACAAATGTATTTTTTTAAAAATCAGCAGCAGTTCTCAGTGAATTCAATCTGTCAAGATTCCACCACACAAGTCTGTTGGTAACTAAACTACTTGTGACTAAAACACTTAACATATATAATATAACGCATAAACATTTATTAAATATTACAATGTTCAACACGGTGTCTCAGAACATGAAGCCTTCCTCTCGCCGCTTCCTTTATAACTACACGTGAAAGAGGTTTTCCTGAGTCTGACACCATTTTAATGCAATTAAAAACACAAGCACTGCTCACTGCTGCTCATCTCACTCTTACTGGACTCACATGAAGTTCGCTGTCATGGTAATGTCTACACTAAGTGGTAGTTTTGGATCGGATTACTTGTAGAGGGCATAAAAACTGAGACTTTCCATTAAATTACTGCATGCAGTGAGCACATAAACACTTCAATCTACAATCGGATAGTATTTAATCAGACTGGTAAAAATCTTTGCATGTAAACACAGACACTGACTCTCTAAAACCCAAGCAAATCTGTACCAGCTGGAAAATACAACAGAAAATAAGGGCAGTCTTTTATGTAGTCTATTTACAAAAAGAGCCAATCACAGTAAACATCATTTAAAGTCACTGTCCACAGATACTGGTGCTGGATTAAAATTACTGTAATCCTATTTGTAAACAGAGAAACTAGTCGGCAGAGCTAGTTCAAAAACAGCCACCTCAACATGAATACGCGCGCATCCGTGTCAGGCCTGTAACAAACACCAGCAGAAATGACACCTTTCTCTGACAAACAACAAGACGTCTTTTTTTTCTTGAATCAATATTTCATAGATTTTAAAAAGGCCTTTGGATCCAGGCAAGCAAGTTATATACAGTCGTATGTAAAAGTCTGAACACTCATTCAAACTGGGGCTTTGGTGAGCTTTTCAGCAAATGTCTGAGGTTAGCCCATTGCATAGCAAATAAACAGTGAATTAAGTTACGAGATACTTTTTTAATCCCACAAACGGGGAAATTCCACCTCCGTATTTAACCCATCCGTGAAGTGAAACACCACATACACACTAGTGAATACACACACACTAGGGGGCAGTGCGCACACTTGCCCGGAGCGGTGGGCAGCCCTATCCACGGCACCCGGGGAGCAATCGGGGGTTAGCTGGCATGGACTTTCGGCACTGGGGATCGAACCGGCAACCTTCCGGTCACAGGGCCAGTTCCCTAACCTCCAGTGCACAGAAGCCGACGTGTACTTATTTTCACATCACATCAATTTGGTCAGGGGTGCCCAAACTTTTACACACGACTGCAAATCATGATCCATGTGTTTGGGGTATTTAAAGGCTACACCTGCACCATAAGGATCAGCCAAATGTCTAAATAGCTTTATTCCTGCTTTGTGGCTGCAGTGCTTTGATTCGATTCCACAACTCGGCCTATTAGCGCATAACTTTAATCAGGAAATTGCTGTACTGTATATCCAAAGAGGTCACTTGCTTCTTTTCCAAGCTTGAATAACATGGCTATAATGCATGAACTCTTCAAAACATCCATTTAGTATATACTACACAATCGTTACTATGTAACTACATAGTTATTACATAGTAAAAACCTCCACAGAACAAGGCTGTGTGCACAATAAAAGAATAAAATTCACATCGTAATGAAATATCCACTACCTACAAAAACAGATCTATTATTGATTGAAAGTTTACAGCCTGCACTCTCCTCACGACTTCCTGTGGTGATTCTTTACAGGCTGTGCACAATTAACCTCGAAGATAAAAAGCACCCAACATTAGTTTTTCAACCGGAACGGTGGTCTGCTGTACTGTGATCTACGTTTTCATGTGCCTCGTTCATTATAACTTACATGAATGAGGAACACAAGACCAAGGAAGACCTGAATGTGCCTTACATGGCAGCGAGTGCCCATCAGCGAAGCCTGGAAGGCGGTGGAAAACAGGAGTGAAACGGTCTAGCCTTATTTAAAGGTTAGTGTGGGCCTTTTTAAAGCAGCATGCACCTGCATATTATTGGAAATCATTTCACACTCCGCAGACAAAATGGGAGCCAAACAGCGTGTCTTTAATCATAACCTGCTTTGCTGCAATTTCCTTTAATTTTCTTTTTCTGCAAAACAGAAACACAGCCCCCCCCCCCCCCCCCCAACCCCCCCAAATTACTCACCTCTATTTTTATGAACAATTCATAGCAGATGGATAAGCACTAGCTGCAGTAAAAGGACGGACGGCACATCATAAACCCAGAATGCACTGCAACTGTAGTACATTCTACACGATTCAGCTCAAACTTATTTAGCCCATTCGAACCTAATCTAAACCTATGTTGCAACAAAACATACATCTCAAACGGTAACAGAAACAGATTAAAACATCGCAAACTTGCATTGTCCAAGTCATTTTGGACTTTCTATTGCTGCATTCATCAGGAACACACAGTATAAAGGACACCTGATGCTATCAAAAGGTGCAAAAAAAGGTGACGCTTCAAAATGGGGCATTATAATGCCTTTATAATGCATTTATTACACTGTAATAAACGACTAGTTGGTAATTAGCTGGCTAATTATAACAACATTAACAAGCAGTAACTATAGTAAACTGCTCCAGGTTTTGCTTTTGACTCAATACGGCTTAATAAGAGCATTGCAAGCGCTCTAAAAATGCTTAAGATACCCTAATAACTGCTAGTAGTAATAGACAGCCAGTTAATCAGCAGCTAATGATTTGATAAGTTAACCAACTAATGACTATATAATTCTTCATAATTGCATAATAATGGACACTTAAAATGTTGTGCAATAGATTACAATGTACAATACAAGTAAAAATGATGTGGAAAATGTTTAATTCACCATAGTTATTGCTTAATAATGTAGTAATTAGCAGTCCATGTAATTACCAGCTACTTGCATGATGGGAGAATTACACAGATTTCTGCAGTTCTATTGTGGAGATGCAAACAAAGTCACTCTCAGGTGATCTGATGCAAAATGCTTCACTTCAGAGGAACAGAAGAGCTCGGATTCTCTTTAAGAACCAGGGGCCACAGTGTCTACAACCCATCTATCCAAAACCACCAGTGAACCTACATGCGTCTTGGGAGTAATCATATGTTATGTTGATGATGCCAAATCATTTTCTTTGGGGACAGTGTTGCCTTGTGGGTTTCCTCTCGGTCATGAATGGATTTTAAAACATACATTTAAGATCTGATCTAAAAAACTGCCATAAAACGATATTTCAGACATCAAGCAGTATATTCATCACCATCTTTATGTGGTTAGTAACTTTCTGTGCGGGAGATTTTAGAGGTGGACGTCTGGTTCCTATCACCTCCACTGTCAACAGTTCTAATTCACTTTCTCTAGAACAGCAAACAAACCTGAATGACTTTTGTTTAATAGTGCAGTAACAAGGAGCCAGTAGATTACCAACTACTGGCTTGTTAAAAGCCAATAATGCACTTAATGAGGTGCCCATATACTTAAATGTTAGCAAAACAGGTGGTTCTAAAATGAAAATGGGCCTTTCGGTTGATGAGACGAGTTATTCTTAAAGGAAAATGAAAAACTACATCATACTTAAAGAGTTAAGATGTAAACAAAGTCTTTCAGAGTGGTTTGGTGTGAAATGCACCATTTTATTGAGAAACTTACCCACTCAGAACTTTTCACAGTGGTGGTGATAGAAACCAGACAACATCGGAAAGCTGTTGTATTTTATAAATCTTTACTCTGATGTATATATTTGCATATATATATATATATATATATATATATATATATATATATATATATATGCGCATATATATATATATATATATATATATATATATATATATATATATATATTATACACACACACACACACACACACACACACACATTTACGGCATTTCTCAGATGCTCTTATCAAGATTATTTTACACAGGGAGGCCATGGTAGTGTTAGGAGTCTTGCCCACGGACTCTTATAGGAATAGTGCAGGGCGTTAACAAAGGCAGGGACTGAACCCCAGTCTACAGCGTAGAAGGCAGAGGTGTTACCCACTACATATATTTACCAATATTACCAATACCCCAAGTCATTTTACACCATTTATTTTGGTCCATTCTTCCTGAAATTTACACGCAATGTACACAAAAATGAAGATACAAAGTTTCGTTCCAAAAGCAGCGATATAAATTTCTATATACACAGTCCTATATAATGTGTGTAAATTCCAAGATGATGGGACCATAAGAAATTACATAAAACTACCTGGAAAAAACTTTGGTTCCATTGACTTACATTAAAAGTAGAGTATATGTTTTTTCCTTCTCCTGTACAGTTACCATTTTGGAGATACAAGGGTTTGACCCGACAGTGGCAAGATGATATATATTTCACAGCAGAGAGGCATGTGTAGATTCACTGGTGGTTTGATATGGTTATTTGTGCTGCAGACATTGTGATCCCTGCTTTCTACCACCACTGTAACAAAATGTAAATGTGTACTTCATTATAGAGAAATGTACATCTACCCACTCTGAATGAGCGACTGAATTACACTACATTTTTATAAATCGGTGAAATTCCCCTTAATATAACTTACATGTACGTTTAACAGAGGCTGACAGGTCCTGGCCATTTAACAATAAACAAAAAGTAATTGAATTAAACAGTTATCCGTAATTTAACACTGACGACAGCTTCCTTTCCCTTCACGTTCATAAAGTACAAAAAGACAATCTCTACTAAACCCCCCGTCCCACCCCTCCGAAACGGTAAGCAACAAGTCAATACTGTCATGAGCCGAGCGTGACTGTATCTTCACACTACCTGACGACGAGCGACACGTTTGCCCTCCCCGCTATATCTAAAAGCCATCTCTCTCCTCCGAAAGCTCCCCTTCAAGCGGACTCCGGCAATCAAAGCCATTTATTTTTCAATATGCGCCGCTCCATTCACCACGCTGATTGAAGCAGGCTGCATAACACCCCCCGCCGAGGGAAAACTTCAGATGAATCTGATTTCAGCTGAGCGCCATCTATTCCGACGCCGCACCGGCAGCCCTTCAGAAATCAGCGCCGCGCTTCATTATTCGGCTGCTGTTAGCTGTGCAGGCAAAGCCCCTGTGCAGCGCAACACCTGACATTTCAGGGCTTTTAAGATGACAATGCTAGGGGTTTGGGGGGGGGGGGGTAATGTGGCATACAGGCAGCGTGAGACACGGACGCCCGAAAATGTTTTTCGATTTCTGACTTACGCAAAAGTTATAAATAAATAGCGACGTCCCGCTACGAAGATGGTAACAAAGCATGTCGGTACAGTTTATAAATCAGCTGAACGCTGCAATTAGTTGAATGTCAGCTGTCAAACGTAATGCAAAAGTAGGCTGAGAAACTTTGTCATCACTATGGAAGCCAGTGTTTACGCTTTTAAAATCCATGTTACCTCTAAACTTCACATAACAATACGTACCTGAAGCTTCCACAACATCCATTAGAACAACTACAACCAGGAAAGATAGCACAGGGAATAGAAGCGCTGCTCCAGGGGAGGATACATTTCATTCAAGGACACAGTTCATCCCTAAACCCTTGAATAAATGTTGGCGTCAGTCTAGACGCCACCAGCCTTAGAGAACAGATGCTCACTCTCAGTCATGAAACAGCACTTGCGTTAATAAAGAACAAGCATAATCTTGGGCGAATTTGCTCACTTCTTTAAATGAGCACACAGTTTATAGTACTGTAATTACACAATAGTTAAAAAGTAGTAATCATAAAGTGAAGACAGTGTTCAAACCTAAAGTACACCTGGTGCACTTATCATGGATGTGTCAAGAAAAGCAGCAAAAAAAAAGCACAAAAAGCAAAGGAGAGAGCAAAACGTACCGTCTTTGAGTCTAATTCGTGACGTGGTTGAGCTAAGACTTTATCTACACTGGCCGCATCTGCGAACGTAACGAAGCCAAACCCTCTGGAGAGAAAGAGAGAGAGAGAAAAAAAAACAAGACACAGGTGATGAAAATGACACCCCACAGAACATGACATCATTTGCACAACCCTAACCAATCCTATTAAGCCATGCAGGGATGCCTTCGTGCCCTTTGTGTATGCGTCCGTAAAAGGAGGACGGGGCGCGCTGTACAGACTAGCATTGCGGTACAGTCCCAGGTCAATGTCAAACTGCATTAGGCAGCAGCTTTGGACGGCCAGCTCCTCCCGCTTAATCTATCTGACAGCGCAACCCAAGGCAGGACACTTTAAATATATACAGTTCCCGAGCCCGGCCAAGATCCAGAGCCTGGCGGAGGCGAAGCAGAAGAAACCAAAAAAAAGAGGTTCACCTGGAGCGCTTTGTCGTGGGATCCCTCATCACCATACATTCTCTGATTTCTCCAAATTTGCTAAAATAGTCTCTAAGGCTGTCTGTGGACGAGAGAGAGGGAGAGAGAGAGAGCAGGGATCAGTGATCAGTCAAAATAAAAGAAAGAAAGGCAAGCAGGGGTCGAATAGAGGACTCCAAATGATTGCAAATCAGCATAACCTTGCAGAACATTCACACACACACACACACACACATACACAACACACACACAAGCAGTGCTAGGGACGACAGAAACTAACAAAAGAGCCTGTCTTACCTGGTGAGGTTTGCCAGCTGAGGCCACCGATGAACATTTTGCTGGAAGGACAGAAACAAAAACAAAAACAAGAAGAATAAGAAGAGAGCAGAAAGTGAGTGCAGATACCAGATCGGCCATTTTGGCGTGTAAGGACTTGTAAAAGAAAAGAAAAGCGAACGAGACGAGGCGAAAGAGAAAGAAAACAAGCGAGTTGGGCGCTTTTTCCCTCTAGATGAGGTGAAAAAGAGAAACGGACTGGAGCTGCATGGTGCTGGTGGAGGAGGGGGGGGGGGGCAGAAACGAGGCCACGCAAACAAAGCTGGCGCTCCAGCGCGCTGGATCCGGAAGGACGGAACGAACGAAAAGCTACAGCTCCAGCACCTCCAGCACTTCAGCCCAGCAGAATAAAAAAAAAGAATAACAACAGCTCAGCGCTCCGCGAGGAGGAGGAGAATAAAGCATAACAAAAAGTCCCCGCAAGTCCTGCGCTCTTACCCCGGGTCATGCTGCGTATCGTTGGGGCTTCCAGACGTGGCTTGGCTCCCGTCTCCATCCATAGCTAATGGAAGTATAGGCAGGGACTGAGAGCCACACACACACACACACACACACACACACGCACACGCGCGCGCGCTCTCTCTCTCACACTCACTCACACACACGCGCCCGCCCGCACACACACACGCGCGCAGAGACAGAAGGAGAGAGAGAGAGGGAGGGAGAGAGAGACAGATAGAGAGAGGGAGAGAGAGAGGAGGCAGAAAGCAGCGGAGCCCCTGCGAGCAGAGAGCAGCAACTGAGCCGGGAATGCAGGCGTCACACGTGGGATCAGCTCAGCCCCGCGGGGGGCGGGGCTGCTGAGCCTCGCTCAGCCAATCCGATTGACGTCACGCCGGAGAGAACGCCCCCTGTCGCGGGCAAACCACGCCCCCTGTCGGCGAAGGCGCGCTTTCGCTGTAGTTCGCGCGCTCCGCGCTCAGAGGGCGCTCTGCGGGAAAAAAAAACGAAACCAAACAAAACAAACCGTCGGTAGCCGTTAGCGGAGCTGGGGGGGCGGACGGTGTGGACGGTTAGCTGTCGGAGTGAGGCGAAGACTCGAAGTGGAGGTCGTGAGAAAGTGTTTTCAGTGAAGGGTCTGAGGAAGTCGAGTTTAAAAGCTGAAGAAGAAGTAGCCCAACTCCGTCCTCAGGTCCAAAACATCCGTGGGGGAAGAATAATGACAGGTTGTAAATCCACACGGTGGAAAAAAAGCTGGATCTTTAAGGGTTTTTAGTTAAGGGAGCGTCCAAAAACTCCACTACCGAGTTCTTTACCGAAAGTTCTTAGTGCATCAAGGGACTGCTTCTTCAGATTGATGGAGACCGTCTTGTATAAGGTTCTATATAGCACCAAAAATGGTTCTGGTATTATTATAACGTCAAGCTTGTAACTACAGAACCTTTTTGGCTCTACATAGAACCCCACACTCGTACAAAAGATGGTTTTGCAAGGGTTCTTTGGTAAAGCGAATGAACCATCAGTTCTATATAGATCCATTTCATGCTTTAAAGGTTCTGTGCTTTGTGAAATGGTTCTGCAGATCGATGGAGAATGTTTGACATAGTAACAGTAGCTAAACTTCTTTTGCTGCTATATAGAACCATATTCTGCTATAGAACCATATTTGCTGCTATATACACACATTCTCCACCAATCTGAAGAACCGTTTCACCATACAAAGAACCATTTAAGCATGAAATGGCTCTACAGAGAACCCATGGTTCCAAATAGAACTGTTTGCTTTACTAAAGAGCCCTTGAAGCATCATCTTTAAGAGTGTATGGTTCTGTATAGTACCAAACAGGGCTCTTCTGTTGTTACAAGCTTGACATCATGACAATAGCAGAACCCTTTATGGTGCTATATAGAACCATATGCAACACATTCGCCACCAAGCTGAAGAGCCATTTCACAATGACAAGAACCATTTAAGCATGAAACTGCTCTGTACAGAATACAATCCCAATTCCAATGAAGTTGGGACGTTGTGTAAAACATAAATAAAAACAGAATACGATGATTTGCCAATCTTTTTCAACTTATATTCAATTGAATACACTACAAAGACAAGATATTTAATGTTCAAATGGATAAAATTTGTTTTTTGCAAATATTCACTCATTTTGAATTTGATGCCTGCAACATGTTCCAAAGAGGTTGTGACAGGGGCGTGTTTACCACTGTGTTACATCACCTTTCCTTTTAACAACACTCAATAAGCGTTTGGGAACTGAGGACACTAATTGGTCAAGCTTTGTAGGTGGAATTCTTTCCTATTTTTGCTTGATGTACAACTTCAGTTGCTCAACAGTCCGGGTCTCCGTTGTCGTATTTTGCACTTCATAGTGCGCCACACATTTTCAATGGGAGACAGGTCTGGACTGCAGGCAGGCCAGTCTAGTACTCGCATTCTTTTACTACGAAGCCACGCTGTTGTAACACATGCAGAATGGGGCTTGGCATTGTCTTGCTGAAATAAGCAGGACGTCCCTGAAAAAGACGTTGCTTGGATGGCAGCATATGTTGCTCCAAAACCTGTATGTACCTTTCAGCATTAATGGTGCCTTCACAGATGTGCAAGTTACCCATGCCATGGGCACTAACACACCCCCACACCATCAGAGATGCTGGCTTTTGAACTTTGCGCTGATAACAATCCGGACAGTCCTTTTCCTCTTTGGCCCGGAGGACACGACGTCCATGATTTCCAAAAATACACAGGATACTTTTCCACTTTTGCATCAGTCCATCTCAGATGAGCTCGGGCCCAGAGAAGTCGGCAGCATTTCTGGGTGGTGTTGATATATGGCTTTCGCTTTGCATGGCAGAGTTTTAACTTGCACTTGTAGATGGAGCAACATGCTCACTGACAATGGTTTTCTGAAGTGTTCCTGAGCCCATGTGGGAATATCCGTTACAGAATGATGTCGGTTTTTAATGCAGTGCTGCCTGAGGGATCGAAGGTCACGGGCATTCAGTGTTGGTTTTCTGCCTTGCCACTGACTTCCAGAAATTTCTCCAGAATCTCTGAATCTTTTGATGATATTATGGACTGTAGATGATGAAATCCCTAAATTCCTTGCAATTGCACATTGAGAAACGTTCTTAAACTGTTGGACTATTTGCTCACACAGTTGTTCACAAAGTGGTGAACCTCGCCCCGTCCTTGCTTGTGAATGACTGAGCCTTTCAGGGATGCTCTTTATACCCAGTCATGACACTCACCTGTTTCCAGTTAACCTGTTCACCTGTGGAATATTCCAAACAGGTGTTTTTTGAGGATTCCTCAACTTTCCCAGTCTTTTGTTGCCCCTGTCCCAACTTCTTTGGAACGTGTTGCAGGCATCAAATTCAAAATGAGTGAATATTTGCAAAAAACTAATTTTATCCATTTGAACATTAAATATCTTGTCTTTGTAGTGTATTCAATTGAATATAGGTTGAAAAGGATTTGCTAATCATCGTATTCTGTTTTTATTTATGTTTTACACAGCGTCCCAACTTCACTGGAATTGGGGTTGTACATGGTTTTAACTAGAACCATTACTTTTACTAAATAATCCTTGAAAGGCCATCTTTTTAAGAAGTGTGTGGTTCTATATAGCACTATAAATGGTTCTTCTGTTGTTCCAAGCTTGACATCACAACAACAGCCAAATAGCTATAGCAACAGCCTGTTTGAACCCTTTCCAAAAATGGCTCTTTATAGAACCAGCTACAGTATATACCCTTCGATCTAAAGAACACTTTCACAATACAAAGAACCCTTTAATTATGCAAAGAGTTCTTTGAGTGTTCGTGGTTCTACCTATAACTGTTTTCTTTAGTAAAGAACCCTCGATTTGAGGAGAATCTGTTGTGATATTGCTCTATAAATATATAACTATATTTGTAAGTGATGCCAAACTTTTGAACAGTAGTCTAAAATTAAACAGGCTCTGAGCGCAGAATAAGAGCCTAAATCCATTCCAAAGTATAAGTCCCTGATGAAATAACCACTCAAGCAGAAGTAGATATTGTATAAAACTGTCAGGTAAGAATAACTTAAATCCATATTCACCTGAAGTTAAAGCTCTTTAATTCAGTGAAACAGTGACTCAAGTATAAATATATAAAGAGTCAAAGAGCATTTTGAAGTAAAAATATTCTCACTTCAAAACACACACACCCACAGACACACACACACACACACACACACACACACACACACACACACACACACACACACACCCACCCCTTCTAAGCCACTTGTCCTTCTGGGTTGCCAGGGAAGCTGCCCATCCCAGCAGTCATTGGGTGGAAGGCAGGATACACCCTGAACAGGTTGTCAGTCCATCGCAGGGCAGACACACACACACACACACACACACACACACACACACAAACACAAACCTAGGGGCAATTCAGCATGTCCAATTGGCCTGACTGCATGTCTTTGGACTGAGGGAGGAAACCAGAGAACCTGGAGGAAACCCATGCAGACACGGGGAGAACATGCAAACAGAAAGCACCCTGGTCACCCGGCCACTTCAATACAATATTGGCTAAACACAGTTTAAAACCATCCTCAAACAAAAGTTGTGAGAATGTATCAAGTCCAAAACCTCACTACAGAGTTCTTCCTGGAACTGCAGAGGAACTTCTTAGAACATCCATCACCTTATCTTCTAATTTGGGATCCATTTGTTCTGAAATAAAAAGGTGAAGCTCTAAAGCAGTGGCCTCCAACCCTGGAGAGCTAGTGAACTGTGCTGCAGAGCCACAGTTTGACACACCTGCTCCAGCTAATGAAGTCCCTGATTGGCTGGATCGGATGTAAAGTAAGGGGCGGGGCAGCTAATTGGGTGCAGGTTGGAACTAAGCCCTGCAGAAAGGAAGCCCTCCAGGACCAGCGTTGGAGTCCACTGCTCTAAAGTGAGAAGGATGAGCGACAGTAAATGAGTTGAACGAATAGAAGTAAATGAGATAAAATTAGGAAGTAGCTGATTTACAGTACAGTTGAGTGGATTACACCATTAGAAATAAAGGCCCTGTGTACAGTTTTCATTCATTAGGGTACAAACAATGTAAGTGTTCCCTCAAAGGTACAACAGTGGTTTTAAGATCCAACTGTGCACCTTAAATACATTTTTCCACGTAAAAAGTTTGTATTTGTACGTTTTCGTAATCAAATGTGTTCAAACAAAGCAATAAAATAAAAAAAGCCTGGAGACGAGATGGGGTGTGTGGATTCAATACAACTTAGACAATGTAATTTCAATGGATTATGGTTCAGCTATGTTCCTTTGCTAAAAGGTACTGAGATGTACCCTTGAGGGAACCGCCCCGGTAACAAGAGGGGTCTCGCCCCAGTGACAGTTTAGTACCTTTATTTCTGTGAGTGTGTACAAAGTAGCAGTGTCGTCATTTGGAAATATTCAGGAAAGTACAAACCCATGAAATGCTTACTTAAGTAATTTACCCACCTCGGAACGTTCGACATACATTTTGTGTGTAAATCAAATCTGCGAATGTCTCAGAAGTGTGGAAAGGTCACCGTTCGCTGGTATTTGGTATCTGTTTCGCTGTCGGAATGAGAAAATGGAAAGAAAAGCAATATGAAGGCCTGATTAATTGATTCTGACATGATTAGAAAATATGTAATTGAGATTTCTAAGCATTATAACTGATCCAGTTGTTGACCATGAACTGAGCAACACTGACGACAGTATTACCCAATAACACAGAAAACATTTTTCCATTCTGTCCTCATATCATGGTGAATTTGATGTTCTAGATTACAGCAGGAAACGCCAATGGAACGTCATTAGGACAAAACATACGAGACCACATATGAGTTTATTCACATTCTTTCACTGAGCATTTCACTGAGATTGATTTAAACTACAGTCTTAAAAAGATAGCAAAGATAATGGCCATATAAGGAACCATTCACGTGTTTGTGGTTCTTTACATAGTGAAATGGTTCTTCAGACCAACGGAGAACATGTTATATCTGTTTCTGTATAGAACCTTTTTGAAAATGGTTCTATATAACACCAAAAAGTTTCTGTACATAACCATTTGCATGCTTAAATGGTTCTTTGCACAGTTAAATGGTTCTTCAGGTGGATGAACATGTATATGGTTCTGTATAGAACCTTTTTGAAAATGGTTCTATACAGCACGAAAAAGGTTCTATACAACCATTTGTGTGCTTAAATGGTCCTTTGCACAGATAAATGGTTCTTCAGATTGATGGAGTACTTTCTGCTTCTGCATACAACCTTTTTGAAAATGGTTCTATATAGCACCAAAAAGGGTTCTGCTGTTGTTAAGATGTCAAACTTGTAACAACAGAAGGGCCCTTTTGAGTGCTACACAGCTGAAGATAGTTCTTCAAGTGTTCTTTAGTATAGGGAATGGTTCTATTTAGAACCATGATTTTTAAATAGAGCCATTTCATGCTTAAATGGTTCTTTGCATGGTGAAATGGTTCTTCGGATTGATGGAGAATGTGTTGTACATGGTTCTATATAGCACCAAAAAGGGCTATTGTTACGATGACATGCTTGTAACAATAGAAGAACCCTTTTCAGTGAGTGTTCATGGCTCTATACAGAACCATTGTCTGGTTGGCCCCTTGAAGAACCATCTTTTTAAGAGTGTACTTTTACTTATACTCGTTTCAATTGTTTAAACGATTTTTTTGTCCTAATAATATTGACTTGCTTGATAAGTTAAAGAGTAACTCTTAGAAGTTAAACTGTCAGGAGCAGCAGAGTTTCTCCCAGTCGCCTCTGCATACAACTGCTCAGCGGCTGGGGGGATGCAGGCCTAGTTTTCCATTACATCTGAGCGCAAGTGAGAGCTCATTTAAAGCGGGATGCTCAGTGGATTTTAAGTCATGCTACAGTGATTGCTGTTTATTTTCTCACTGCAGTCGTGGCGACGAGTGCGAGGGGGAGGATGAGGCTTGCCAGAGCGAGAAAGAGTGAGAGAGAGGAGTGTGTGCATTGAGAATATACCTCCCTGGCAACCTACGGCGTCATATCCTTGACTAATGTAAGTATCGTTTAATACGAGCTCAGAAGAGACGAGCGTTAAATCGCCACTATAGACCATATAAGCTGAGAATGTCAGAGAGCCAGGCCTCCAAATAATGGAAAGGTCACTTTCACTTTACTAGCCACTGACCACAGATCTTTCAATTCCTTAAACCCCTGAGCTAAAACTAAACCTTGCCTAGTCACAGCCATGACACTTTGCTAATACTTTCACTCTGTCTCTTGTTCCACGTCTGAGACTTAAAAGGTTGCAAACAATCCAAAACTGAAGTGTTTGGTCTAAAAATGTCAGCAGCTGCATTCATTGACCTCGTCTGACATGTTTGAGGGAGGTTAATCTGTGTAGAAAGGCCAAGAGCGCCAGGTGTCAGTTTTTAGCATGTAATCCTGCTGGCAAATATTCAAAATGCAATCATTTCTGCCCAACACGACCGGCTCTTTCACAATGTTTAAGGATGCGGTGCTGGCTCACTGGAAACAGCACGATTCCTTTTCTGATATTGATGAGAAAATCTTAGGATATCTGTTCATACCGATACCTGATACAGTATATTTTCTTGTAAAAGCTCTAGTTAAGGTTAAACTAGTTAAGGTTAAAAGGATTTGTTAGTGATTAAAGCACTTCACTTAAGCCCGTCATCTAAAAGTATGTCGCTGCTGTGGGAACAAAACCTCCAGAAAGACAACTTTACAGGAGAAGCAAAAAACATATTTTACTTTTAATGTAAGTCAATGAAACCAGACATTTTTCCAAAGTCAACTTTGAGATGTTTTTTTTTTGGTCCATATATCATGAAATTCACAGACAATGTAAAGGGCAACAGGCATTTTCAAAGTATGCCAAAAAAAACTGGAAAAACAACAAAAATAGAGATGCAGTTCAATTCAAGCCTGGAGACAAGGCAACCTAGAACATACCATTTCGGCGGATTATGATACAGTTATGTTCCCTGACTAAAGGTACTGAGATGAACCCTTGAGGGCACCACTCCAGTGGCAAGAGTGACATTTTCACACCTTTCTTTCTGAGTGTGCATGTTTGATTGAAAAGAGAGCATAATTAGCCCTGTTTAACTGTATTTAGTCCGGCATGTTATGCGCAATATTGAATGCAAATCACTATTTTTTAAAAATATGGCAGCACTTTTTTTCCAATTTATCAGATGTCAGAATAAATTAATAATGCGACACATCATGTACCGTGAAACCATCTTGAAGTATCGCAATAGTACATTTTTCCATATGTCCCACCTACTCAGTTTAATTGTTTACATTCCCTGTTTTACGTACAAACAGAATAAAACTAATTCCCTCTCCCTGTTTTTTTCCGAGTATACAACCGCCCACATGTCCGGCCGGACAATGAAGGACGACTGGCTGTCGAGCCCTCCTGCTACCCACTTCAGACCAGCTGCCCACCCCCCAGCTACCACCACCTGCCTTGGACTAGCTGCCCACCCTACACTGATGTTTTCATAGACTCCTAGCTATTCCTACTACCAATACTACTGCTAGTAATATTAGTAGTATAGTCATTTGTAGGTAGTCTGACCAGAGGAGGATGGGTCCCCCTAGTGAGCCTGATTCCTCCCAAGGCTCTGAGGGATTATTTCCTTGCCACGGTCGCCCCTGGCTTGCTCACCGAGGAGGGTGTCTTTTCTGGAATTCTGTGAAGCTGCTTTGTGACAACATCCAATGTAAAAAGCGCTATACAAATAAATTTGATTTGATGATACTATTGTTATCATGTGACATCATGAACATTGTTACACCAGGGTTCGGCAACCCAAATATTAAGCAGCGCCATTTTGTCCTTTCAACAAAAATCTGACCACCTTGGGAGCCACAACATTTTATGTCAATTTAATTGAAGCAACGTTTCACCATCTTGGCTGTAAATATGTCTCAGTAGGTGCTAAAGTTCGAGTGACTCCTGGAAGGAAAGGACTTTATTTCCCAGACTCCACTGGAGATCACATGACAGAGCAACTTCCTTCTGACTCGGAGTCCATGGCGGACTCCATTACCCACAATACTTTGGGAAATCACATGACTTCTGACACTCACTCACGCACCTATCAGCGCTCACAATCTCCCGAGTACTAATGCTGTTCACCTGTGTATGTTGTCATATGACTAGAACAGTTTAGTCTATAAGCCCAGGCTTTAGTTGCAGCCTGAGGTATTGGTTCTTTGAGAACATGCTGAGCGTTATTCTTCTGATTCCATTTACCCTGTTAGTTTCCCTGACTTTGCCTTTTGCTTGCCCCTTTTTGTATTTTTTGCCCATCATATTTGATCTGTGTTTTTGAACCATTTGGCCTCTTTATTTCGACTACGTTTTTTGCCATGTCCCTTTGTATTTGTCCACCTGGTTTTATGATCACCACTGTGATCTTACTGTGTTTTTTGGATTTGACCCACGCCTGTTATTGGACCATGCTTTTGCCTAGCGATAATTAAACCACTGTTGCCCTTTTTATCCACGAGCATATGGATTCTGTTGATTCGTCACAAAAGCACAGACTTACTCTGCTCTGCTTCAAGATTTAGCTCAGCTACAGTCACTTTTCTCACATCTCTGGCAGGAAACTTTTCTGCAAAAGTAGAACAGTTTCTTGTAAAATGTCTCTCAACGTTCGATTTTTTTAGGCTGAAGTTGCTTCTCATTCACCAGCTTCTTGTTCGAATTTTGCCGTTCCACCTTAAATTGTGCCTGAGGTGACAGAAAGTAACTTCTCCACCAGAATGGTGGATCAGGACAACTCAGTCAAGTAGCTGACGAGAAGCTGATTTCAGCTGCATGAGGTTTTAGTGTTTGTCAGTTTCTCGTTGCAGATTAAACGTATCAGGAAACCAGCTGGAGTGATTATTAATGCAAACAGATCCATTCGTCTCTGAATTGTTGATGTTCATCTTGTACCTTTCTCTTTGCCTTTTCGTTAGAAACTAGTTTAAAATAAGTGATAAAATAAGTGAGATTATCTGTGTTGCTATGGTGACCAACAGTCAGCAAGCCAACCTTCAGGGTTAAAGGGGGAATTAGTAGTTCAACTCCAGCGATTAAGACCATTTAGTGTTAGAACTGTGTTAGAATGACCGGCAGAGCTTTATTTTACTGCAAAGGGGATTATTTTATTTTGACCTAAAGATCTAATTCTGCTGTGGAGCCGCAACAGGACAGTGGAGGACCTCATATTGCCGACCCCGAAGTCTGTGATAGTTGTTTTCCTCTGATATCTGATCATTAATTCTACAGTGTACCAAACACAAACTTTCCATAACTTTGCCAACAAAACTCACACTCTCAATCGCACAGAGTACCTACAGCTTCCAGCCTGTCGCCATCCACTCCTCAATCAGAGGAAAGGCCACAACGGCTGGATCATTGTGCTCATGACAGCTGCTGTGATGGAAAAAGAAGAAGAAGAAAAACGTGAATGAGGTGTTTACGGAGTATCTGTGGCTGCGTGCGTGGAGCTGGCCTTGTTTACCGTGGCGCTGTTTGAAATGCAGCTCAGCCTTCAGCGCCACACGAGCTGTGCTCTTCCTCACGGTCACCAGCTGAGATCTCTTTTCACCAGTAAAATAATAATATATCAGCTCCCTCTTCACTGCATATTAATGCAATCAGCCCATTGCTCGGCAATTTAAACACACAGCGTAAGCTATTCAGAGTTCAGCGATGGGCTGCTATTTATAAAGTGGCTGTGGATGAGGGTAGCGATCCAGCATTGGGAGTAATATTCAATACATGACTCATGACCAGCAGCCTATGGTACAGAAAATAGAACTCGACATCAATTCAGAGATGCATAGTAAATATAGCAGCTGGTGAGTAAAAACAGCGCGGCGGGACGGTTTATCACGTCTGGCTGGAAGAGACAGAATCCCTCTTGTTAAAAAGAAAAAGGAAGCGCTGCTCTATTACTATGTGGCAGGCCCACATTTGCGAAATGTGCCTTGCAGTCACAGTGGCATCTGTGTTTGATTAATGAACGGATAAAGTATTTAAAGGAGGGTTTAATTTTTAATGCCCTACATCTGTTAGACGCCTCGAACAGATCAATACGGAGCCTTTGCGCTTACATAAATCTACGAGCAGATTCCCTTTCGCAAATGTGTGTGTTTTTTCTCGCATGTCATGCCCATTTCCGTTAAATATTGAAACGAGAAACGTGCCGTAAGAGGACGGAAGGAAATGCTGAGAGGGAAATGAAGCTGTCTGGATGATGCTTTAATGTATTTTCTATTACAGGGTGGAGAGAACGCGCACGATGCCTCCATTAGAAGGTCAAGCTGATACGGTAGAGCGTGCGGGCGCTTGAGCCCGTGCGGCACGGACTTCAGGGACACTCGATTTGGGCTCCTGCGCAGCAAAGTCACAGTAAGGAGGAGAGAGAGCAGGTAATGTATGGACATTGAATGCAAAGCACAAAGACGAGCTCACGTACAAGAAACTCATCCTGACTGTCCTACACTACACTCTCTAAATGGCAGCTCTTCGAGGGTTCTTTAGTGAAGGGATTGGTTCTATTTAGGAACCAAAGTTCTATGTAAAACCATTTCATGCTTTAATGCTTCGCATGGTGAAAAGGTTCTTCAGATTGATGGAGAATGTGTTGTATATTGTTCCAAATAGCACCAAAAAGAGATCTTCTGGTGCTATACAGTCTTTAAAAAGATGGTTCTTCAGTAGTTCTTTAGTTTAGAAAATGGAATATAGAACCATAAGCAGTCAAAGAACCCTTTGCATGATTAAATGGTTCTTCGCGTTCATGAAAGGGTTTGTCAAATTGATGGAGAATGATTTTTATGGTCCTATATAGCACCAGAAAGGGTTCTTCTATTTTTACAAGCTCTTCTTGGTGCTATACACTATACAAAAGGTGCTTCAGTGGTTCTTTATAAATGAAAATGGTTCTCTATAGAACCATGAGCACTCAGAGAACCCTTTGCAGGTTTTAATGGTTCTTTGCATGGTGAAAAGGTTCTTCAGATTGTTGGAGAATGTGCTGTATATGGTTCTATATAGCACCAGAAAGGGTTCTTCTATTGTTACAAGCTCAACATTGTAGCAATAGAAGAGCACTTTTTGGTGCAATACAATCTATACAAAGGTTCTTCAGTGGTTCTTTAGAAATGAAAATGGTTCATTATAGAACCATGAACACTCAAAGAACACTTTGCATGATTAAATGGTTCTTTGCATCATGAAAGGTCCTTCCGATTGATGAACAATGTGCTGTAGATGGTTCTGTATATAAAAAGGGTTCTATATGGCACATATAAGGGATTCAGCTGTTCTGATGATGTCAAGCTTGAACCCAAGAATCCCTTTTGGTGCCAGTAAGAACCCATTTCAAAAAGATTTTATCTAGAACCATCTACAGCACATTCTCCATCTGAAGAACCCTTTCATGGTGCAAAGAACCCTATAATCATATTTCTTTGAGTGTCCATGTAGAACTATTTTCTTTACTAAATAACCTTTAAAAGTATATAAAGCAATTTTCAAACAGGTTCTATATGGAACCATATACAGCACATTCTACTTCAATCTGAAGAACCATTTTACCATGCAAGGAACCATTTAATCATGAAAGTGTTCTATATAGTACTCATGGTACTTGCCAAAGAACCCTTGAAGAACCATCTTTTTAAGAGTGTATTAAAAAAATAAAGGTGCCAAGGTTCTTTTTGCACCTTTTGGTTCCCTAAAGGATCCTTCAGCGGATGTTGTTTTAAAGAATCATTTGTATGAAGAACATTTTTAAAGTTGAAAGAAATTCCACATTATGGAAAGGTTCTATACCAAATACAGGTTTGTCATAAAGCCAAGAACCAATCAGGATCTTTATTTTTAAGAATGCAAGAAAATCTTGTATCTCTATGGGGAAAATATTTTTTTAATGCACTTTGATTTCGCAAGATTTTATTAAGAGTATAATAAAGTCATTTTCCATTCGTCATGAAATATTTATATAATTTAAGGGGAGCTAGAGTTTTCAGTTGGTGTAAAAAAATGACGCTTTCTTTGGAATAAATATTTTTATAATCTAAACTACTTCTTCAGGGACATCCCTTCATTTATTTCATTTCCAGCCAAGACGGCAATTAAGTACAAGTTATTCATGTGTCAGGAGATATTTCTGAGGAGATTAGATGCAAGATAATCCACTTGCATAAGAAAAGAAGAAGTCAAATGAAAATAAGTGAAAAAGGAATTTCTAAAACTTGATACAGAGAAAATGAAACTCCTAACAACCACCTGGAAGACCTGGCAGACACCAACACTGTCCCCATCAGATAAACAGCACTTTCATCTTTAAGAGAAGATCAAGCTGCACTCTTGATTCAGATCTGAAAACATCCACAGTCCATCCTTCACTGTGAGAAGACAACTCAGCACTGTGGGTCTGAAAGGATGTGTAGCTGTCAAGAAGCTCTTACTGAGAAAAGGAAACAGACAAAAAAGAAGACAAATAGCAAAATTAAACAAAGAAGTTGCTGATGTACTTATAACAATGGACTGACTCAAAAGAGACTCAGTTGTTGTTACAATGTCAAGCTTGAACCCAAGAACCCTTTAGGGTGACATAAAAAAGCCATTTCAAAAAGGTTCTATCTACAACCATCTACAGCACATTCTTCATGAAGCTGAAGAATGCTTCATGATGCAAAGAACCCTTTAATCATGTAAAGGGTTCTTTGATTTGAACCAAGGAGAGCCTTGAAAGAGCCTTTGAAGAACCTTTTTTAAGAGTGTATGGAACAGTTTTCAAAACAGTTCAGTATGAAAAGATATAACACATTCTCCAGCACTCTGTAAAAATATTGGCGGAGTGCTCAGTCCGCCTCAGAACAGTGGACTGACCACCCCAGAGTCCAGACCTCAACATCACTGAATGTGTTTGAGATGACTTGTATCAAGCATAAAATACAACCAACTTCCAAGACTGAACATTGCAAAAGTGGAAAAATATCACTCAGATTTCTCTGAGAAACTGAAAGCGAGAAGAACGGCAGCACTAAAGGCTGAAAATTTGAATGTAATTGTTGAGACTTCTGTGTGATTTTCTGTTAAATATTAGTTTTCTGCTTTCATTCTGAAGCTGACAAATGAATAATTTAATGGAGAAAAAGGCATTTTGATTAGAAATGTAATTAATAAATGGATATGGATATGAATAGCTTGCATTTCAGACAGAGCTCAATTCTCAATGCCAATAACTTGACAATATTGTAAATAATTCCAGTACAAATTGCAGTGCATATTTGTCATTTAATAACTTCTTTTTGTTCCCAGACTGAAGTACAGAAATCACCTTTTGAAAATACCTTTGGATAGTCTATGATATATACAGGGTGAGTCAAAAGTCACAGGACACGGTTTTATTTCAGAAACGAAAGGGAAAATGACAGATCTGAGCAAGTAATAGCCTAAAAGATGGGCACCCTCACCTATGTCCGGAACGTGGCCGCCATCTTGAAAGCCGCCATATTGGATCAAGGACAAGTTTTTCCAATGGGAAGGTGGTGATGTAGCAGATCAAAGAAGTCCAGAATTGCCTCAGAAATCGATTGCCACAATCAGGTTTGCAATATCTCTTGTGGTTCAAAAGTTGCAACAACAACTGGGAACATTGCCTGTGATGCACAGCTATTTGATGTGTTCACTGTGCTGTCCCTGGTGCTGAACACAGAGCTGAAGGCGCAGGATCCGATCGTTATGAACCCGCATGAGAAGCTCTGGAGAAATGCTGTCACAAGCCCCCACGATGTGGTGCTGAAGGTGGTGTTTGTTGCGGATTTTCTCAGCACACACAATTTGTTTGAGATGACCCCAGAGATAAAAGTCGATAATAAAATAAAAAATAAAATAAAATAAAACGGTGTCCTGTGACTTTTGACTCACCCTGTACAATTTGCATAATCTAACCGTATACAAATTGACACAGAATACTAATATGACAAGAGACTCCAAACTTTTGAACTGTAGAGTATGACAGCAGTGATATACGAGTGTGTATGTTTGGGGAGAAAGAAGGAGGCTGGCGTAGGAAAGTAGCAGCTGTCTTACACTCAAAAGTCTAAGTGGGCCAAAACAGATTGATCACACTCAGTTTTATGGCTGCCTCTTGACGTTCAACAATGTCAGTGCTTTTTATTTATTTTCCACTTGTTTCAACACACCGTCCCATATTCATCCATGTAACTGGCTATCAGATTCACTCACAGCTCCAGCGTCATGCGCCTGGCTCTCAGCTTTAGCATGAAAATGAGGTTTCTATGAAACTCACTGCCAGGGCTCTAATACTAGGCCACTGATCTGGAGTTAAATAGCTAAATATGTCCACACTTGAAGCTATGACTATCCAGCTACTTCCTGCAAACTGACTGCAAAAAGGGGACTGGCGTCATCAGGAGAGACACAGTCTGAGCTTGTAACGACAGTAAAATCTGGGCAATTTGGCACAAATTTAAATGATGACGCTCTTAGTGGCATGCTGCTATGCACTACAAACAGTTGTGTGAAAGGATAGGCCTTGTTTGTTAAAGTCCTTGAGTGTTTCCAAAAGGCATAGTAGCAAAACCATAAACAAAGCCAAGCAGCTCTTACTTGCAACTGTTTAAATGTCTCATTGGCAACACAAAAGCAAAATAAATAAAAATGGAAACATAGCAAATGAAAAAATAACATGGTATGTTGTTATAAAGTAGCCTACAAGCATTTTTTGAAAGGCCTTATTTATTAAAGGCCTTGAGGGTTTCCTAAGGAATAGTAGCCAAACCACAATAGTTACTTAAAACTGTCTCACAGCAATGCTGACAATTACTGCATTTACTTAAGCAGATATGCGTAGATGTTACAATATACACTACATGTCCAAATGAAATACTAATTACTAATAACTAATTACTAGTAAAATTCATTTGTGAATTCAGTTACTTTAAGGTGACAGCTTAGATAATGTCCTATTAGCCTAAGGTCAGTATGCTCAATGCCAGAGTCAGTTAGAAGGCCATAAAGCCCCCCCAGCATTGGGCTGTGGAACAGTGGAAGTGTGTTCTCTGGATTGATGGAGCCCCACCCTATAGTTTCGGAATGGGTTGGAGTGGAGTTTGTGATGCAGAGCTAATCATTCAGCATCAGTACCTGACCTCACTAAAAGGCCTAATGCTCCAACTTACATGTTGGCCATTGGACACCATTAGGCTGTTGTTGAGCATCGATGGCTGACCATTGCCTGCCATTTGCACTGTGTATTGTACTGTTGACTCTAGCTGGTCCTTGCTCTGTTTTAGCCAGTTTAGCATGTTGAATTGCCATTAACAGTTACTAGTAAGAGATGGTGCACAATTCTCAAGTTCAATGCAGTGCATGTGCCAGATATTTAGCACTGACACTGCGCATGTTAGTTATTTACACTACACAAATGTCCAAATCTTTAAACAACTACAGTTAAATATTGTGCTGCCAGCTACAATATTGTTTAATTATTCAATATTGTTTGGGGATAATCATAGACACAGCTCTGAAAGTGCTCTGATAACACCCTAACATAAAATAGAGCATGAAATACTCGTTTCATTGACATTTTTACTTCTTGCCATGTAATTATAAATGTGCACCAATTGTGTGTTTAATATACAAACCTTCACTTTTAAGTAGAATTTCTATCCACCCAGCACCATTAACAGTGGCTTATTTTAACTTTTCACACTCTAGGTTTAGCTTAAACATGAACTTGTAAGACATTCAAGCTAAATATTCTTTACTTTGCATATTGCAATTACAGTTTATGCTGTATTTCCCAATTATTTCAGTCCACAAGCTTTTGTTCAGATTTACTAATAGAGGCACTAATTGCTGACAATCTACTAACACTTTGTACCAGTTGGGCGAGTAGGTTACTGAATTGTCTTCTAAGAAGTGCCATGCATATAAACACAGCCTCAACTTTGGACATGTGACCAGTTCAGCCCATTTCTGCCAGGCAGGAGGATAAAAAAAACTTTTTACCCTTCTGTTTCAGGTTAAAGTGTGACTCATTAGGTTGAAGTTTATTTTTCTCAAGATGTTTAATTAGTAAATCTGAAAAAGTACTATTCATCTTATTATTTCAATGTCATTAGTAATTGTTTAGGAAAAACTAGGTATTAATATGACATAATACACCAGACATTTGAGGAAAATAAGTCATTATTGTTTACTTATGGTTTTAAACACATTCTTGTCTGGGGGGGATGAGCTGAACTTGTGCTCTCTGCCAAGTGTATTTGGAAAGCGTGATATTATGAAATCACTCGGCACACCCAGGTTGATTGGGAAGTGTATGGTTTTGAGTGGGACATCTTCGGTACATGTAGTGAAAGAAAGGCCATTTCTGACACTGCATGCACTAAAGCCACAGCATGCAGGGATAATGAAGTAAGCAGGGCTAAATAGTTTGTGCTTTTATCATTCGTTTGGAAAACTGTCAGGTCTTTATTTAGGCATAGTGTTGTAAAACATACTCAATGTAATAAAACATTGTTTTTCTGAAACTATTTGGTTTCCATTTCTTTTATTACATTGAGGATACAAGTGTTTTTTTTTCCATTGAAAAATAACAGAGGATGTCTGTCTCTTCACTCTGAGCACCAACAATTGTAGCCATGTTAGTGCTAAAAATAAGACGGGCGTTAAATAGCTCAGTCAGTATTTACTAACTCCTAGAAATGCATATGCAATGAGGCCAAAGCACAAAAGAGCAGTGACCTTTGGACCGCTGGTCTTTTCACTGATGCTAAAGTGCCCTTGCGCCTATTTAGTAAACTTTTTAATGACATAATGGGGTCTCGCAAAGGCACAAAACGTTAGTAAATCTGCCCCGTAGTGTGCAAACATGGCTGCATAGAGAAATGAAAGAGTTCTGATTGTGTGACCTAAGTAGCTTAACCTTAAATGTCCTGAGAGAGTTCCTCTGTATGCAGTTGGCTTGGCAGCGGCGTTGCCTTTTATCAGAAGCAGAGATAATGAGGATGACTAAGTGTGACTTCATTAATCAATGGGGGTCGTGGATGAGGCTCTTCATAGGCCTGGCCTCCGAAGCAGTTTTTTTTTTCTTTTTCATTTCCTAAATGCTGCATGCCATTAATTAAAGTCATCAAAGCCACCAGCGAGCACCCACAGCTGCTTTATCAAGAGGGTTTTGCATAAGCATTAAAGTGCACCGCAGGTGATTCCTAAAAATAAAAAATAAAAAAAGCAACAATGCCACTACATTTTGTCCCCCACTCTACCTTCATCAGGGAAGGATTTCCAGAAAAGGAAAGGCCATGAAGTGGATAAGAGGTGGGAAATAAGCCTTTCTGACAGGCCTGACTGCTGTGTGGAGGTGAATGCAGTGCTAAAATGCACTTTGCTGCTAGCAGTAAAAAGCCTTTAAAGGCAGGATCTTAAGGCCTGCACTGTTAGCTCGTGATCACTACTGAGGCCCAAATCTGATGGAGGACGCTGAAGGTCAGCCTTCAAACTGCTTTTTTGAGGAATCCACTTGTTGGAACATGTTGCTCTGAGGCCATAAATGATCGCCCTGAAAATATAAACAGGACAGAGAACAGTCATAGTTAATAATCTCCCTGCTGAGAAAGGACCATGAGAACTTAAAGACCACTTGTTTCCTGGAGAACATCTTAACATCCCATAGAGGAAACCATTTAGAATCAGCCGTTGCTCACCTGATAAGCCATTAGGATCCTTTACATTGTGAGATTTTCTCAATAAAAAGCCAAAAAACACAGCAAAACCATCAGTACGCAACAGAAACACTATGGGGTTTTCCGCAGGGCTCCCTATAAGGGTTATTAATGTTTCTTCCATGCAGGCTTATAAGCAAATTCAGACAACCAAAGACTCAATGAAGACGTTGGAATCTAAAATATGAATCTCAAAGCAGTTTTACCGGAGACGTTTCTAACCAAAAGCTTTTCATTGAGTGGCACCTAGTGGTGAAAAAGCCCAGTACGCTGCTTTTCCTGAAAGTAAAAGAGTGCAAAATATGTGTTTCTAACGAGCTACCAAGTCAATGAAACTAATGAAACACTCCACACTTTAAAAATACGATTCTTCAAGGGTTCTTTAGTAAAGACAATGGTTGTATTTAGATCCATGAGTTTTACACTCTCAGAAAAATGTACCAAACTGTCACTAGGGCACTCCCCCTCTTGTCACTGGTGTGGTTCCCTCAAGGGTACATCTCAGTATCTTTGGTCAGGGATCATAGCAACCATAATCCAGTGAAATGATATTCGCTAAGCTGTACTGACTCCACATCCCGTCTTGTCTCCAGGCGTTTTATTATACTGTTCTGATTTAAAGCATTTGGTTATGAAAAGGTACAAATATGAACATTTAACCTGGAAAAACTTATTTAAGATACACAATTGGACCTTAAAACCACTGCTGTACCTCTGGGGGAACGTTTACATTGTTTGTACCTTGATAAACAAAAAAAATGTACCTCCATAAAACCTTTATTTACAATAGTGTATATATACATTTTATGCCTAAATGATTTTCGTCCCAGAGAAATGGTTCTTCGGATTGGTGGAGAATGTGTTGTGTATGGTTCTATATAGAACCTTTTCAAAATTCTATATGGCACCGAACAGGGTTCTGCTACTGTTACAATGTCAAAATTTTTGTGCTATATAGAGCCATAAACACATCCTCCATCAATCTGAAGAACCATTTAGGCACAAAGCAGTTCTAAACAGAACTCTCCAATTCCCTTTACTAAAGAACCCACGAAGAACCATCTTTTTAAAGAATGTAGTGAAGGTTGAAGGAAAAAATCTTCATTGAGGAATTTGACCCTTTCAGACCCCTGTAGTGTCTATACTGTTAACAACAATCACATGTACTTTAAAATCAATCAGATCTAAAGAACGTACACAAAACAACAGCCGACCAGAAGAACATTCTCAGCAAGTTAAGGACAAAGTTGTCTTCAACAGCACTGATAAGGGGAAGGAATAGAAAGCATTGTTGTTGTAAGACCATATATCTCTGAAATAGTAACTGTATAAATGTTGTTCCTAAGTACGCCAATGTACTGAGATTTATTCAGAGTCATTTTGAACCATTTCTATTAGTACTTTTATTATGAAATGTTCACACAATGTCAAATGTAAAGCTGGCATTTTCAAATGGTGTCTATAACTGTGCAAAAGTCAGTGACCACCTTCATATTTTCTGGTCAAAACAGTCATTAAGCCTAACTTATTGCTGCAATCCCCCATTTGTGATCCTTGGAGATTCTTTGTTCACTCGCTCCATCTTCCTCAGTCTGCATGGGTCAATGTAGACACACGTCCTTTTTCCGGCAGATTATTAACATCTCCAGTTGTTTTACCCTTCTTAATTATTGCCCTGATAGTTATAATGAGCTTTTTCAACTATTTAGCTATTTTCCTGTGGCCATTTCCTGATTTATGCAGCTCAACAATTGTTTTCACTGATATTTCTCATAACAACAGATGACCAAGGGCATTTGGCCTGTGTTCCATCTCATATATATTCCCCAGTAAAACAGGGAGTCATGGCTGACTATTGAAGTGTTCCTAAATGCTCAGGTGAATTTAAAAACATAAAATATGAATTAAAATATACTTCATTTAGATTTCATTCCTAAGAATTTCTAGGGGTGCCAATAATTGTAGCACAGATAGATATAAGAAAACTGTTTTTTAATGAAGGGATTTAGTTGTTTCATTATACCTTAAATAAAGATTACATTGTTGCAAATATTTTAAATGAAAGATCAAAAATAAGTAATTAGGAACATTTTTACAGCCCATTTTGCTTATGATTACTAGAGGCACCGATATTTGTGAAGGCCACTGTAACTGTGGTCATCCCAAATAATTGCGACAGGCCTACTTGCATGAATGTAAGGAGTTTCATTTTTCTGTAACTTTTAATCATTTTTTTGAAGCCTAGGTTTGTCCAATTATCTCATATCCAATCTCCCCAGAAATATTGCTTGCAATATGAATCATTTCTACTTAATTTCTACCTAAACTTTAAATTGAATAAATTAAGGCATTGGCTACTGTTTCTAAGGCAGTTCCACTATTAAAAATGCAATTCCAACTTTAAGTCAGCAGCTACAGAGTTTAGTGCCTCGTGATCAAAACAGACATGATTTTACTCCATGAATTTTAACCCAAGCCTCCAAGTCTCTGCGTTGTGATCGCAAAGAAACAAGCCAATTCCTAAACCCTCTAATCCTAAAGCCCACCTTGACTTCTCTAGGAAGCATGTGATGACTTATGAGATGAACCAGAAAAGGATTTATGCACAGATTGGGTCACTGTGGTTTTCTGACCAAAATGAATGCTACTGCATTGCGGTTTGAGCCTGTGGCACTCGGACGCATGTGTTTGGTGCCGTGCGGTGGCTGCAGCACCATGTAATTAGACCAGCTCCCTTCAGCAGGGATGAGGATCCATTCAGGATTGTGCAGAAACACTGCAGGAAAAGTGTAGCAGACTACAGGAGAACGTAGAAGGTAGGAGATTGTAGAAGGAAGTTTGTGTCACCTGAAGTTAAACTTCCACTCATTGCATTTAGTTTTAGTCTTAGTTTGGATGAATAGTTATGCCAGTATGTGTTCAGTTTTTTCTTTAGTTTTTCTTGCCATAAATATATTTGCTCAACACTCAGGTCCCCTTTGCAGTTTTACAGTCCGAGCTTCGTGTTGTTACTTAAGGACATGGAAATGTAACTTAATCTAAAATGTAAAGAAACATCAATGCATTTCCTGCAGACTTGCAAGCAGCGGTAGAAACAGCTCATACACTGTAAACTTATATCAGTTGTAAGTGAAGCGATTTTTATTTGATTGACTTCGACCACTGGTGGTAGACCCATATGACCATACACTTTGACATGCCTGCAAATTCAGCTACTTTCTTCACACTGTGGCCTTTGGCTCGCCCAAATGCAATCACTCCTTTTTTCCAATCATTATCATCTGCTTTGTGACCCATTTTCCACACATCCAATGAGACACTCACCGCGCTGTACCACTTCTTCTCAATCTATGAATCCTGTCACATACCCCGCAGGTATTTATGGCCTGATCATCTTCATGCAACACAGAAATCTGCAGGAGCCTGAAATTACTACCACCTTAGACATGCAAGGTGACTAATTTTTTGACCGGGGAACTTATCGTCATCAAATTAAAACAACCCCATTGTATTAAATGGGCTGGTCATGCAGCAATAAACAAACTAGAAGACTAGAAGCAACCAGTTCAAATACTGCGGGTGCTCAACAGAAGGTTATATACCCGGTTAAAAAATAAAAAATAAATAGATATAAATATATATATATATATGGTTAAATAGTCAACACAATCTAAAGGAAGTGCAATAGTTATATATTTATCATATTTACCATGTGTTTACCAGTAGTAAATATGGCTTTAATGGCTGTTTGAGCCAAATTTACAAGTGGGAAATTTGCTATTTCCCAGATTCCGAAATGACTATGCACCATAATGGCTCAATGCAAATTTGCCATTTGGTTCATATTTAAGGGTCCAAGATGAACTGGTTACATTTAATAAAAATGCTTCCAAACTTCTCATTTAACTTGAGAATATACTGTGATAGAAAAACAACATTGCAAAGAGAATTAAAGGAGGAGTGCAAGATTCTGGAGAACGATTGTTAATATTTGAACTCAACAGCAAACAAATACACTCCTCCCTCCAGCGCTCCTTCAGAAGCTCCGTCCCCAAATTCACGGACACGTGTTGCCGAGTCTCTGCGGCCATAAAACCCCTCGCACACACTTTACAAATACCATGATATAACATCAGAGTGAACAACGACACAGCAAGTAATGTATCAAACCTTAGCTGGGATGTGGGTTAGCAAACTGTCACTACAGCTGCTGCTGTGAAGTTAACCACTGGCCATCACAAACATTAGCAAACAGGACGAATCAGAACTGACCTACTGATTCTGTAAACCAGCAAAAATAATTAATGTTACCCACCTTTTCATTTCAAATCTTTTCCAGTTCCACCTGAAAAGGTGCCGCAGTTAAGGCTACATTTGGTGCCAGAGCTTCTTCTCAGCTTCGAACTTTCCCATTCTGCCTTTAATGGTGTACGCACCATGCTGTATGAGTGGTCCCTGTCTGGGAAGGGCAAAACAAAACAAGGGGAGGGCCAACGTTTTTTTACAGCACGGGACTAACATGCATGTGTGGCCAGACTTGCTATGAAAACAAAAATAGAGAAGCACAAATTACAGCACACGCAGAGGGGCCGTGACTTCTTTCTCTGCTCAGGACACTGTTACACCACTATGTCTTTACATAGAAAATAGTTGTCTGTTGTATTAATGTTTCAAATGTTGTATACATCACCTTTAAACTTATTTTTTTCATTTATAAGTGTTAATGAACAGATACCAACAAAACCACCAAGATGGCTGGGAATCAGTTTGGGTGAAAGACCCTTTAGACAGAGCTCGTCAAACAGGGGACCTTCTGGGCCAAAGTACTGCGGAAATCAGCATTTACCCTCATCTAACACTCTGAATTCACTTCATGAAGGCCTTGCTAATAACTGATGGGCTGTTAGGCTGCGTTCACATTACCAGGCTGAAGTGGTACAAATCCGATTTTTTGCCCTAATGTGACACAGATCTGATGTTTTCACGGCTGTATGGACACAAATCTGATCTTTTCTAATCCGACCCTTTCATGAGTCACTTTCATAGGTGCTCCTAGACCGGATACGTATCCGATTTATGGCCATGTGACCTTAACGTGACGCTCTAGATCAGAATTCATGTGCTTCCCCGCAGCGCCACAGAAGTTAAAGCCAGTAAATCGCTGTTGTCTCTCTCTAATAATGAAGCTGAGAGCTGATCAGAGTTAATTATCTTCTCAGCGAAACCCGTTCTGACCGTTAATGTTTGCTGATGATGCACGTTGACGTTACTGAGTAGGTTGTGCGCATGCGTATCATCTCAAGACACCGGTTCGTTCACATTAATGACAGATTTGAATCAATTACCTAAAGGAGTGTGAACCGTCCCGTCAGAGAGATCGGATCTGAGTAAAAAATCGGATTTGACCAGTGTGGCTTGTAATGTGAACGCAGCCTTAATGAGGCAGGGGGCTGAAGTCTGCAGACACGTGCACGTCACAGGCCGCACATCCCGCTCAGTAACGTCACGTGAATGATTCGCGTCCGCCACGTGTAAATACCGGTCAGAAGGAGCCTCTGTAGTGAAGACAATTAACTCTGATCCGCTCCCAGCTGCTCATTATCAGAGCGAGATGAAGGAGGAAAAGGTGGGATGCTGCCATGGCAACGCTGAATGACGGCGCATGCGCAGTGGACCTGCTTTTACCTGCTGCGTGAACGTAGCCTTAGACTTAGATTTGTCTAAATGAACTGGTCTTAACCACGTTTACCTCAGTAACTAGGGGTTAAACAAGAAAGTCTGTGGGTTAATAAACTTTAATGAGTAACTTTAACAAAAAAAAAAAACAAAAAATGAATGAAACCACTGCTTTACTTGAGGGGCAGTCGTGGGCTGGAGGTTAGGGAACTGGCCCTGTGACCGGAAGGTTGCCAGTTCGATCCCCAGCGCCAATAGTCCATGACTGAAGTGCCCTTGAGCAAGACACCTAACCCCCAATTGCTCCCCGGGCGCTGTGGATAGGGCTGCCCACCGCTCCAGGCAAGTGTGTGCACTGCCCCTAGTGTGTGTGTATTCACTAATGTGTATGTGGTGTGGTTGGGTTAAATGCGGAGGTGGAATTTCCCCGTTTGTGGGATTAAATAAGTATCCCTCCCAAAAAAAAAGTACCACTTTACAGCGTGCAGATGCGTTCTACAACAAGAAACTTAAGTGGCCATTCTGAAGCTTTCAGAGCGTCTTTACTGTTATTAACAGTGTAAAAGTACAGCTCCATCAGGAGGCAGTCATCAAACAGCTTTCCGTTCATGTTCTGTTTCTTTATTTTAATCTGGCTGCACTGAAAGCCACCAACAAAAGCAGTTGATGGTGTTTGAAAACAGACAACAAAAGGCCACGATCAGTGCACTTACAGCCATCTATCAGCAGCACGAGCTCGTTGCATCAGCCTCTAAAAATAGAGTAACCAGAGCCCATCTGTTCCTCTGCTATTTCAGACTATTACATATGATCTGCAGGAGGACGTTCCACTGAGCCGTCTAATTCAGGCGTTTCAAAACAGCAGGCAGCGAAGCAGCACTGGTGGAAAGACCGCTTCGTAATAGAGAGGCATCGAGTGACCTGTCCTCCGGTCACACAGGGGAAGGCCAAAGTCCATAAAATCATATTTTAAAAAGTTCCAAGCACAACGCAGGAGTGCAAAAGACAAACAGATGTCCTGAGCCTCTCGTTTCCAAGTCTGATGTGTAGGCCTCAATGTTGCCAAAGGATGAGGAAATAGCACCACCTTGTGGAATTCCTGGCCATTACACCAAGGAAGAGCCAAACATTTACACTCCATGGTAAAAATGATATTTTCAAGTGAAATGATCTTAAATCTAGTCATTATATCTAATATTTCACATTTTGAGATGGTTGTACACTTAAGTAAAAATGTTTTTAAAATAAGCTAGATAATCTTGTTTATCAAGTAAAATGATCTCACTCTACTGGCAGATAGTTTTGCTGGTTTCAAGCACAAGATAAATGATCTGCCAGTATCGTGTGGTGATTCTTCTTCTTCTTCTTCTGGCTGCTCCCTTTAGGGGTCGCCACAGCGGATCATCTGCCTCCATCTTGCCCTATCCACTGCCTCCTCTACTTTTACACCAACCATCTCCATGTCCACCTTTACTACATCCATAAACCTTCTCTGAGGTCTACCGCTTCTCCTTCTACCCGGCAGCTCCATCTCCAACATTCTATGCCCAATATATCCACTATTCCTCCTCAACACATGTCCAAACCATCTCAACCTGGCCTCTCTGGCTTTATCTCCAAACTGCTCCACCTTTACTGTCCCTCTGATCTGCTCATTTCTAATCTTGTCCATCCTTGTCATTCCCAACGAAAATCTCAGCATCTTCATCTCTGCCACCTCCAGCTCAGCCTCCTGTCTTTTAGACAGAGCCACAGTCTCCAAACCGTACATCATAGCAGGACGCACTACTGTCTTGTAGACCTTCCCTTTCACTCTTGCTGCTATCCTTCTGTCACACAACAGCCCTGACACCCGTCTCTACCCATTCCATCCTGCCTGCACCCTCTTCTTCACCTCTTTTCTACACTTACTCTGGATGGTTGACCCAAGATATTTGAAGTCATCCACCTTTACGACCACTACTCCTTGCATCTTCACCTTTCCACCTGCCTCCCTCTCATTCACACACATGTATTCCGTCTTATCTCTACTGACCTTCATTCCTCTCCTCTCCAGTGCAAACCTCCACCTCTCCAGATTCTCTTCTAGGCTCTCTACTCTCACCACAGATTACAATGTCATCTGCAAACATCATGGTCCATGAAGCCTATCGTGTGATAATTCTACTTCATAAAACGGCTTAAAATGAGTAAAAAATGTCCAGCAATAAGGTAAATATGCTTACAACAATCTCAACAGGAGAAAGATTTATTGAATAGGTTTAAGATCATACTTGACAAGAGATCAGGGTTATCAATTATTCATAATAAATAATAGACTCAGTCTTTTAGTCTGATGTTTAAGAAAACAACAGAATATTCCAATCTTTGGATCTTTTAATCATGGAAAGGGTTCTTTGCATGGTGAAAAGGCTTTTCAGACTGATGGCAGATGGTTCTATACAGACAGGGTTCCATGTAGCACCAAAAAAGGGCTCTTCTACTGTAACAAGACAGACCATAACCATAGAAGAGTGCTTGTTGATGCTATATTGGAAAGCTTTTCTATATGGTTCTGTATAGAACCTTTTTGAACGCATTCTCCAGCGATCTGAACCATCTTTACATGCTGCTAAGAACCCCTTTTGGCACCATTTAGAACACTTTTCAAAAAGGGTCTATAAAGAACCATATAAACCACATTCTCCAGCAATCTGAAGAACCTTTTCATAATGCGAAGAACCCATTAATCATGGAAAGCATTCTTTGAATCTTCAAGGTTCTATATAGAACCATTTTAAGTGTGTACAAGAATTTGATTGAATATTTGGCAGTGTTGCACTAAATCTAGTTAAAAGGGATTCATTTTGCTCTCTTTACAGTGAAACAGGCCGGCGGTCAGTGGATATTAGGTACTGATGATATATGATCAGAAAATACACCGGTTTTGTATTGAGACCTAATCTATCACCATAACGACATACTCACCGGCCACTTTACTATTTTGGGGGCAGACGTTGGGTGGAGGTTAGGGAGCTGGCCCTGTGACCGGAAGGTTGCCGCTTTGATCCCCAGCATCGACAGTCCATGACTTGAGGTGTCCTTGAGCAAAACACCTAACCCCCAATTGCTCCCTGGGTGCCGTGGATAGGGCTGCCCACCGCTCCGGGCAAGTGTGCTCACTGCCCCCTAGCGTGTGTGTATTCACTAGTGTGTATGTGGTGTTTCACTTCATGGATGGGTTGAATGCGGAGGTGGAATTTCCCCGGTTGTGGGATTAGAAAAGTATCACTTAAATCAACTTAACTTTAGTAAAAGTTTGGACCCCCTTTTGCCTTCAGAACTGCCTTAATTCTTTGTGGCAGACTTTCAACAAGGTGTTGGAAACGTTCCTCAGAGATTTTGGTTGGTTATTTGAGTTCCTGTTGCCTTTCTATCATCTGGAACCTGCCCATTCTCCTCTGACCTCTCACATCAACAAGGCATTTTCATCCACACAACTGCCGGATGTTTCCTCTTTTTCGGACCGTTCTCTGTAAACCCTGGAGATGGTTGTGTGTGAAAATCCCAGTAGATCAGCAGTTTCTGAAATACTCAGACCAGCCCGTCTGGCACCAACAACCACGCCACGTTCAAAGTCCCTTAAATCCCCTTTCTTCCCCGTTCTGATGCTCGGTCTGCACTTCAGCAAGTTGTCTTGACCACCTCTACATGCCTAAATGCACTGAGTTGCGGCCGTGTGATTGGATGATTAGCTATTTGTGTTAACAAGCAACTGAAACCTAGTAAAGTGGCCAGTGAGTGTATATTGTCACTTTGCCCAGCCCTACTGAGCCTGTAATGCCATAGAACAGGGCCTTTGTACACTAATCAGTGTGTGCTGTGCTGGTACGAGTGGATCAGACACAGCAGTGTGGCTGGAGTTTTTAAACACCTCAGTGTCACTGCTGGACTGAGAATAGTCCACCAACCAAAAATATCCAGCCAACAGCGTCCTGTGACCACCGATGAAGGACTAGAGGATGACCAACTGTCTCTGACTTTACATCTACAAGGTGGACTGACAAGGTAGGAGAGTCTAATAGAGTGGACAGTGTTTAAAAACTCCAGCAGCACTGCTGTGTCTGATCCACTCATACCAACACAGCACATGAACAGGTTACTCATCTGAAATGGAAATAGGAAAACAATTCAGTACTATAAAGCTCCTGCAACACTGAAGTCAAGAGAACATGATTTATTCTCATAAGAAACCCCTTTAATTCAGAAGCCTGAGCAAAGGAAAGAGAAAGCATAGGTGCACTCAACACACGAGACGCTCAACTTTCAAAGAAATTTAACAGTTTAATGGGGACAGAAATCTGTGAAAACACTGCATTTCGTTTGAATTCATTACATTGTTATGGAAGCTGAAAAGGACATTTTCATGCTCGTCTGAAACAAAACAACATTTACTCATAACGTGACGCATTCGTGACGTCAAGGAGGATTCACAAGTTCAGTTACGGCACACGCTCAATTTTTTTATTCATTTATTCACCTATAAAACAATCAAAAAGGTGATTCGCAACAGCCTCGAAAATTCAAATGGTGCCACATGTAGTTTGTGCAAACCGATGGGCACAAACCGCAACACACGACATGAAGAGATGACAAAGCCGGAGTGCAGAGACAGACTTGGCAGTTGTTATGACATGGCACTGTGTTATTTACACAATACTACACCGCCACCCAATCAGGTGTATAGTGGCACAGTGAGAATCCTCCGCTTCGGTCTCTCTCTCTCTCACACACAAGCACACACACACACTTCCCTTATAACCCAGAAAGACCTCAGTGGGTGGCATGAGGATACACTTACACAGTGAAGTTTCAGGTGTAACGGCATTTGTGAGCCGGAGGCCGAGCCAGCAAACAGTGAGACAAAAGTGGAGCCAAACACAGATCCAGCATTTCCCCATTACAGACAATCACCAACAATCATCCGAGAAAGCAGCACTTTAGGGATTCGTTAGTTGTTCAGTATGACCCCCCACAGCCCCTCACTGTTCAGACTCATCAGTCCATTTTCCACAATCACCAAATCTGTCCACATGTCAATCTCGGATGTTGCTAAAAACATGTAGTGTACCTTTGGCAAACATGAAGAATAGGGCTCAACCGATACATTGTTCGGCTGCTAAAATCAGCCGATATTAAGATCTGTGGAAATCCCACCATTAAAGCAAAGATAATTTAGCCTAAAATGTTAGACAGGAATCACATTTTGCCATTTAACATTGTTCATGTGATTAACTGATTTAAAGACTTTCTAAATAGCTTGTTTTCCATTTACATGATTTGACTAAAAATATTAATTTTCTTTCTTTTTATTTTTTTGACTACATAAATTTACATCGGCTGATGTAGAATTTCAGCTCCTAAAAAAAAAAAAAAAAAATCAGTATCAGTGATTCAATTTTCATCAGCCAGGTCCTGGTTAAGATGTACTCCTCCAGCCTTTAGCAAGTTCCTTTCCCTCGTTTCCCCATCATGCCATCTTCCCCAAACTAACAGAACTCACAGGGCATCGTTCTCTTTCCATGCACAAAAACAAGGGCTGAAATCTAAACACTGCTGCTGCTATTACAGTGTAAACTCCACTAACAGCAACTAGCTCAACCAAGTCAGCCCTGGCAACCAGCCATAGGGCTGCAACATAATAAATGTATTTTTAAAAATAATAATTAAAAAAAAAAAATCAATAATCATAAGCGTTTAACAACAGCTAAATAGAACTCACTTCTTTAGAACTAAACCTAAAACTGGCATCTCGCATCTCCCAATTGTGTTCGATAACAGTTAGAAATTCTACTTTTCTGCATTTGAAATAAATAAAGGACGACTGACATCAGCTTATTTAACATACAATTTAATTATTAATTAATCTGAGATGGAGACAGGAAATAAAAATCAGCGCTAAAAGGTCTCTGAATGGATTTTCGCCTATAAGCCCTACGTCACTAGGCGCTGCCTGTTAATCACAATTATAAGTTACACTGACTATGATAGTGACCCACTGGAAAGACGGTGACATCTAAAACGGTTGTTACCTGGCTGTTCAAAGCTTAAGTAAGAAAGAAAGAAAAAAATTATTCCCACAGATATTAACAGTATTAAAAAAAGAAAGACTGTTCACCAAAGACAAGAAAAAAAACATGGCACTGATTATTTCCAAAGCAAGCAATCATACAATATTTTTTAAAAATCCCAAGATATTAAAATAATCTAAATAATAATAAAACTGTTTGTTCAGGCACCTGTATATCAGTTCAACAGGTTTCCACCACATAGGGGACCTTGCATATCTTAAGGAGAGTCAGCACATGAGCAGGCTTCCAGGCAAACCTGCACAAAACGTCTGAATGCAATTGCACGTCTTCAGGGGAAGCATTTACACACACGAGGTTACCATCCAGCATACGAACAATCTCCAATTCACAGCCTCATTCACCTCCACACACTTGGTTTCAACAGCTACAGATAAAATAACCAACCACTAACACAACAAACCTAAATAGATCTACTATAGTTTCTGCATCTTTGTATAAAATATTGCCAAAAATGAAATAAGTGCTCTCAAAATATACTTAAGGGAACTCTTGATAATGAGCATCTCCCCACCAATCTAGGCCGTTTTTTTTTCTTTTTTTGTAAATTAAGTTTACACAGTGTGAAAAAGTGAGTTAATCATGGCAAAATGTTTGAACAAATAAAAACATTACAACGAAATGATTTGTTTTTCAACACTATTACAGATACTTATATTAGTGGGCAGTTGGCGTAATTTAAGGATAACTCCCTTGGGCACTTGTTTGGTGGAAGTTTTTGCTACTATCAGGCCTACCGTAAAAAGACTGGCTCACTCATGTGTTGATACTTTAAAAGCTTTCATTTGTAAATACGTTTCATTCCCAGAGAAGCAACAAGAGGCAGATAGAGTTATTACTATAGATATGGGTGTAACGATACACATCGTTTGGTAAAAACATCTAACATTTTAATGTCTGAAAATGTCTTCTTTCTGCAGAGCTTTAAACACAGGGCGATTCAAAAAGTTGCATCCGATTTCAAAGCGCCATATTTTTAGGACCGTGAGGCGCCGAGGAACCAATCACAATCCAAATGAAAGACGGGGGTCACAGATTTTCTGACTATCAGAGAATGGTCTGAGAATGGCTCCCTTCAGTCTGCAAGGAGATGCGAGCCCTGAGCAGAAAGCGTTCTGCGTTCTTCACTTCAATAAGAGTGAATCCTTCACGACTGTGCAACGTGGTTTTCGTTCGTCGTTGGTTACACAACACTGGATGATCTCCGAAATCGCGATTAAAGAGCTGTGAATTCAGTGACGGGCTACATGCTCAATCGAGTATGGGATGAATTTGACTGTGGCGTTGATGTCTGTACAGCTGGAGGAGGTTCATATTGAGCACTTGTAAAATTACAGAAACGTTATGCTCATTTACAGTTTACTACAATGTTCTGTACTGATGTACAAGTGAAATAAATCATTTTGAAATCGGATTAATCTTTTTGAATCACACTGCATATGCTCCAGATTGCTTCAATACAAGACAAAATGTCCCAAAAAATAAATCACAAAAAAGTTGTCATTTGATCATAGTTGAGTACTTACTACTACAGGATTTGCCCAGTTCGCAATAGTTTAAATTGAACTGTTTCATGCAGTTTTCCATTTTTTACTGTATTAGAATCACTACACCCTTAACTACAGTTCACGAAAGCTACCACAATAATATCAATAAGACCACCTGACAAACAATCAATCAATTGCTCCTCAGAAACAAATGCACTCTTAGCCATTAAGAACAGTATTGAGGGTAAAACAAGTCCAAGGAAACAGACTTACCAAATAACATGCACCCAAATCCATTGCTAGCATGAAGGAGGCCAGACAAAGCAGTTTTATAAATATCTTCCAAAGCATCCAACTCCCGACATGAAGGTGCTGACTGTAGCTTCTGTGTTAACTTTGTCATGGCTTTTCAGTGTGCAAGTAAAAGCTGTGCCTGGTGCCCAGCGCAAGCAATACACATGCTGAAAAAGGAGCCTCGACAGTGAAAGATTCCCACTATTGCATATAAAGGGGTATAAAGAGAAGCCCAAGGGGGAAAAAATACTCCAATATCCAATATTGGAGACTATCGTTTTGTCGTTTTGCAACAGCAATGGTGAAAAATCTGATTATTTTTCTACAGAAAGAAAGAAGACAACTGGAAAGTAACATGAAACACAAAATCAGCCAGGATCATTTTGCACCATATGAAGGACTGGAAAAAAAAACCCCAAAAAACTTTGCTTTGTAATGGCTTCCCCAATTCTACCTGAGTAAAGAGTTATTCTATTTTTTTTCTTAGAAACACAACAGCCCAAAGCCATTCTAAGCAGGAGTTAGTAACTCGTGTTAAGTGTTTCAGATAGGTGTAGTCATTTGTTTTTAAAATAATATGTTTACATAAAGTGCTATTACTCAACATGATGAACGAAACACCTCTGCTTGGTTAAAAACGTCAAAATTACCAACACCGCTCTGCGAGAATGGTCAATTATTCAAACAAAGCCGCAGAGATGTTTAAACGGACTAAATCAGCATCTACACTGAGGCCCAATCTTTGGTCTGTCTGGCCAGGATGATCAGAAAAACTTATTTTGATAGTATACCATGAAAACTCTAGACACAGTGTACCATAGAGTTCTAAAGAAAGGCCTTGCTCATGAAATGTCACAGTAGATGGTGAGGCTTTAACAAAACCAGCTGGTTCCTGACAGAGACTGCCTGGTATTGCCGTTCTTCAACCTCGAACAGTTTCAGTCGACACTCAGCTGCATAACGATAGCTCTCACGACGAAAATGTGCAAAGAAATACTACGGTTAAAATTACAGTCGTTAGACCTAAATTTTATCAGAAAGAGTAAGCAAAGCACTTCCAACCACAGCTGGCTTTTGAGGATGTTGACATTTTCTTACAGTCACAACTGGTAAAATTCAACTTGGGTCAGTGTGATATGAGGTACGATGCTCAAATCCTGTGGAAAAACTATGCGTACTCTTTCTTTACAGCCTGGTTCCCAGTAGGTCATTCCTTTTCTGTTTTCTCAGCAAATCAACAACCTGCTGTTTACTTCAAGTAAAATGTTGACAAGACTGCTGAAGGATGTAAGAAACTCAAATACCTTATTTTCTACAAAACCTTTCAGCTGGCTGGGAGTTAATAATACTGTGAACTGTTACTTCTGCGTAAAGGGTTTCTGCAGAAATAAAAACAGGAAAATTAGAAAGAAAACAAAGATGTGATACAGATTTGAGAAGCCAGTCTTAAAATGTTTGTCATGAAACTTGCAGGGCAAATGAAGCAACTGTGGTTCTGACTAGTCAACCCAGAGTTGCATTAGGCTTTCAGTCCTGGGCTGGATAAAAAAAAAAAAAAAAAAAAGTAAAAAAAAAAGAAAAAAAAAAAAGAAGAAAATAAAAAAACGTCAGGCAATGCTTCTGTAGGGCCCTTTCAGAGCAGACTAAACGTTAAGACTGCTCCTTTTCTCCAACAACCTGACAGGGCTGGCCTCACGCCGTCCCTTATTCCTGGGCATTATGATTACATTTCAAAGGCATTTTTTTTTTGAAGGTCAGAATTTCATTTTGTTCACGATGTATTCAAACGCTCTCACTGTACATATGAACTGCTTAGAAATATTAAATGAGCAGTCATACATGAACTGATCTGAATGCAGGAAGAAATCAAATGACGAGGCATCCACTGTGGATCTCGAACGTTCCTCAAAAGGGCCACATGGAGCAGAAAGGCTCAGGAGGTACACTGCGCACCTCCAGTTTTCCTCATTCTTGCCACCAACCCAAGCACAAAGCCAAAAGGCCAGTGTCTGTCACACAAGCAGTGCTCAGAACTTCCCTCAGATGCTATAGTGTATCAGTTTGTGCGCAGTCCAATGCCTCTGAACAGCTCATAGCAATCTCATCTGCAGATGATCCCTGCAGAAATCTCAGGATGTAAGAGTACAATAGTTATCCCTTCTGATGTGAAAGCCATACTCCTTATTTCAATTTCCTCTGGTTAGAAAGAAAGGAAAAAAAAAAAAAAAAAAAAAAAAAAAAAACATGGTCCGATTTGATTCTAAGAAGAGAGCATTCAGGTCTGATCCAACTATAGCACCCAAGGTAAAGTACTGGCACTCAGCACCTCAATGATCAGGTCCATCCAGGGTCTCCTCATAGTACACCACCCTTTTTGGATCTAGAGGGGAAACAGAAAATAGCATATATGGCTGTCACTACTGATTATATAAGTCACCGAGTAATACAGATTTTGATGATTAATTCTGTAATTTGCATTTTTGAACATGGACAGAACAATAACCCACTGATTATGTGCAGCTGGCTTTATAGAATATATCTATAATTAAAACTAGAAATGCATGATAACACCGGAATCATTGTGGTCAATAATTAATGAATAATTTTACTGCATTTTTGTAACCCCATAGAAACAGAGTGGCTGGTTAGTGTAGTGGGTAACATCTCTGCCTTCTACGCTGTAGACTGGGGTTCAATCCCCACCTTGACAAAGACCCTACACTATACCAATAAGAGTCCTTGGGCAAGACTCCTAACACTACCTCCGCCTACCTGTGTAAAAATAATCAAATTGTAAGTCGCTCTGGATAAGAGCGTCAGCCAAATGCCGTAAATGTAAATAAAGGTTACATTTCTCCATAATGCTCAAACGGGTAAATGTAGTCTCAGTTTTTACCTATTGGTGTAGGCACTGGCAGATATGTACCTCAGATATCGGTCCAGAACTCCCCACACTATACGTTACACTGGAGGTGTCAAACTTAACTACTAAAGGGGCCATATTAAAAAAAAATAATTCAACAAATCTTTTATTTTATCTTTATCTTAGCCATTGTTTATTCAAAATATGCAAAATAACAGTAAACTATAAGCACTTGTAATACACCTTGAAATATTACATGAATACCTGAAATATTCTAAATTTAAATGTCCCCAGGAGCTCAGTCTTTTAAACCTAACCATTCTGAGCTGCTGAGCTAAAGTTTAAGTGTTTATAATGCTTGAACTGCAGCTGAAACTCTGGTGTGGAATTGCATAGAATTGTGTAGAACTGAGATGTAACCTCTGTCCCATAGACTGTTGGGGTAGGAGAGTTGGGGTGCACATTACGTTGCAGTGCATGCTGGGGATTGTAGTGCAGTACATTATGAAATGGGCTAATATTAATAGAAAATTAAAATACTGGGCTGTAGAAAATAAAACCACCCACCTTGCTTTCGAAGACTGACAAGATATTCAAATTCTGCAAGACAAAACAAATAGTACATAATACATGGAAGCAATGTTTAAATCATTTTTACATTTATATGTTTATATAATAACCTGTGTGCTTATTGAAATCATCATGCCTAATAAAAATAAAATGAATTTTAAACTTAGATAGTCCATTAATTCCTAATAAACATTCACTTTTGGGCTGGGACAAATGTTCACAAGAAATTATTACCTTTAGTGTGGTACAATACAGCAGTTCGCAGATCAAACAGTCCCCAGCTATTTGCCCTGTCATGGTCTTTTATGTAGTTCTGTGCCTTGGATGGACCCACCAAACTGTTAACTTGGGACACTGCAGGTTCTGTATCCAAATCCTTACAAGAAACCTCTGCACTTCTGTTCTCTAGCATCTGCTCCTCCTGACTCTCTGGCTGAACCTGTGGAGGGTCCTCACTGGCAGCGCAAGAAGTAGAGCAGGCTTTCAAAGCAGCATCTGTGCCGCTAGTCCTTTTCTCCACCTCCTTAGGTGCTGAGAGAGAAACCCCAGAGGTTGGATCCAGGCCTGGCTGGTTGAAAAACTGAAGGCTCTCCCCCTGAAACGTGATGTCTGCCACCTCGAGTCCGCTCACAGTCAGTTGAGAAGCGCCTGTTCCCTCTGGACCTGCATTTGGCTCATTGATAAAGGACAGACCCCACTGGTTCTGGAAGATGTCCCCGAGGGCTTTTTGATTTGTCTGAGCAGTAGGGTCGTCCGTGTGGCGGGCACTAGGGAGCACAGTTTGCATATTTAAAGGTTTATGTGGGTAAACAAAAAGACTAGATTTTCTTGGCTCTGGAGCTGAGGGACAAGCTGAGGAGCTACAACTGGTGTCCAGAGTGGACGCTACATTCTCTTCCCCTGGATTAGAGGAGGCAGAAGGTGCGGTACTAGCAGCAGAGTTGAACAACGTTCCCACAGAGGGGCACCCATTAGCCTCTCCTGAAACAGGGCCGTTGGTAAAACTGGCAGATGTTTTTACAGCAGACATGGGCACCTGGGAGAGCTTTAAAGACGCCTGAGCCAGAGCCACCTCTGCACTAGCTTGTGTTGCTTTGTTGAGGTTTTCCTTAACTTTGCTTGCATAACTGATCTTGGGCACTATTTTAGCACTACTATTGTCTACTGGAAACACTGGGGGAGGCTTGAACAAAGTCCATGAATCCTCTTTAGAGGTCACTGAGGAGGTGAGCTTGGTTTTACTGACCTTGTCATCAGTCTTTTTACTAATGGGGCCTGAGGCCCTACTGTCAGAGTTTTTGCACTGCACCTCGCCCACAGGGGTCATCTCCTGAACGCCGGTTCGACGAACACCTGTGTGCACCTCTGTTTTAAGGCAAGTCCTTGTGCAATTAGGCCTAGAGTTCACCACTTTCCCAGCAGCCTCTTGGCCTGAGGTCTCCAGGTCCTGCTTGGAATAAGACATAATCCCCTGCTGCACAGCCTTCTCCTTGTCCCGATTCACATTCTCTGTGCCTTTCATGCTGCTGCGTCTAGCCCTCCGCTTTTTAGGGGTAGTGTATCCACGCTCTGATCCGCTACCGTCATTATCTGCAGCTGCTTTGGTGGAGTAACCATTTGTAATATAACCAGAACTGAGGGTCACTTCTCCATTGAGAGACAGCACTGGATCTTTCTCATCCAAATGTTTGACCTCACACTGCTGTAAACCAGAGGTCTTATTTCCCTCCATACTGTCAGTATGATCAGGAGTGTCTTGGCTGCCTACTGTTGCTGCAACCCCTGCAGTCAGTCCTTGCTTCAGACATTCAATAAATTCCTGTCTTCACTTTTTTCAAGGGGATCTGGAATGCTTGTTGAGTCATCCTCAGTATCGTCTCCTCGACCAGGTTGAAGCTATTCAGTTTACCATTGCCTGAGACACAGAAGGACAAGCAGGTCAGTAGAAATAATGAACATGTAAAAGTGTTTCTTCTGAGGAAAAAAAACAAAACAAAACACACATGTGGAGGAAAAATGAAGTGAAATGATCCAAGGCCACCATGACCGAGCAAAATGTGATGCTATCCACCAAGACTGAATGAGTCATGTGGCAGAGAGCCAGAGCCAAAGCAGGACTATATATAATCTTCCTGGAAAATCTTTAATGCTTCTTGGTGCAGTCAGGTAGCAAAACCTATTGTAAACAATAAAGTACTATCGGAAAAAGAGAATGTTCTGCACTAGGAAACTGTAACAAAAGCTGTTTGCCTTACAAGACTTTAAAACTTAGCTGAGGTGAAAGTAAACACTGTTTTGCAGCTAGCAAGACATGTTTGCTCCCATTATTTATTTATTTTTTTAAATCAGAAGTTAAAAGACTGCAGTTTCTTCAGATAAGGTAGTGAACACGAGTCAGTAAAAGAGGTGGCAGTATTTTTACGTTAGCTCGACAATTAGGTCATCAGAAACGCTGAGCCCGTCGTTTAGCCAGGTGGAGCAGGCCCAGCATTGTGGCTAACTCAGCTGTATCTGCACAAAAACACGGGGGGTTCCGACTGGACAGCTGAATGCTGATAAAATAAGTCCTCCGTTGAGGTATTTTTAAAAAAAGCTAATATTTCGTTAGTTTGCAGCAAACTACTGAGTCTAGAAGTGACTGTACAGTTGGTTAGTTGTTGCAGTGACAGTCCTCAGAGCAGCTAAGCACAGCGAGGTTTTGCTTACGTTAGCTTACGTCCCCCCTTTGAATACAAAATGACTTGGCATTTTATAACGCCTAAAACGTTAGTTACACGCAAGCTCAGACGCGAATTAAACTCTGAACAGAGGTCGTGGAGTGTAACTACTCAATACTGAACTACGACGGTGAGGTTTATGAGCGAAACTTGCACGGCTGCAGCTGGGACTTTTGGCTTTAACATGGCGGGCAGGAAACGAGCGACTCGTGAGCGAATCTGATCTTTTGAACCGATTCTGTTCACTAAATCGGTCGAACCGACTCTTAAGTCTCATATGAACACAGTACAGGCTGAAAACGTATAACTCAAGCCTTAACTCTGATAGACGTTTTCGTCATTTAACCTCATGGAAACCAGTACATTAATCACCAAATTGTAACAGTGCAGTTTAAAAGTTAAAATGCAAACTAAGACGGTAAAAGGGGAACTCCACCGATTTTATAAACACTTCTGCATACTTAAATGGGTCAACAAAATCACTCAAAGTGGCTTGGGGTAAAATGTGCCATTCCAGAGAAACTTAAGAGTCAGAATTGTTCACAGTGGTGGTGAGAGCAGCTCCATCTGAGGAGCTTGACGCCTCTAAAAGACCCTTAACACGAAGCTATTACACAAAATGGTAATGAATACTCAGCCTGATGTCGGAGACATTGTTTGATGGTAGTTTTGCGATATATCCGTATTTTAATCAATTCATGGTGGAAAAATACAAGGGTGTTTATAAGGCTAAATAGTCTCCAAAGACGGTGGAAGTCCTCTTTAAAATGTAACCTAAGCGCTACACTTTGGCCTAAAGTCGCTCAGCAAGTCAGAAATGTTCACTGTTCTGGTGATAGGAACCAGACGTCCAACGCGTTTTACTGCTCTAAAAAATGTAACCTACCGCATTCATCTTCCACTCTCATGTGTACTACGGTGGATTAGGTGCTTGATAGCAGTCTAGCAGGCTTTCTATTTTTATAAGGGATTTTCACCAACTGTAGGGTCCTCTTTTTACCCATTTTCTGTGTTCGCAAATTGTGATTGTGCCCTCTCCCCAAAAAACGACTCGATTCACTGAATTGCAAACCTCGAAAGAATCGGTGCCTTGAACTGAGTCGAACTCCCCCACTAGAAGATTCCAGTGCAGCCGGTGACGCGGGTGCCGTTGCTAAACAACCAGCTAACGAAAAGCTAACGGCTAACACATCAACCAGCCAAATAACCCCTTTAAGCACTAAATGAATTTCACAGCAAACACTTCAGGACACGTTTGTGAAGTGTGTTTCACATGTACAGCCCAGCATGAAAGATGTACAGGACACTTCTGTCAGTTTTAGACAGTTAGCTAGTTTAGCTATTCCAGGTTGGCTAAAGCTAACTTGTCAAAATTGTGTGCTAAGGCTAGCGAAGCAAATCTGTAACATCGCTGTAACTCCGGGTAAACAGTTTTCATTTTGCCGCACATAACGACTAATACTTAACCGCAATGACAGGAAGATTAAGGCGCGATACTTGGAAGTTGCACCGGATAAACTGTTGTCTATGTGAAGTCATCAACTTTTTTCCTCCATAAAGCTAACCAGCTAACCGGCTCTTGCAGACTGTTCTGAGTAAAACGCTGAGCGAGCGAACCTGTTTTTTCTCCTTCTGCGTTTCCTGGAGCTTGAACTCACAGTCGCATTGAACATTGTTGTTCAGTTGTCTCTTGTAGGACTCGCTCGGTCTTTTCTCCCTCTGTGGTCCATGGCGCTAAGGGTGTTTCTTCGTGTGCCCGATGATCTTCGGGCTGCTGCTCCTCCATTGAGCTGCCACTGTGTGTGTGTGTGTGTGTGTGTGTGAGAGAGAGAGAGAGTTTGGAGATAAAGCGGTGTGTGTGCCCCGTGTGGCAGAGCTTAGTTTAGAAATCTCAGCCTAGAAATATTCAAGCAAATGACAAGACACAGCTATCCATAGCAGTCAGATTCGCAGTTACACGGATGCTGTATCAGGTGTGTTCACACTGTCCAAAAGAGAGACAGATCAGAACACAATAACACCTTCATAATACCTGAGGGCCAAAGTATTATTCACAGATTACATTAATCAAAATATAAACAATAAAACCTTGTTAGAGCAATCAATCAACTTTTACTAGACTTTTACTGCATAGACTTCGATTTACTAACATTTTATTAACACTGGAGTCAATTAGGCCTGTTCAGACTGACCCCCCAAATCTGATCCAGATCCAGATTGTATCCAGATTATTATTGCATTTCAGATCCAAACCAGATTTGAAAGATGTTCGAAATTGGATTCGAGTCGTATTTTTACCGCCTGGACGCTGAAATCCGATTTCTTTTGCGTCACTTGACAAACAACAACAGTGTCAAATCTGGTGTGATGGAAGAGCTGAGATTCAAGAAGAGCGCCAAAGATTTATTCTTATGAAGGCATCTTTGGCTCTCTTCTAAAATCCCAGCACTTCCATCACGCTGGATTTGTCATGATTTCAAATCTCTTCCTTGGAATGGTACTTTGGGGAGTTGTTGGATCCGATTTGCAAAATGTGGTTTTTAACTGTTCAGACTAGCAAAAACAAACCTGGATACAATCTGGATGTGCCACAAATCGGATTTGGACTGGCAGTCTGAACATAGCTATATTTACTGGCGCCTACGTTGTTGCCACAGCAAGCCATGCTGATGGGTTGGTGATGTCTGGATACACAAATCAGACCTGATCACTTGCTAATAACAGTTCAGACAGTCATCTCAAAAGAAATGATTTGGGAAACAAAACTGATTTTCCTGGAGTCTGAGTATAGCAATTCAAAACTCCAGGAAATGTCAAAGCTCTGGTGGGAGTTATGTTTTACTCTCCCCCATGTTGAATGAACTATCAGCGGTTCTTGCCAATATGCAAAATACAGGGGGTCCTGGGGGATCCAAGACCCCCCAAATTAACGTCTTGGCCCCCCTAAATGTCTCAAAATCAGAATTCTATGGCTACTTGAAAATAAACTTATTATGACGTTATGCTTTGCGTTAGGGAAAAAGGCAAATTCAGGGCAAACCAGAAGCAGGCTAAGCACCTGAGGCAGCACTGATCTGCCTCAGGGTGGCGCTGTTCCAGATTTGTTCAACTAGTTGGTCCTTGGTCCAAATTGGAAAACTTGACCATTGGTCTTGAGATAGAAAGGCAGAAAGACTGAATTGTTACTCATTTCTAAACCCAAAGGCAACAGAGGAGATGTGTAAGATCTCAGCTAATGTGTGGAGGAGTAAATGACCAAATTAAAAAGGAGCATTTCCAAAAGAAGACTTGATAAACCAGACGTTTTCCTGCCAATGAAGCTTGTCTCAGCGCCGCTATGTGAGTGAGTTAGCAGCCAGCCAACACTAGCACAGCCAGCCAACATGGAACCTCCCCAGGGGGTATTTTGCACACTGATTTTCGCACTACTACAGGTATGATTATGTAGGTTAGGGCCCTAAAGCAGAGGGAAGTTTTTTGAAGATAATAAATAGCATGTTGAAATGATGTAATATGATCAAAACAAATGTGTGTGGAATGTTGATATTTCTCAGGTTTCATACAGCTAAAGCATCCTGGGGTCAAACTGACCCCAGAGAACACCAGTGTGTACAAAATGTCTACAGGACAATGAAAACATCTCATCATGTTTCACGTTTACCCAGATGTCCTCATTAAATTAGGAAAAGTCATTAAATGTATGATGTCATTCATTTAGACATGTTAAACAATGAATGGGGTCAGATTGACCCCAAGGATGACAGGAGGGTTAAACGCATCTAAATCTGCTGCCAGAAGAGTTAGAGTGCTTGCACGTTCATACTGGACAGTGAAACAAACCAGTGCGTATAATCGGAGCTTTCTGTGAGCTGCTGTGTTTCCTATCACTGTATAAAAGATGCACTGGGCTTCCTTTATTGTTGGATTGTTATTTTTCATCATGAAACATAACTTAATTTTGATTTTCTGTGCACTTTTATGGACATTTTTGAAAAGCGTTAATTGTTGCAAGATGGTTGGGGGCAATATAACTGATAATCTAGATATATAAACAAGAAACCATACTGATTATTGTTAGATATAGACTAAATAAGCTTCTACAAGGGTTATTTAGTAAAGACAGTGGTCCTATATAGAACCACGAACACTCAAAGAACCATTTGCATGCTGAACCACTTAAAATCCTTAAAAGCTTATTACATACTAGGGCTTATTATTCAGTAACTACAGGGACTCCAGTGCAAACTAGCTGAGCTATTCTTAGGTTATAGAAGTGTGTAATAAAACTTTGCACCTGCTGGTGGGCTCTGGTCATTTAAGGGGTTAAATGGTTCTTTTGATGGTGAAACGGTTCTTCAGATTGATGGAGACTATGTTGTATATGGTTCTGTATAGCACCAAAAAGGGTTCTTCTAGTGTTACAAGCTTGACATCATAACAAAACACTCCTAAAAAGGGTCAACAGCTTCAACAGCTTATTAGTAAAGAAAATGGTTCCATATAGAACTATGAACACTCAAAGAACCCTTTGCATGATTAAAAGGTTATTTGCATAATGAAATGGTTCTTCAGAATGATGGAACATTTGGATGAATGTGCTGTAGATGGTTCTATATAGATACATTTTGAAAAGGGTTCTTCTATTGTTACATCTTGACATTGTAACAATAGAAGAAATCTTTTTGGTGCTATACAGAACCACTTTTTTAAAGGTTCTAAACAGAACCATATACAGGACATTCTCCATCAGACTGAAGAACCAAGTCATAGTGCAAAGAACTGATTAATCATGCAAAGGCATCTTTGATTGTTCATGGTGGTGCATGGAACCATTTTCCCTTGAAAATTTACCCTTGAAGAACCATCTGCATTAAGTGTGTAGGAGAACCTTTTCGGTGCTGTATAGAACCGTTTTCAGAAAGGATCTATATAGAAGCATATACAACACATTCTCCTTCAATCTGAGGAACCATTGCACCGTGCAAAGCACCATTCAAGCATGCAAATGGTTCTTTGAGTGTTCATGGTTCTATATAGAACAATATTATGTTGTTTTTGGATGTTCTACCAAAATAAATATGACAGCATTTTGCTTTGCTTCTTTTCTTGGACATTTGATTTTACATATTTGGTGCTGATTCTGTGTACTAGTAGTTCATGACATCATCTAAATATATAATGTTAAAACTTTATACTTTAAGTGAACTCTACTTTGAAGAAGACATACAGTTAATTTATTTTTCCCTTGTTTTTTTATCAAGAAGTAACAAAGCTCCATTCAAGACAACTGAGGTTTATGAGTAATATACCCTAAATCTCTGTAGTTTGCATATATAACTGCCAAAACTGAGAAAAACACTGCAAAGTTAAGCATTTCAGCTCACAATAACCACAAATAAAGGCAGTGAGGTGGTTCGGACTGCTGGTGGTTTACGCAAAGGGAGTTTGTTTAAAAGACATGAGGACCGTAAAGGGACAAACTGCAGTTAGACAGAGGTATCAGCGCCTTTTCTCTCTGATAGCCAGTAGACTGTGACCTCTCCACTCAGACTTTCAGTAGTTTCTGTCACTATTCAACGTGTATGTGTTTATTCAGAGTATGATAGGTTTCATTAAACACATATCCAGAAAAACCACAGGCATGCTATTGAGCTGTCACATTCAAAACTGGCCAAGCATAGCCCACTAACCACAGACATAGCAGCAGTGAAAAAACCCTAAACACATGCATTACTTGAAACTCACCTTGCTAAATGTGGAATGTCTGCCATGTTGTTGACTAATACATTTAATTAAAAATGCATGAATATATTCCAAGGATAATCAATGACTAGCTTGCATTTTTTTTGTGGTAGATCCAAAGCTCGACCACTAGATGGCGCTTCACTCACAACAATGTTGTACATGAAAATTCTGTTGCTGGCTCTGGTCAGAAGACTAGTCTGGGTGTCATATATCAAATAAAAGCTTTTTTATATTATTATTATTGCTTAGATTTTTAAAGTCAGTGCTAAATATATGTAATGTTTCACACTGCAGCCCTTTTAGGTGCTGAGATGCAACCATTTCATTGAGGCATGCTCTCAGTTACTGCCCTAATTATTGACTCCCAGCTCTGGAATCTGGCATTTGATTAGATTATCCTTTCCAAGCGAAGAAAAACAACTGCCACTGTTATAATGAGAGATTGCAGATAAATAAAGTGAAGAAAAACAAACACGCTCAGTTCCAAATATAACACACAGCTGTAATGCAGTCATGCAAGGCACTGTGTTAGGCAAAATGTATTTCCAGAACATGGAAAATGAGCCAGATGAGATTTAGACATCACATCGCAGAACATCATCTGATGCAGTCTCCTAAAGTAAAAGTGAATGAGATTTAAATACATCAAAACAAAAAGAGAAGGAGGCAGTCATGTCGTGTGCAGGACATGAAAAGATTCGCCTATCCACTTTCCTAGAAGGTAGAACCAGAACTAGGCCGTTTGGAGGGCCATGTAACCCGAACACTTCACCCTACCCCTCTATCTCAACAAGAATCAGGACACCGTACCCCTAGGCATGAAAATGCAAAACAGATGGGTAGGGCTAAGTTGTAGAGGTGAGGGGTGAATTGGGATTGGGCCTTGGTAGCAGTGAACAAGGCCTTGCTGCTATTACATTCTTCCACCAGCTAAATGCAACCTTTGGACAAGTCATGACATTTTTGTAGCACGTAAGCAACTCACCAGGACATAAATCAATGAAGAGAAGTAATGGCTGATAGTATATGTGTGTACTGTGCTGTGCTAGGTTTATATGTAAACAGGGACATAGGATCTGTAGGTGTTAAACAGTGACATAGGATCTGTAGGTGTTTGACTGTCCACTACTTGAGGGTTGGTGGTAGACACTCCATCTTTGCTTCTGCATATGGCAGCTTAGTGATTTTGGCCCATCCACACTCCTACAAATGTGCTGTGGTGAGGTTGGAAAAATTTACATGTGCAAGATGGCTGTTCCTGTGTATCCTGCAGGTGTTGGGAACACCATGTTCTCAGAAATTCATACCACACATCCGTAAGATGCAATACCGCCGTAAATGATGGGAGCAGAGTACCACAGTGTGGCAGGACATCACCAGTAGACTGAACAAACAACAGTGATAACACCATGACAAAGGTGGAAAGTTTTGCAAAGAAGCAAATAAGCTTGTCTGCAGTTACCCTCATTTTACTGACCTCTACATGCCGCCCTACAGCAGAAAACATGTCAGAAAACCAAACATACTCAAGGACAGTATTTTGGTACTGGTCTAGGATGTTTCAGCCCTGGCCTGCCCTCTAGTGGATGTAGCTTTTAGTCCTCCAGATGCACAAAAACAATAGTGTAGAGGTTCTTCGTTGCGATTAGTCCATGTGTAAAGTCAGAGACGATAGCTCATCTGCTGCTGCACAGTTTGTGTTGGTCATCCTCTAGTCCTTCATCATTGGTCACAGGCCCTCCCACAGGACACTGTTGGCTGGATATTTTTGGCTGGCACTGAAATGATACACTGGTGTTTATAATCTGTGTCTGATCCACTCGTGCCAGCTCAACACACATGTATATATATATATATATATATATATATATATTACAGTATGTAAGAAAAACTTAATTGTGCAGAAGTGGTGGTGAGGCATGGTCAGTTGATGAAGACATGCCATTACTTCCATAAACAACGAGCATCGAGCCCCTGTCAGTAAAATGACAGACCCCTGTAAACAGAAGCTGCAGTGCTATTCATTCTCCCCTTCAGGGCAGTGATTAACAGTCAGTATCTTAGCAGCCATTCATAATACCACACTGTCAACATGGAGCTGCGGCCCTGGGGCCATCTAGCTTGTAAATTTCACATTTTATGAGTCGTTTACTGTTTGTCTGCCATTCAAGAGGTTCAAGTAGGCCGTAGGTTCGAGGCGACATTTATCATTTCCAAGAATTATTATCTTTCTACAATCCTTAGCGATTCTCATAGAATGTACTGCGATGTTGTTATCATCTTTTGAGTATGATATAGGTCTGAGCAGATTCCAGTAAGTGTCATTTAATTTAACCATTTAAACTGTACAGCCCCACACTTAAATATGTCACTCTGATAACAAAGTTATTAGCAAGTCATTTTAGTAGTTACTGAATAATTCACAGTAATTATTGGATGTTAAAGTGTTGCTTAGATGCTGTGAGGTGGTTGCTATTTTATCCAAAGTAGTTGGTAAGGTGTTGCTAGGTGGTTGCTATGGTGTCCCAGGTTGTTGCTGAGATGTTGCTACGTGTTTGCTATGTTAATAAATACACAGATGCCCTAAATTCACTGCTTCCTTAAATTCAATGCCACCTTAAATCTCATACAACCTTAAATCAACAACTGCCTTAAATCCAATGCCACCTTAAATACACTGCAACCTTAAATGAAGTGCCACGTTGAATATTGTGCTACCTTAAAATCAAACGCCTCCTTAATTCCACTGCTACCCTAAATTTGCCACTTTGAAATTACTGCCACTTTGAAATGACTGATACCATAAATCCAATGCCATGTTAAATTCACAACCATCTTAAAATTACTGACAGCTTAAATCCAGTGTCACCTTAAATTAATTTACTGCCACCTTAAAGAAGTTCACTTGTTGTCTATTATAAATGTGCATATAGTTGCATATACTTTTAAATGCCATATTTAACACAGTTTTGGTCTGAAATGTTCCATTCTAGAGAAACTTAGAGTCAGAATTGTTCACAGTGGTGGTGAATGGAACCAGATGTCTGAAGAGTTTAAGAAGCTCCCTCACAGAAAGATACTACATGAAATGGTTGATGAATACACTGCCTGATGTCTGAGACATTTTTTGTAGTCTTATTTTGCCATGTTTTTTTTAAAATAATTTAAATTCATACTGGAGAGGTACATGCAGGACACCATGCTACAAATTAGTCCCCAAAGAAAACTTATTTTTCCACATTTATGACTATTTTACCATCATCAGTGTTACATATAAAAACTCGTGTGGAGACAAATGTAGTTTCACTGGTCGTTTTGGATAATGAATAAAATGGCTGTGTTTGTGTTGCAGATCTCATGACCTTCCTATCACCACCATATAAGTTTCTTTACAGTGAACCATTACATCAAACCACTTTGACTTTGTTTACATCTCAACCACAGAAATGACCACTGAATGAGTGGAATTCGTCTTTGAGTAACTTCACATTTCTGTAGTATGTAACTTGCCGTAACGTCTTTCATTAAAAAGTGCAGTTAACTTTAACTAATGTTAAGAACGTTTGTCCTACGGACGAAAGTGGCGACATTTTGTTATGACAGCGAAGAAGTGTTTTCATTCTACGTGCTATTTTCCCGTTGACTGTCTGAGCAGCGTGGAGTGAGTAATGGTAGTTAGTTATATTTTACAGTGTTGGTAATAATTGGACACCTTGTGAGTTTGTGCATTCAGGCTTGACTCATCCTGTTGAGCACATCACTCTCTCTCTCGACTGGAGAGAGTGAAGGACATGTTGTGTCTACTGACTCAGGCTGGGTGGTTCTTTGTGTGTGTGGGTGTGTGTTCTGTGTTTGTGTTTCAGACAACAAATGAGAAATTCCAGAGCTACTGAAACCAACCAACAGTGGTTGATGGAGTTCTGTCCTCTTTTTTGAATGGAAAATATTACATACTTTTATAAAGATGGCTGTTCAGGCTCTTTAGTAAAGCCATTCCATGCGTTCCGTATAGAGCGACTTCATGCTTAGATGGTTCTTTGCTTGGTGAAATGATCCTTCAGATTGGTGGAGAAAGTGTTGTACATGGGTCTATATAGAAACTTAAAAAAAAAATGGTTCTATATAGCATCAGGAAAGGTTCATCCATTGTTACAATGTCAAGCTTGTATCATGAGAACCTTTTTCGGTGTTATTTAGAACCATGGAAAAGAGAATGGTGTATTCCCATATTGGAAAAGGGAATGTGTATGGTGTATATGGGAAAAGGGAAGGGTTCTCACAGTTCTAAATAGATTGATGAAGAAAGTGGTGTATATGGGAATGATGTATTCACATATTGGAAAAGGGAATGTGTATGGTGTATATGGAAAAAAGGGAAGGGTTCTCACAGTTCTAAATAGATTGATGAAGAAAGTGGTGTATATGGGAATGTTGTATTCCCGTATTGGAAAAGGGAATGTGTATGGTGTATATGGCAAAAGGGAAGGGTTTTCATGGTTCAAAATAGATTGATGTAGAATGTGGTATATATAGGAATGATGTGTGCCCATATGGGAAAAGAGAATGGTTCTCATGGTTCTAAATTGATTGATGAAGAATGATGTATGCCCATATGGAAAAAGGGAATTTGTATGGTATATATGGGAAATAGGAACGATTCTCATGGTTCTAAATAGATTGAAGAAGAATGTGGTGCCTATGGGAATGGTGTATGCCCATATGGAAAAAGGGACTTTGTATGGTGTATATGGAAAAGGGAATGGTCCTCATGGTTCTAAATAGAATTATATCTAATGCCGTGTATATGGGAATGCTTTGTTCACATATGCGAAAAGGGAATGTGTATAGTGTATATGGGATAAGAGAATGGTGTATATGGGAAAAGGGAATAGTTCTCATGGTTCTAAATAGAATTATGAAGAATGCCGTGTATAGGGGATTGGTTTGTTCACATATGCGAAAAGGGAATGTGCATAGTGTATATGGGATAAGAGAATGGTGTATAATGGAAAAAGGAATGGTTCCCATGGTTCTAAATAGAACCACTCCCTCTATTAAAGAACTCTTAAAGAGCAGTCTTTTTGAAGCATGTATTTTTGCAAACAACAACTACTGAATAATTGTTGTGGGTTTGTTTTCAAATAGCTTTGGGATCTCAGGCTATGACAGCATGCTCAAGCAAGCGTCAATTGGTAATATAAACCAAAATTACCTGAATGGGAAAACTGTCTTTGACAGGATGATTTTTTTATTGAGGTGTGAAAATTCCACTTGAAGAGCTGAAAACATACATTAACATACCTCTGCAAAACCAAGGTTAGCGACCGGACTCTACTTACTCATTACTCTAACTACCCCTTAGGAAATGTATATCTATAACGTCGGCCGCAGACCTCTAATAACAAGTGAGTAACAACCACTCATTATTTGGGCTTGAGCTAGAGATTTACAAATCTTAGGAAAGTGTTGCTGGACAGGTTCCCCTCATCGTGAAAATGGTTATCCCTTCAAGAGCATCGCAAGACGCACAGTAAAGGCCTTGATTTATTCTTGGCGGCTGATAATTACTAGTGTCTTGCCATCCGTCAAAAAGAATGGACTTGGACAGTCCGAGGCAGACTTCGTGTTCTCTATGAGAGGCAATAAAACCTGACATGGGCCACTTATAAATCATCGACTGGTCGAGGGGGCTGGTCCCTGCCTTAGTTAGATTACTCAATGCTGTGGAATGGACTTAAATGGAGTTCATTGGAAACAGTTCTTGAAAAACTTGAATCTACTTTAAGAGAAGAGTTTACTGTTCATTTATGTTCAAAAGACTGGAATCTTGTTGTGTTGCTGTTGGTTTTCTTTCCCTTCTTACGCAGGACCAAAATCTGCCTTTCAGCTGCAGGAATTCCTGATAAGACTTTTAAACTGGGGTTTAGTGATTGTAGATCGATGGCCAGTATCATGATGTGATTTTTCCCAGCCTGACTGCCCTTTTCTCAGGATGTACTTCATCAGATCCCCCTAATGCAGCATCAACCGAACAGACTTCTGTGAGTGAAGTCCAGAAATGAAGTGCACTACTACTTAAGAAAATACACAACACTGCGAAGAGTGTCAGTATGTGCTGAGAAAGTAGGGACTAAAAAAGTGTGAATCAAATAATTGTGTATTCAAACGAACATTAAATTTTTTTCATGCACTCAACAATCATTATGATCAGATTTCTGTGGTTATCTGATTATTCAAATGGACATGTAACCAGCACACTCTGACTTCTTAGATCTGAGTAAGGTTTACAAATCTGATTAAGAAATCTGATAAAGAGGCTTGATTTAACTCAGTAATCAGATTTCTCAGTGCTGTAAACTCTTGCTCTGATTTCTTTTGGATTTCTCAGTCTGAGCATGCGCGAAAACAGATGGTGGTACCGGAAATAAGCACTGTTGCCGTGAGATGCAGCGAAACACTTTTGGAGTGGCACTGAAACCAAATACATGCTTGACGAAATCAAGGATTTAAATATTCTTCATCTTCTAGACGATGTATGTTCATATTTTCAGGTAAAGAGGAGCAATGTACTTTTAAAAAAAGCTGTGTCACATCAAGTTTGAATTTTACATTTTACATTTTATAGTTTATTGGCTGATTGCAAAGCAGAAATCTGATTATTGTCTGACTCATGTAAACCTAGAGTTTTGACATCATCTGCTTATTTAAGGGCATGAATCTGATTTTCAACAACTATCAGATTATTGAGTGTTTACTGAGCAATCAGCTTTTAATGAAATTACTGGACATACTGAATATGCTAATTTGGCTGAGTCTGATGTAGCTCTGGGAAACATACTAACTCTGAAATCTTATATGTGTAGTCACCTGGACTTTAGTTAGAAACTAATTTAGGAAACCAGACATAGCACAATTTAAGTCCATAATCATATCCTGAGTGCAGATAAAGGAGTATTACAGAAACGTCCTAACTAGACAAAATGTCCTGGTGGACTAAGGTTTAGATCCCAGTGCTGTCTGTTTGCTACTCTATTGAAAAAATAATGTTATGGTTTTTAAGCAACTGTGACAGGCAGCATACAAGTCAATATAACTATCATAATCACATTCTTTACATTGCAAAGATTTCACTTGTGCTGGTGCTGTATTTTTTATCTTTTCAAAAATTCTGACACTACAGGCACAATCTCTGCCATTGTCTTATTGGCAGTACGTGTTAATAGACACTTTTCTGTCCAAAGGATTCTTTGCAAAAGACAATTGTGTCGATGTAATACATGGAAATGAAAATTGTCGACAAGATGTCAACAAAACTCAACTTTTGCTGAAAAATTGTTAATCACCACCTGAATGCTGCTAAAACATTTTTCTAGAAAATTACAATTACCCATAGTGTGATAGACTTGCCTTTTGTGGAACACAAACAGCATGGCGGAGAAGTATAGCTGGACTGAGGAAGAGATAAATAAAATATTGCAGTGATGGCTGTGAATAAGGAGGAGTCAGATTTGAACTTGCATCTGTTTATTAGGAACATTAGCATGGCTCTCTAGTAAAAGCCTTAATGCAGCACTCTATAAGCTTTTGCTGTTAAAACTGAAAGAAGTAGTGTTGCTGAGTCAGAAGAAACATGTTAAAATAGGAGGAGTGTATGCTGCTGAGCATCGACCTGTAAAGTGCAAAATGTATCATCAGTTATGTTTGAGTGCAATTACACATTTCAACCAGAGAGGTCTCCAAATCCCCAAATGTTACATAGTGCTGCTTTAATAAATGGAAACTGAAACTGGGAGCAGCCCGTTAAACAGCAGGGGGTGAACTCTCAATTTTAATCATTTTTTTTACTTCCAGTTTACTGCATTTTAGTTTTGTTTTGACTTTTTTTTTGCAACAGTAGCCATCTAGCTAACTAACATATTTTCTAACATTATATTGATTTTGTGTTTACATTTGATATGTGGGTGGTTGCTTGGTAACAGAAATAGCAAGTGATTGTTGATCTTGGTTAACCCCTTAACAATTCAGGTTTATTTCACACAAAGGCTTATTTTTTAGTTAATGCAGGGGCTTCAGTGAAAATTAATGGAGCTATTCTTTCAGAAGTTATAGAAGTGTGTTAAAAACCTGGATCATGGCTTATTAATGGTTAAGTAGCTTAGGATTTCCTAACTTGAGATAAGATGCTAAGATATAATTCCTAAATTATGATAGGATTTGCTTCTGTAATACCAATTTGTGAAAATTCTTATCTTGACCTTTTCATAGTGACCTTAACATTTCTATAATACAGCCCCAGGAGTTTAACAAATAGGAAGGACTTGCTTAGACTTAAGACTTAAAAACTTCCTTGGTGGAAATATTATAAAATGCTGAATAAGCACACTTTTCAGTTTTCTCCAGCTCTGTGGTCCTGTACAAACACCTCTAAACAAACAACCCTTTCCTTTATGCATTACCCATAATGGGATCCCATTGCAAACTAATAGCACCCTAATTGGAAAGGGCCGAAACGTTCACATCGTAAGTGTCTTAACGGTTGGCGTCACTCTGCCGCAGCAGCCGCCATAAAAAAAAGAGAAGGTAGGAAGCCATGCTGGAGAATGACCTCTCATTTTCTGAGTTGGGGCAATGGCCATGGCCTGCCCTAGAGCAACCAATAGGCCAGGGCAGGCTGTAGGCTGTCCAGTCCACTAGTGAGAAAAGAAATAGTTACGCCAGGTAAAAATAATTTCTCAGTGGCTAATAGGTCTCCACAACCAACCGGCAAACTGAAAAATTCAGCTGTAATGGAGAGCTTTGAACTGTAAAAACAAGTCTGACCTAATGCCCCACAGATCATGATAAAAGCATGATGAAACATGACATCAACAGACCAGCGGGGGGCATGCATAGGGCAGAGCATAGGCAACATTTCAGCAAAAGAGCAACATCTACATCCAAAGATCTGTTCGGGTATTGACTGCAGAACTGGAAAAATCTTGCTTGTTTTGACAAGCGTCTTCTTTCCCCTTTAAACTACACAAACCTTGGCGTAAAATGCAGGTTGCCCAAGAAAGCAACCATTACATGTTATAATTGTAAAATATTTGTCTTCTTTTCCCTGGCTTTGAAGTCCAGTGCCTTATCTATGCCTGTCCTCAGGTGCTGTTGGGACTTGATTTATGGTCGACTTACAAAGACACGTAAATTATACAGTTCGTAAGGCCCTGCACCGAGAGAGCAAGAAGCGCCATTCTGGAGACTCCTAATTGCATCCGTGGACAAATCTAAATAATGGGTCCTAAGTGTTTTCTTCCTCCTCTCACATGGTTCCAGTGTGAGAGGAAATACACAAAACACTGGTTATCTGATAAATGCACAATTTGTCATGATAGCTCTCAGACAAATTTAGGTGGACTTATGCAGTGATTAATCACCATGAATTATAAAAGGTATCACATTTCTTCCACAAGTTCTCAGGCTGAGGTTCCAGGCCTTTTGAGAAATGCTTTATAGATGTTCAGTGAAATGACCAGTTCATTACAGAATTATTAATGAGTAAACATGCAGTCATTACAATGATGACACTACTGTAGTTTTAAACTACAAGCGCCTCTATGTCTATGCTTCAATTTCTTGTTTTCATAAATGATCGCATATTTCCTAGAAGTTACTGCATAATATATAGTAGTTACTGAATTAACGTTAGTGAAATCTCTCTATTTGACAGCATCCCAAACTTTCAGGACCACATTAGACTTTCCAAGTGCACCAAGTTGTAGATGGCAGTTTGACATTTTCCAAAATCCAAAATGACAAAGCTTGTCCTGTCGTATAGAGAGCTGTAAGAAACTGTAAGCAATTTGAAGTTAGAGTGCCTCAGAAACTCAAAGTTTAAAAAACCAATGTAAAGATCTTGAGTGAGGTGCAGAGGAGGGTGTGTCTGAGGAGAGAACCGATCCATTTGCCTGGAGGGGCCTCGTAAAAAGGGTATACCATTCCTCATGGGTGACTGTACCATGTGACTCTAGGAGAAGGTGTTTTAAAAAGCGGTCGGACCTGTCGACAGGAAGCAGAGGTAATCACAAGGTGTCTGGATCAGCCAGCGAAAGGTGGATCAGGGCTGTCGGCACGGCTGAAACTCCGGCAGCCCATCAGTGTATAGATTCAGTAGAGCGGCAGCGGTCCTAACATTCAGTCATGGCAAGCCGCGGCAGCTTCACTGGTTCCGAATTCTCGGAGGAAGAGTTGGAGCTGAGTCTGCATGCTCAGGTTGATGATGACAGTGTTGATGGCAGCCTGGAAGGTCCCTTCCCTAACAGCGAAAGTCCCAGCAGTGGCCACAGTGAGGCAGAGGAAGGCAGAGTCAAGAAGCGCAGCAGGCCGGTCCGCTCCAAGGCCCGCAGGATGGCTGCCAATATTCGAGAGAGGAAGCGTATTCTGGATTACAACCAGGCTTTCAATGCTCTGCGAGTGGCACTGAACCATGACTTGAGCGGCAAGCGGCTCTCCAAGATTGCCACTCTGCAGAGGGCCATCAACCGGATTTCTGCGCTGTCAGTGTTCCTCAGCAACAACCCGCCTGCTGGAGTTGGCAAAGCTTGCAACCACCGTGAATGCCACATTCCACCTGCTGCTGGACTCAGGCCAGAAGCTGGGCAAGTGCCTCCTGGAACTTCTACACACCTGGAGCCTCAGGGGTACACTCCTTGGCACCAACCAATGGGGCACCAGATGCAGAGTCCCTTGAGCATGCATAGAATATCTTCTGAGCAGCACGTTTACATGGAAAGCTTGAGGCACATGGGCCCTCCCTGTCCTCCATCGCCACACTATTCTTGCTATTCTCCTGAGGCCCAGCTCTACTCAGCCAGTGGTACCTGCGGGAGTCCTATCAGTGACGCTACAAGTCCTCCTAGATTTGGACGACTGGGGGAAGGGTTTGGCTATCAGCCCGCGGTTTGGGGCTCTTGTTCCCAGGGCCACATGGATGGCTATGGGGAGCCACCTCAGACTTTCCCCTTCTCTTGGCACATGAACTACCTCCAGGACTCAGGCCCACAACACTGTTACCCAATGCTGTGATGCACAGGACCTCTAAGAAAACAAAAGAGATGAGGACATTGTGTAAGTGCAATTTCTATAGCCTGATCTGAGGCTCTAATACTGGACTAATACATAACCACTGTTATTTATAGTAGTGTGACACTGTAAATATGTTGAATGTAATGAGATCACTGAGTGATGAATCAATAGGTTGCATTTCTGACCTCAAAATGCAAAAACATATGCAATGGCTATAGAGACTCAGTAACAGAAAAGTCATGCAAGAAACACTCTTTTTTTTTGTTAAAGGAGGCATCCAGTGTTCCTGTAAATACAATCCTCATTGATGTCTAATAAAACTATGCAAAATATTAAAGTGAGTTAATACTTTTAATGTATGTTTGTGAGTTTGTATGCTTGGGTGTTGCGTGTGAACATACGTGTACCTACTGTACACTTAGTATGTACCTAGACAGAGAGTCTGCTTCCCTCTGCTAATTTCTGGATGGACAAGCCTTTGATGTCTGTCCTGCCTGCTCATTTGCTCATGCTTGCCATAACACAATGGGAGGAAGACAGCCTTGTGCTCTCTGATCAACGTCAAAGTGCAGTAAATATGCACACACAAACTGAGGCATATATAGACAATATATGTCCTGAATTTCACCAAATGCGTGTCCACTGTGCTCCTTTCATCTAACTCAGTGCTTCTGTATGCACACATCCACATAGTTTGTCCATGTGAGCACACCCACCAAATAGTTTTAACCCTTAGAAGTGGACTTGAGCCTGTCAATACAAAATGTAAATTTGTACATCTATGTAATTACATATGTAATTACACAATTACAATTAAAAAGTGTAGCAAAATTACTTTTCATGTATTTTTCAAGTACAGGGTGAACTACCAAACCCAGTCCAGCAGTGGGTATGTCTATTGCAGTGGTTCCCAACCATGGTCCTGGAGTGCCCTGCACAATCTGGCATCTTCCCTGCTCCAACACATTATCCAACTCAACTCATTCACAAGCTCTGTCTTAGGGTTCGAACAGGGAAAACATTCCAGAACCTAGGATGGGAACCACAGGTCTACTGAGTCTGTTGGGAACTTCCTTATTCTGTGTTAATGGAAGCAAACAGTGTTAATATCAGACCATTAGCCTCGGTCCACAGACAGATTTATGGACTTTCAGGAAGGAAGCAGGAGCTCAGCCCACTGGCTGAGACCCCCCCCCCCCCCTTCACCACCTCCACCACCACCACCCCATAGTCCTGTAGCCTGCAGCCCTGAAGTACAGTGCTGGCTGTTTGAACAGTGTGGAGGTCCCCTGCCCAGGGTACTGTTGAAAGGCAGCAGCACTGGGAATTTCACAGAGCTTCAGCTGTGCCAAGTCTGGATCCAGTAGCGATTAACGGGGGGAAATGAATCACAATAAACAAAGCCTACTCATCCCATCTAACACTTTGGCTGGGACTGAATGGATCCCTATGCCTTAATATTGGTACTGCATTAGTATTGTGTTGTACACGCTGTTAAAAAGATGGTTCTTCAAAGTTTCTTTAGTAAAGATAATGGTTCTGTGAAGAACCATAACACTCAAAGAAGCATTTCATGCTTAAAATGCTATGTGCATGGTGAAATAGTTCTTCAGATTGATGGAGAATGTTATATATGATTCTATATAGAAATTGTTTGAAAAAACTTCTATTGTTACGATGCCAAACTTGTAACAGTAGACTGTTACAACTCTTACAACTGTTTACAACCATATACTACACAGTCTCCATTCATTTGAAGAACAATTTCACCATGCAAAAACATTTAGGCATGGTTCTGAATAGAACCATTCACTCCACTAAAGAACCCTTTGGGATCCACCTTGTTAGCAGTGTATAGAGATGAAGTACTTACTAAATAGCAGAGAACCTTTTCAGCTTGCAAATGGATCTTCAAGTGTTTATGGTTCTATATGAACCATCTTTTTTAAGAGTGTGGGGAAATTGTTCTTCAGACTGATACTGATACTGTTATGATGCCAAGCTTGTTACAATCTAAGAACCCTTTTTGGTGCATAAGGAACCATATACAACACATATTTGGGCATGAAACCTTTGTCTATAGAAAGGTTTCTAAATAGAACCATTCCCTTTACTAAAGAACTCTTGTAGAACCATATTTTAAACAGTGTCTAGGGTTGAAGTACTTACTAAATAGTTAACTAAGTAGTTTACTACTTAGCTGTAAAATGCCTGTTAGTAAACTTCTTATTCAATAAATGAATTTGGATCCATAACCTCATCACTCACAATTGACTTCGGTGTAGATTTAGCTGATGTAGTGATTATCCTGTCCCATAATATTGTCTTTAAGCAAAAATGAATGGGATTTTTATTGTGTGATTGTCAGCAAAGGCTCTGCTCGTTATTTTACTGCCTGTAATACCTAGACATTTAGAAGTCAGTGGTACCAAAAACATGTTGTGATTCAATATTAATTATTTCTCACTCAGCTCATTGAAGCAGGTAGACGAATGCTTTCGAAAGGCAGGGTCATAATTTTCAGTCCAAAATGTGTTTGCAGGTAGAACTTTTTCATTTTTTTGCAGTTTGAATTTAATAAAAAATACAGTGTGATTTTGCAGAGAAACAGTTTGTTACATTTTTGCCATGGTTTTTTCATTGCTTGTCAGTGACACAAACTGAAAAAGAACAAAAGAACGTGACCCAGAGTCAAACTTTTCAAGAGAGGATGTAAATTCAATATCTAACTTTGTATGTACAAACCTCAGTTTCAGAAAGCTGGGCCAGTACATGAGCAGAAATCTGCAAAATCTGCTTTGACCTGTGTTTAAATGAAAAGCAGTACAAAAATTTGATATTTTTGAGATTTTACCCTTTTGTCATCCAACAGTCTATAAGTTTGTATGATTGCAAATATCAACTATATAAATGCAGCTCAAAGATGTTATTGAAGCCAGCCTACTTTAGCTGTGCTCAAGCTAAAATAAAATAGCCTGATGCACAGTGGAAACTTGTATTGTGGCCTGATAGCTCAACCTTTAAGATCATTTATAGAAATGATGGCTGTTGTGTTTCCCTGGCCAAAAAAGAAGAGAACCATCTAGATTGTTACCAGCTTAAAGTTCAAAATCCAAGGACTGTCATGGTACATGTGGGTGTTCATGTCATGGGTAACTTCTGTGAAGGCAGCATTAACCAAAAACACATTATGGAGCACCTTCTGCTGTATTCTAGGCAGTGTCTTTTTTCAGAGACATCCTTGTATATTTCAACATGACAATGCCAAGTTACATACTGCATGAGTGTGGGTGCTAGATAGTGGTAAACATGCTCCTGTCTCAGATTTATTAGAATGTGTTACAGGCATCAGACTTGGAATGAGCATATGTATTCACAAAAAAACTTCAAATACTGTTTTTTATGCTTACTATATACTTACTTATATACTTTATAACTGCTTTTTTATTAGCACCCACATCTTTTCCCAATGCTTTTGGAATTGTGGTTTGCAGTTAACCGCTTAAATGGCCAGGACCCACTGGCAGGCCCGAAGCATTATTACACACTTCTATGACCTAAGAATACCTTAGCCAGTTTGCACGGAAGTCCCTGTAGTTAAAATAAGCCTTGGTATGTAATAAGCCTGGAATTTTAAGGCGTTAAAGACGTAAATGTATCATTTTATTTGAATAGTATAAGCAAAGCGAGGGTAGTAATTCTCAACCTCTAAGGATGAAGTAAAGAGAATTACCACTGTATGCCTCTAAACGAACTCCAAGCATCATTAGTTTGCAAACATTATTAAATATACATGACACTGTAATCTCAGACTTCAGTTCATTGAAGCATTAGTCCATATTATTTTACATTATTACATTACATTATAGCTAGAGCCACTATACAATCAATGTGGGGAGAAAATCTTAGCCTCTGTATGTCACTGTAATTCACAATCTGCTAACAGAAAGCTGTGTGGGTGGAGAGGTGCGAGGAGGAGGAGGTGCTGGCTTCTTTCTCATCGCATTTTTTTTTTTTTTCTGAAGACTTCCATGAATCATGGAAATCCCTGACTCAACTGAAGTGTGTTGAGTGACAAATGTAGGTGACGACATGTCTCCCTTCCTGCACGCTGTGGCAGCAGGCCAAGGCAACCAGACCCACATGAGACTGGCTGCTTGTAATCATTCTAGGGGACTTGCCATGTATGACTTTTAGTCACTTTTTCCAACTCGGGTTCTCTTCTTAGCTTAAGCAAGTTGTGGAGAGACATGCAGAGATGTATGTGAGTTTAATGCTCTGGGCCCAGTGACCAGCTGTGTCTTGTGTCCACTTGGCCACTAGGGGACAGTAATGCATTAGTCAGAGATGGACAAATAGAGGCTAAACAAGCTCCTAACAAGTCAACTTTTAGAACAGTTGCCATCTTTAATAACAAAAGCAGAATTTCTGTCAAAAGTGTGGATAAGATATATAAAGGTTCTGTGCAGGTACGTTTTCATTCATCAGGGTACAAACAATGTAAATGTTCCCTCAAAGGCACAGCAGTGGTTTTAAGGTCCAATTGTGCACCTTAAATAGGTTTTTCCAGGTGAAAAGTACATATTTGTACCCTTTCATAACCGAATGCTTTAAAACAGAACAGTAAAATAAAAAGCCTGGAGGTAAGACGGGGTGTGTGGAGTCAGTACAGCTTAAAGAATATCATTTCAGTGGATGATGGTACAGTTATGTTTCCTGGCTAAAGGTACTGAGAGGGTCCCTTGAGGGTCCCACCCCAGTGACAAAAGGGGCATTGCCCCAGTGACAGTTTACCTTTATTTCTGAAAGTGTATGGTGCTTTTTACAACAGACACTGTCACAGAGCATCTTCACAAAAAACTTGGTCCAAGACACAGTGAGAAAGCCAAGGGCCCATCCTCCTCTGGTCAACACCTGAAAAACAATAACACAAAAGCAATACTGATAGAAGACAGGACAGTAAAATAAAATGATCAAGGCAGGATGTGTACAGTCAATGCAACTTATAAACAATGTTTATCATTGGCAATGGATTATGGCATAATTATGTTCCATAATGGCACCCTCAATGGTACAAACGACGTACCATTGAAGGTACCCCAACAGTGACCAGAGGGGCACCACCCCAGTACCAGTTTAGTACCTTTTTTATTTCTTTGAGTCTAAACCTTTAATTTCAGTTGATTTGTGTTTGTAAGTACAAGAGGAGGTTTTTATTAGGATTTGAACTTGATGAATAGTTATTGCTGTTCACAGTCTTGTTTTGCGGAAAGAAAAGTGGTAACACTTCACCTGAACATGACAATGCCATAAATACATCACGGCCTATATCACACGCTGTCATGAGCTGCCATGATATTTTATTCAGTTCTTTTACTTCTGACATGTCATGTGGAAATAAGAGAATCAATCAATCAATCAATCAGTCAATCAATTTACCCTTTAAATGACCAGGGCCCACCGGCAGGCCCAAAGTTTTATTACACACTTCTATGGCCTAAGAATAGCTCAACTAGTATGCACTGAAGTCCCTGTAGTGACTGAATAATGAGCCTTAGTATGTAATAAATCTGAGATTTGAAGTGGTTAGTCAGTCAATCAATACAGTAAATTGTAATGTAATGTAAATTGGATGTAAATTCACTGCATAACTATGTTTGCATTTAAACCTGTAGTTACTTAGTTACTCTCTAAACACTGTTGGGTTGCTTGTTTCTTCCCAAGCTCGGTGTTGAGTCTGCTGGTTTATGCCACTGGTTTATTACCACAGTGCTGCTTCTAGCTACTGGATTAGCGACTGAGTCACAGAAACAGCCCAGCCAATGGGCTGTTTTTTACACAATAGCAGCATGTGAGGAAGCTAGCTAGAGTCAGATTAATGGCTTTTCATCAGGCGTCATCACCTCATCACATCAGAAAAATCATTCAGTAAACTACCGTAGACTATACTCTAGCGTCCTGCTACTGACGAGGCTCTGGAGACATGGCCATGACGAAGGACCATGCAAAGAGGCTCATGGCAGGCACCCTTAAAAAAGGACTGTTTTTTATTGTTTATGTTTTTGCTGTTGTGTATATGTGGTTGTGTTATTGTGTGTGGGTGTGGGGTCGGTTAGTGGGGTCAAGTGGCTCCTGTAGACGGGAAACCTATGGCTATTGGTTGCCTCCCCCATAAGTTGTCTCATGCATGTGCCTTTTTGCCTGGTGTTTCAATAAAAAGCTCTACTCGCAGCAGAATCATCGCCTCCTCTGACTCCTTTTACACCAACACAATATGTTTCGCATCTTTCTGTTAACAGAAACAGATTTATTTAAAGTAAATCTATATTATAAACTGCGGCTGTCTGGTTGTTATAGGGTTAGCCAACATCAGCTTGCTGTAACTGTAGTTGTTATGTTTGTTTCTACTGCCTTACTGGAGAGTTGCTGGGAATTCTAGCCCAGTTACATGATATTTGGCAAAATGTACAGCTCAGTAGATGATTTTATTAAGAAAACAACCCAGAGCAGGGCCAAACTTTTATAACCCAGTCTTTTGGGATAGTCACACAACTCTGGGTCAGTTTCCGCCTGGCTTGTGGGAATGACCTGAACTGGGTAGCATTTTTGTGAAAGTACAAAAAGGACACAACTGACCCAAAAGTGGCTGACAATGAATGAATGGTCACATTATAGAGCAATTAGTATGATGTTATTTGCACGACGATAACTGGTGGCCATTCACTTTCATTCACTGTTAGCAACGTTAGCGTTTCTGACTGAACTGTTGCTTTAACAGCTAACCAAACATGTGGCTGCTGATAGATATACAGTATCTGCCTGGCTGTGAATTTTATGAGGGCAGAATAGCGGTGATTTAGACTTTCTAATGCCATGAGTCAGTAATAACACTTACACATCAGCCCCACGGCGCACAGCACCGTCAGCCCGATCCGCCTCCATGACGTCTTCCGTCTCCGGAGCCGCTGCACAACACAGAGCAAGAATCCACCGCTCAAGCCAAGACAGTGGCAGCATGGGAGTGCGAGAGGAGATCGGTGACTCATTCGGCTGTTTTCTGTCTGGCCGCGATGACAGAACCGAGAGGCAGACGTACAAATGCACTGAGTAAACATAAACAGAGGGGGTTTAGCGGCCATTCACAAGCTAAAGTGTTGCTACTTCATTGAAATAATGACCCGTGTTGAAGCAAAAGTGTAAATAAGTTTAGTTGTAGCAGCTCAAAAACAACACAGATTTAATTAAAAGCCTAATTACATTGTTAATATGTAAACAGAGTCATTGAGAGTTGATTGATTCATGTGAAAGCTTACTGTATTGTTCACAATGGTAGTGATAGGAACCAGACGTCCGCGCCCCCCCCCCCCCCCCACCCCCCTTCCTGCTTTGTCCTGTATGCTTTACATAGTTTGGTTCTGTTTCTACTTGCCCATTAGCAATAGCATAAGCATTAGCATCGGCATCTTCTCTTGTCTTATGAAAATCCTTGATATTGGCATTAGCGCTAGCCTTAGCATGAGCCTTAACAAGTTTGCTAGGCCTTCTCTCTTGTCGTTTGGCTAGTCCTGTTTCTTGATTCCTGCTTTATCTTGTACGTTTTCCTTTGCTAGGTTTCGTTTCTACTTGCCAATTAGCAACAGTTAAGCATTAGCATTAGCATAAACATTAGCATCTTTTGTATTATAAAAATCCTTGCTATTTGTCTGTATATTAGCATTAACGTTAGCCTTAGCATTAGCGTTAATGAGCGTGTTGTGTGCTATGCCTTCTGTTTGGGTTTTGGTTAGTCCTGTTAGTCTCTCAGCATGTTTTTGTTTGTCTGGCCCTGCTTGGTCTCCTTTGATCCCATATCTCTTTTTGCTACTGTTTCTGTTATTTTGACCTCTTTATCAGATAAACAGCACTTACAGCGTTCATCTTTGAGAGAGAGGAGAAAATCAAGCTGCTTCAGACCTGAAAACATCCACAGCCACCCTTCTACTGCGAGAAGGCAGCTCAGCGCTGTGGGTATGAAAGGATGTGTAGCTGTCAAGAAGCTCTTACTGAGAAAAAGAAAAACACAAATCACTGAATATGTTTGGGATTCGTTGGAATGTGAGAACAGAAAAAGCAACCAACTTCTAAGACTAGACTGTGGAGGTGTGGCAAAATATCCCTGAAATAAATAACAAATCAATCAATAAATGAATTAATTCATTTTAAAAATGAAAAGTGAGTCTCCTGAAATGAATGGAAGCTGCAATGAAGGTGAAGCGTGGTCACAGTAATCACTGAAAAATGTGATGTTATATTTAGTTGTTGAAGCTTGTGTGTCATTTTCTGCTAAATATATGTTTCCTGCTTTTTTTCTGACACAAAAAATGAATGACTAGTACTTAATGGCCGTTCTGACTGTCACTTAAATAAATGCTTTTTTTAATAAATTACTTTTGCACAGCAATGTACACACACACACACACACACACACACACACACACACACACGCACACACACACACACACACACACACACACACACACACACAACCAGACAAATGCACATGCACTTAGTAAACACACACACATACACACACACACCAGACAACGCTCACACATTTAGTAAACACACAGACACACACACCCCAGACAAACGCACACACATTTATTAAACACATACATACACACACACACACACACACTAGACAAACGCATATGCATTTAGTAAACACACACACCTATACACACATACACACATACACACACCAGACAAATGCACAGACAGTTAATAAACACACACACACACACACACACACACACACACTGTTCTGACAGTGACCCGAGGACATTTCCTCAAGTTTGGTTTGTGCCAGCGACGTGAGCAAACAACCAGCTCAGCGGGGAGTGCTGGATTGCTCAGATACAAATGAATGCATGCTAGTAAAAAGCATGACGCCTCAGACGGCCGTTACAGCAGTCAGAGCCAAGGTCAGAGGACAAACTAAACAAGCATTGTGTCATAGACGAGGTGCAAACGTAAAGGGATTTATGATGGAGGAGATGTAATTCATCATGCCCAGATTCGTTCACGCTAGAGTAAGTGAATGTATACTAAGGGTGGGTGGTATAGTAAACCTATAACATGATCCTGGGAAATGTTTCCATTTTTCTATAATTGCTAATGATTCACTTTTTTCAAAATCCCACCTTCTGAGAAGGGCTCAGCTCAGCACAACAGTTCATTTATTCCCAAAATGTACTACATTCTACAGCAATCATATTTAGTTAAAGACTACCTACATAAGCACATGACACAGGCATAAGCACTGAATAATACTTGAGTATCAGCAGCTTATGTCCGTATTCACATGATGACCTCAGATGTATATGAAGAAGATGACATAAGGGCTCTTAACCCCTCAAATGACCAGGGCCTATTAGCAGGCCCACATTTTTGTTACACACTTCTATAACCTCAGAATAGCTCAGCCAGTTTGCAATGAAGTCCCTGTAGTTGATGAATAATAAGTCTGAGTAAGTAATAAGCCTGACATTTTAAGTTGAACTAAAGTGACAAACATTTGCTCCATTTACCACACAGGTATGAAGAACTTAAGGCCAATCCCTCATTTTGCCATAACAAAATTCCCTCAAACTAAAATAATTGAAAGAATTATCAATAATTGACAGAATAGCACATAACCTTTATTTGAGCCCTCCTGGAGAAGGAACAATTAGTTCCTCAACCAACACACACACATTTTATTTAAACATATACAACAGTGGTTTTCAATCCATGGGCTGTGCCCCCCAGTGGGCTGTGGAGGTACTGCAATTTTTAAAATGCAAAAATTATGTACAATAATTATTTACAATACAAACAAATGTAAGATGACAAACATTCTTATTAACAAAAATAAAACATTGGATTTCTATCAAGCTCCTTGACTTGACTGTTCTGAACAAAATATTAGCTAGTCCTCTTTATATTTTCAGTGCAAGCATTACTGAAACTCTGAATTCAGGAGTGCAGCAGCAGCCCTGAGCTTCATGTGTGTGACAACTGAAAACCAGTTGGCACTAAACGTGTTGCTATATATTTGTTAATCATACCACAAGAAAGACTAGCAACAGTTGACAATAAGGTAGAGCCACTTTTTAAAGCAAATCTATGAAGCAACACCATGTAAGCAATGTACAGAAATAAATAAGTAAATAATGAAAATATTATATCACACATCAATCAGGAATTCCTTTAGTTTATTTTCTGTGTCGCTTTGAATCAATATAAGGACTATATACAGCACAAGTGCCATACATGAAAACAAGGAATTCTTCAATTTTACAGTATATAATAGTAAACATAAGCTGGAAGGAAGCCGCTTACATATTTCTCACGTAGAACAAACCTTTGACCCCAGCTTGGCCCCAAATTCCACCACTTCTCTCAGGCCATGCCAGCAGATGGTGATAGTGCACCACTGTGAAAAGCCCCAGCCTCAGTCAATCCACAGCACCGTGGTGAGCATCTGTAAAAGTCAAAATTCACAGTTTGACGGCACAGAATAAGAAAAGTTGGAATAATAGTGGAGAAAATCAATATAAACCAACATATTGTCACTGTTGAATTATCACTGTGTTTTATTTCCTGCACAGTTTAAAAAAAATTTACATCATGTGAAAGTTTCATGACACTTGGACCAAAAAGTGCTGTTTATTTAATAGTAAAGGCCAGAGCAGCCATGACACTGCGGTCACAAGTATGCAGTTTTCATTTCAGTGCATCTCGACTAAAAGGCCATAGCTGCATCCGTTTCCAAAAGGCATGTCCACTCTATGAGTGACAGCTGTGGGGAAATGTCTGCAGAGGTCATCACTCCTCTCCTCTGCCTATGGAGACTTGTGTCAGCTGGACACGGGCTTCCATTCTTCATGCTGATGTTGCGAACGTATGGAGCCACGGGGTGACAAAGCTACTTCCCTGAGGAGAGCTGGAGCCCCACTGTGATCAGCTCAGCTGTCAGTCACCATCTTCTGCACAGGAGCTCCTCCCTTGCCAGCGTGCTGTTCATCAGCCAGGCAGACCAACATGCTAACCCTCAGCACCCAACACATGATGAAAACATGGCTAAGTTTCCAACAACGAAACCCTTCAAATAAAGCCCAATAAAACACAATCTTCACAAGAAGCATCTTAATGACCTGCAGAAGATAATGAAACAAAGTTTCTGTGAACATGAGAACTACTTGGACTGCCTGTTATGTACTTTACTGATCCTACAAGGGAAATTCATCGTTTGGGATTTGAACCCATGGCCTTCTGCCTGCTGCCTTAAATCTCCTACCACTAGGCTGCTGGCCACCCCAGCAGCAGAACTTGCTCAGAACTCACTGTAACCTGATACGTTACCCTTTTCAAAACCAAAAAAAATTGCAAACAAAGTTATTCATAAGGCGCAGCAAACTACTTTAAAACGCTTGATATTTCAAAACCATGATATTAAATTTGGTGGGATTCAGGTTGCAAATATCTCTTCTACATGACTGTGGACATAACTTCAACACTTTGCTACGAATGAATGAACTTTGTCATTGCACATTGTAGTCGTACACTTGCACAACGAAATTGAAGCACAAACCCCCCGTTCTCGGTAAAAAAAAAAAAAAAAAAGTAGAAAGAGAAAAATAAAATAAGATAAAATAACTTAAATACTATACAAATGTACACTCAGCAAAACGTAAACAAAAAAAGACAGTTGCACATGACCCATCAAACTTGAATTTTTTCCAGTTATAAATTGCACCGGCCCATTGAAATGAACTGTTAATTGCACAGTATGACATTGCACCATAACCCGATCAGTCACATGTTTGTATTAATCAGATCAGTCACACGTTTGTGCTTAACAGAGCTATGGCCCTGTTGTAAAAACTGTCTTTTAGTCTGTTTGTCCTTGTTTTCATTTGTCTGTAACGTCTGCCAGATGGCATCAGTTCAAACAGGCGGTACCCTGGGTATGTTCTGTCTTTTTAATCCTGTCTGCCCTTCTGAGACAGCGGTTACTGTAGAGTTCCTTAAGGGATGATAGGGGATGTCCAATGACTTTTTGGGCGGTGTTGATGACCCTTTGTAAGTCCTTATTGTGTGCCGTGGTGCAACTGGAGGATACACACACACACACAATAATAAAAAAAGCACCAAGAGTGGAGCGCTGTAAGCTGCTGCGTCTACACGCTGCCATCGTGAAAAATGCTAGATGGCTAGTTAGCATGCTAACTTTGTGGATGCAGGGATGCAGTGTTTATTGACAATGGTTTAGTATTCTCAAGCCCATGCGGTGATATCCATGTTGTACCATCTGAGGGATCGAAGGTCACAAGCATAAGAGTTGTGTTTTTTTGGCCTTGCTATTAATGCACAGAGATTTTGATAATATTATGCACTATAGAGGGTGAAATCCTTGCAGATGCTCATTGAAGAATGTTGTTCTTAAACTGTTGGATTCTTTGCTGAAGCAACTTTTGGCAGAGTGGTGAGCCTCACTTATGGGCAAACCTTACTCATAAAGGACTAGAGTTTTTCTGGATGCTCCTTTTATACCAAACCACGATCAAGTGGTCTCATTTAACCTCTTAAACTACTTGGAAACACCGGTGTCATTTTTAAACTTTATAATAGAAGAAGCTGAACTCACAATTTTTTTTTCTCTAATGAAAGTCGACGCATTTTTCCACAAATCTGGGCTCTAAACTATAAACAGATGGCGTTTCTTCAGTGATCTGCTCTGTAAACATTATTTCTATAAAATTATACAAACAGCATCAAAGATTTTTGGCGTTCAGCAGTAAACTGTAAGCTTATAGCAATATGTGTGATGGTAAAACACATTTTCTGTTAATTTGAGGGGAGCTTTTATATAAAAAAAATGAATAATTTAATTAAATTTTCCATTTATTTCATGCAGAAATTTATTTCATGCTGAAACATTTGCCCCATGGTTTCAATTCCCGTTCCAACTTTTTTCGGAGCAAATTTTAGTTAAATTTGGTTTTAAATTACATTTGAAGCAGCATTAAAAAAAGCATTAAAAACATTTACATGTAACTCACCTGCCAACACCCTGTTACTGTTAGAGCTGTTTCCAGCTCTGTGTTTGGATTTCTGGTTGTTTGCTTGCTGCGGTACCCTCTGCCCCCCTTTTTATTACCATTTCTTCCTCTTTCTCTCCCTTTGCTCCGGTCAACTCCTCCATATTTTCTGTTGTGGAGAGTTATTGAGGGAAGGCAAGTTCACGGTAATTGCTCAGTCACATGTACACAGCCCTCACGTTTTTAACTTGCTCGCCCTTCTCTCCCCTCTCTCGCTGACTTGCCTGAGTCTGAACCTCCTTATTTCCCCAGAGACCCAACTCTTTTCCAACTAACAAAGCCCAAACAGCATTCCTGTGGCCCCCCGATCCCAATCGAAAAAAATCCCAGGCTCAATACACACACACAATACAATACAACCCCGCCAGCCTAGTAAACTAACATCATCCCTCAGCCATTGTTTTGTAGCGCACAGACATTCCTTATATCACAGAGGCTTTACAGCCTTATTGTGTAAAAATGATATTCATTACATGCTCGCTGGAGGGCCGAAAAATTAATATTTATGGTTTAGGCCTGTAAACTGTCCTCAGGGACTTAAAAAGATTTAATGTATGCGAATTCAGGGTGAAATAAAATAAGCTGTAAGTAATGTTTAGTCTTACATCACAAAGAAACACATGAATAAATGCATATGTACAAATCAAACACGGCTCGCTCCTCACACGGTCCACCAGGAGCTCGAGCTAACACCTCATCATTTTGTTCTGTGTTTGTGCTGAGGGAACCTGGGGCCTCCTGGTTAACAAACGGAGTTCATGCTCTGAGGTTTTTGAAGAGATGGCATCCTGGCGATGCTTTTCGCATTGCATGCACATTCATCAACTTGCAGACTTGCATTTTATCAGCAGGGCTTTTCTTCTCCATCAGGGACTTGCCGATGAATATTCAGAAAGGATTAAAAACTTGAGCAACCCCAGAACTCCATCTCATCAGGGAACGACACTTCTGAAGAACAGAAAGAGGGGTCCAGAGAATTGAATAAGTGGCGTAAAAAACCCTGCCGGGGTAATTTACATGAAGATGTATGAGTCCGCTACTTGATTGTTATGCTCGCACCTGTAAGCACATGGCACTAAATCCATTGCGCATCAAAGCAAAGCGATACAGATGAATAATTTAGAGTAATTAAGATGCACAGGCGGCCTCACGCAGAGCGCAACGTACAAAGCAAACACTGTGCATTACTTTCACATTAACACGACTGCATATTAAATCTTTAAGGTATAAGCAATCATTATATCATTATTCAAATTAGGGAACACTAATCGTTGTGGAAATCATTGGTTATACATGACATGTATACTTGATGTTGGTACTCAGCAGACCCAGCCATGAATGCGGGAGAATGCTGCTGGAATGTATGCAGCCTAATACTCGAGATGGCAAACCTCTTTTAATTAACACCAATGATGCTCAGGGACACCATATACTCACTGTGCACTTTGTACAGCTGTAAAGAGATTGGTGATGTGCAGCTTGTGTTAGAGGTCAATTTCTGACCACAGAGCCACTCTTGGCTGGATATTATTTGGCGGTGGACTGCATCCAACTAACAGCGACCTTAACTCCAGCTATATTGCTATGCATATAGTAGAAGGTAGGTCTTCATGTCAAGTCAGTGGAAGTAGGTATTTCTATTAAAGTGACCAGTGAGTGAAAGAAAGTAGGTGATTCTAATGAAGTGGCCAATTCATAGAAATACATGGCATATGTTTCTAATAAAGTGGCTAGTGAATGGACCAATAAAATCAGTTTTTCTATCTACTGGTCAATCAGCACAGGTTACGCGTTTCTAATAAAGCGGCCAGTGTGTGGAAATAGAAGGTGGGTGTTTCTAATAAAGTGGCCAGTGAGTAGAAGCAGAATGTAGGTGTTTCTAATAAAGTGGCCAGAGAGTAGAAGCAGAATGTAGGTGTTCCTAATAAAGTGGCCAGTGAGTAAAGCAGAAGTTGGGCATTTCTAAAGTGGGCAAAGAGTGGAAGTAGAATGTAGGTATTTCTGATGAAGTAGCCAACAAGAGAAAGCACAGGTTGGTATTTCTGATAAAGTGGACATTAAATGGAGTTATATGTGATAAGCCCTAATAAAACCTCCAGCTCCAGCTCCACGACTGTGGTCGGGGTTTTCAGAGCCTGAATCATAATGCTGATGTTTTTTTGCTGTTAAGTAATCCATGAAATGACTCTGTTCTTTCAATGCGTCATGTTTAGGAGGCATTCCAGCACACACTGGCTGCAGATCCAGTGAAGAGAAAATAAACAATAAAAAACGACAGCCCAAGCTCATTATGCATGGAATCATTTAGTAAGTCATATTTTTGTCAGTGCTTCTTTTCACTCAAACTATTCTGAATAATTACATAACCCAGAAGACACTGAACAGTAATGAACAGATGATTCATAATCCATTTGCCTTGAAATGCCAGAGAAATTTGTGAGTTATGCAGGTTACAAAAGAACACACAGCAGTTGTACATCTGAACACAAATCCACGGTCTCCTGTGTCCAGAAGCAATGAAGTGAAGGACTAAAGATGTTTGCATGAGCTCATAAAGGCCTTTTATAAACATGCCAAAACATAATGGTATTATTTTTAGACATGAAGCACTTCATGAACCTGGCTTGTAAATATCTAACACTTTACAAACTAACTTACTCACTCATGTTTAGCAGGTTGAAAAACACTCCACAGTGGTGTTTTTCATCAATGACACGTTTGATTCAGATTTACCACTATTTTATCATTATCAACATTACATGTAAACACTCATGTGTGTGTTGGTTCACTGTTCACTTTGCATAGTGAAAAAAATGGCTAGATTTGTGTTGAAGACATCCAAGCCATTAGCTCCTATCATCACCACTGTAAAGTCTACAACTCACCATTTCATATAACTATATATGCGCTGCATTATATGGTGAGGCCAATAGTCATAGACTCACTTCATTTATAACAGGAATTCTTGTTGCTACACCATTCAAAAAACTGTGTAGTTACACATTAATAATGTATGCAACTAGGTTTCTCCTTGTAGGATCTGGTATTAAGTCCATTGTTAGACTAATAAGATACCAAAATGCATTGTGTTCTTCGTCCACATGGTGGTTCTGTGAGATCAGATAAAAGCATTGTTTACTATTTTAAACTGCAAACGTTTTAGTGAAACGTTTCTCCTGGTAATGTATTCACTGCTATGTTCACAGATGGAAGGACAGCTCATGAAAATACACTTTTAACTTCACTTTTTTACTCACATTATTACGCATGTGCATCTTGATAGCTATAACAGCTCATTATCTCTCACGTGTAATAAACACAATTTTTTCCAGGTTTTTTTGAGGAAAAAACAACTCTTTTATAATGCTAATTTCTGCTAGCATACCTATGCAGTAGTTTATTAGCAAAAAGCTAAAACAGTTTTGGCTATTCTAGATTAAACACAGACATTTGAAGCATTTAAAAGACATTCTATATTTTACTTGTGACTGACATATCGGATGTTTGACCTCGTAGCAATTTCAGTAGAGAGCCTTGGTATAGAGCTGATGCTTTCTAACAGCCCTTTGCTTAGGCTGCTGCTCTTATTCACAGTCAGTGAAATGTGTAGGACTTCTAGACGGCCTAGGCTGACCTTTTTCTTTCCACATAAAATTGTTCCCATTCATTATACATCAATATTTGTTTGATTGATTGATTCACCTTCATAATTCTTTAATAAGTCACTTCATATTTATGCTGATGGTTAATCAGATGAATGAGGCCTTCTGTTCAGCTCCTGAAGTCCTACCCAGTAAGAGAGCTGTATTTACCAAGGAACCACAGAGAAAAGCTATTCCTAATTTGGCCAATTTAATGTAAATGTAATTACCCCAGCTATATTACATTTACATAATTACATACAAGTAAATATACTACTACAGTTGTCATGATATAACTGTGTAGTTACATTAGTAAACCTGGAAATATTTACATATACTGGATTACTGTAATCCATCTAAATACATTACTAGCTGTTAAATTGTCGTTGTATGTAATGTTCATGTGTAATGATACAGTTATTACAGACACTTAATTCAAAGTGAGAGCAGTTATTGTACTCATAAAGACCTGTCATGGGAAATTAACCAAGACCAAACAGAGACGGAGGTCTCACTTTGATTTATGCTCCGTTCCTGACAGCCGAGAAAAACGGTGAATTACCAGAGACAAAAAGAGAAGAGGTTCAATGTGCTGGAAAGATACTGATGGTGGACTGTGAGAGCGCATGAGTCCTCCTACTGTAATATGCAAACTGTTCTCATTTAGGCAGACGTGGAGCCATTAGCCAGGCCGCGCTCTATCACGGTACAATTAACCAAAGTTCCATTAATCTACATTTGCCTTCCTGCATGACTCTACGGTGTGGCTACTTGAACATTCAGACCTCACAACTTGCTCTACAGCCTTAAAGGTCAGTCTGCCCATTCAGTGGCCCTAATGACAACATCACGAGGATCTGATTTACCTAATTTCCTTATATAGAGTTTCATAAAGCTAATTGTTCTTTAGTGTTTTGAATCCTCTCGTTTCTTCTCGCACTTATTAAGGTTATCCTTTTAAGTCTGGATTCCTTTCGATTGTTCTTCCTTATGATCTTAGGGAGTTTCTCCTTTTAAGAATTGATTCCTCTCAGTGCTTCTTCTTTATGCTCTGAGGGAGACTGTCCTTTTGAGCTTTGGTTCTTCCCAGTGGTTCATCTTTATGCACTTAAGAAGGCTTCTCTGTTGAGTCTTGGTTCCCTTCAGTGAATCATCCCCATGATCGTATGAAGTTTTCTCTTGCTTCCTCTCAGTGGTTCCTCCTTATGCATGTATGGAGGTTCTCCTTCTGAGTCTTGGTTCCAGTATTTCCTCCTCTTGCTCTCATGGAGTTTCTCCTTTTGAGCTTTGGTTCCTTCTTTTGCACATATGAAGGTTCTCCTTTTAAGTCTGGGTTCCCTTCAATGGTTCCTCATCATGATCTTATGAAGTTTTCCCTTTTGACTCTTGGTTTCTCTCAGTGGTTCCTCCATATGCACGTACCAATGTTCTACTTTTGAGTCTTGGTTCCTGTCAGTGGTTCTTCTTCATGCTCTTAGGGACTTTGCCACTGCCCCATGGCTTGTCCACCTAGAGCTTGGCCCTGCATTTCTGTAGATTGTATTGCTCTTTGTGACTGTATTGTAGAAAGTGCTACACAAATAAAAGTAAATTAAATTGAATGAATTGTGTCTGTGTCTACTCTGCTCTGTTCAGACTCATATTACCGATTTCTGGGGAACACAGCAGCATATCCAATAAAGTTCTGGGAAACTACTGCAGAACTTTCAAATGTCAGTCTAGGTTAGAGCAGTGAGTCATACTGATGTTTGCACACGTCTCCAGACACATTCCTGCTTCATATTCTGTTAGAAAAGGCGAGAAATCCCAGAATTAGGTTTCACTCATTTTCGAAAAACAAAAAGCCCCACATCCTCGATAAGAGCTCTACTCACAAAGCTTGGAGCAGGTGACCCGGAGGAAATATGAAAATAAGAATATATTAGATTTGCTTCAGCACCATGGCGAGCTCTTGAAGATAAATGGGGGAATGATCAGTTACAGATGGAGTATCTGAGCTGAAATAAAGCGAGTCGATGTACACCAAGAGAATTTGTGTGATATGCAGAGGTTGGTGCTGTAACTTAAAGGAGGCATGTTTCTTTTTGTGGTTTAAAAGTGTTTACATCGAGCTGCGGCTTCATTAATGACATTACGAATGCAGAGATGAAGGAAAGTAAACAAACTTTGTGTGATCACTTCACTTATTTCTATTCACTCCCAGTACAGACTTAAAACAGGAGAAAAACAAATACAGATTAAGGGTTTTCGCACTTTTATGCTCTAAAAATATCAGAGTTGAGAGCTGCTAACTTGTGTTTACTCCCCAAAGAAACACAAGGCCGTGGGAATGTGCTAATCAAAAACTATATCGCTGCTCCACACAGGCAAATAAGCTATTAAATATTCATAAAACCGAGCACATCTGCACCGCTCGGCATTAGCGCTTCCCTAATGGTGTCCAAAACAAAGTGTGGCTGAAAAACACAATGGCTCATTTATCAGGCCCAAATTATACCAAGGAGACACACACCATCCTAAAGTTTGTGTTTTGTAGATCTGCACATGAAGGTTTCTAAAAAGGTTCTTTGCTTCTGGTGTTCTCAGAACAATGGACTCTCCACTACAGAGTCCAGACCCGGTCCAGAGTAAATTAAAATTAAAAGTAAGCTGAAAATGCAACTGACTTCTAAGACTGAACTTTGGGTTTGTGGAAAAGACTAAAAATGTCTTAGAAAAGCTGAAAGCAGGTCTTGAAAGTTGAAATGAAAGGAAAGAGTCGTCACACTACGTACTGAGAAAAACACACTTTTTTATCCTGATACTTAAAAAAATGAATAACGTGTACTTAATGGCCGTTTTGACTGGAAATTAAACTAAACACAGGGGTCACTGAGTTTTACACAGTAGTGTGCACTCAATCCTGAGGTGTAATTTAAATTCTGTGCACATGTAAAAATAAATGCTTCTTTTCTTGGACATTTAATTCTAGGATAAAGGGTTAATTGGTATGGACCCTTTGCATTATGGCTATGTTCATATTAGCAGTATAAAGTGGTGCAAATCCAATCATCTTATGTCTTAAAATGTTTTCAGAGCTCTGTGTATACAAATCTGATATTCTGAGCGATATTATTACGTTATTATTCCTAGATCAGATACTTATCCGATTTGTGGTCATGCAACCTTAATGAGAATGGTCAGATCGTAATGTGTGTGTTTTCCTCATTGCACATGCTCCATCATTCAGTGTTAATGTTGAAACTTGATGTTAGTTCCAGTTAATACTGCAAAATCGATGCATCTGACCTTCCTCGTTTTATTTTGTCCTAATAAACAGCTGGGAGCTGTTATGACTAAAATGTCTTTGAAATGAAGGCTTGGTCTGCTTGTGAGATCATTTCTTCTCTTTCAGAATGCATGGGATTCATAATCTGTGTGTTATTGATTTGCATGTTTAGATACTTGTATATAACTTAAAGTAGTCAGTGTACAGCTTGTATAGCAGTATAGATTTACTGTCCTCTAAAAATGACTCAACACACAGCCATTAATGTCCAAATTGTGCTCAAAGTGTCAATATTTCGTGTGACCACCATTATTATCTAGCACTACCTGAACCCTCATGGGCATGGAATTCACCAGAGCTGCATAGGTTACTACTGGATTCCTCTTCCACTCCGGCATGATGACATCATGGAGCTGGTGGATGTTAGACACCTTGGGCTCCTCCTCTTCCTCTTGAGGATGCCCCACAGGTGCTCAAGTGGGTTTAGTTCTGGAGACATACTTGGCCAGTCCATCACCTTTACCTTCAGCTTCCTCAGCAAGGCAGTTGTCATCTTGGAGGTGTGTTTGGGGTTGTTATCAAGTTGGAAAACTACCCTGCGGTGCAGTTTCTGAAGGCAGAGGATCTTGCTCTGCTTCAGAATGTCACAGTACATGTTGGAAATCATGTTTCCTTCAATGAACCGCCAGTGCCAGCAGCACTCATGCAGCTCCAGACTATGATGCTACCACCACCATGCTTGACTGTAGGCAAGAGACAGTTGTCTTGGTACTCCTCACTCGGGCGTCACCACACATGCCGGACACCATCTGAGCCAAACACGTTTATCTCGTCAGACCACAGGGGATGGTTCCAGTAATCCATGTTCTTGGACTGCTGGTCTTCGGCAAACTGTTTCCAGACTTTTTTGTGCGTCAGCTTCAGAAGAGGCTTCCATCTGGGATGACCGCCATGCAGACTGAGATGATGCAGTGTGCGGCGTGTGGTTTGAGCACTGACAGGCTGTTCTCCCTCTTCTTCAACCTCTGCAGCAATGCTGGCAGCACTCATGCATCTATTTTTTGAAGCCAACCTCTGAATATGACACAGCTCAGTTTCAGGCTGTTAGCAATCTTCTTATGGCCAAGGCCATGTTTGTGGAGAGCAAGAATTCTATTTCTCACATCCTCAGAGAGTTCTTTGCTATGAGGTGCCGTATTGAAAATCCAGTGGCCAGTTTGAGTGAATCCATTCACACCTGGAACCTTGTAATTCTAATGAGGGACAACGACACAATTGGGCACAATTTGGACATGTTCACTGTGAGGTGGACTCACAGTTATTTTGACATTAATGGCTGCGCTTTATTTTCTGAGGACAGTAATTCTGCACTCCTATACAAGCTGCACACTGCCTTCTTTAAGTTATATCCAAGTTTCATTTCTATAGTGTTGTCTCATGAAAAGATATAATAAAATATTTGCAGAAATGTGAGGGGTGTACTCACTTTTGAGAGATACTGTGTATAATTATGTATCGATGCTGTCAGATCAAAACCTTGTATCTCCGAAATCTTACCTTTACAGGAGAAGGAAAAAACCTTCTTTACTTTTAATGCAGGTCAAAGGAACCAGACCCTTTTCTGATTCATTTCTTTTGGTCCATTCATCATGAAATTTACATACAATGTAAAGCACAAGAGGCATTTTCAAATGATGTCAAACTGAAAAATGAGAAAAATGGAGATATGGGGTTTTGTTCCAACAGCAGCGATATGCAAAGACTTTGTATGTAATGAGGACATTTCATATTCAAGCAGACAGACACATGCTGTTTTTTAAAAGCCTTTACGATTGTGATTGAATAATGGACTATTCATACCAAGTTATATATATTTGCAGATGTTGAGCTTCTTTTGTTTTTCTTTTATTCCCCTTTTCCTTTTTTCGCACTGGAAAAATATCATTTTTTTGTGTGTTTTCTTCACTGAGATTCAATAAACACCTGCTTTTCACCCTAACCTGAAACATACCCATGTGTCCTTTCCACTGGACCATCACAATCACTAGCAATTATTTCTCAGTAGTAGTCATTTTTTTCCAATTGTAGCAGAAAAAACGTGGGTAAATTGTCTGAAAGATACTAAACTTTCATTTCATATCATAATTATCTTTGTAAGTAGAAGATGATACATTTTATGACAATTTGTATTTAATGAAAAATTATTTGTTTTGTCTTGTTTTCCAAAAATGCTTTACATTTTTGCCATGTGTTGGTCACTTTTTGACATTGAAAGCAAATAGAAAACAGCCTGTTAGCAATCAAAAGTAAATGTAATTCTTTATGTAACTCATCACATACCTGACCAAACCAACTTACTTTACTATTTCTTGTTTTATCGCTTAACACTTTTTTGTACCAACCTAGCAACACCTTAGCAGCTGCCTTGGATAACACAGCAACGGCCTAGCAAAATCTTAACAACCAACTGGGAAAACATAGCAACAGCCTAGCATAACTTTAGCAACCACCTGGAATAATGTAGGAACAGCCTAGCATAACTTTAGCAACCACCTGGAATAATGTAGGAACAGCCTAGCATAACTTTAGCAACCACCTGGAAGAAAAGCAGCAACCTAGCAACACCTTAGCAACCACCTGGAATAACAGCAAAAGCCTAGCATAACCTGGGATAACATAGAAACATTTTAACCACTGGGATCTGGGAGTTCATTGCAAAGGCTTTGTAAAGCTAACTTAAAGCTTGTTTGCAGATTTCTGCTTCTAGTCATGTATATAAATATGCAATTACTTTCAAATAGTAAAGCAAAAGTAACAACCCTTGAGTTCTCATTTGCATGTGTAACCAAAATAGTTCTTAAAGAACCTTCCATTGGGAGCTTCTTTAGTGAAGCAACTGTGGCTTTTCTATGGCATCACTTCAAAAAACTCTTCATCACTCTTGTTCATGTGATTTTAAGAGTACAGCAGAGCCGTACGAGACCATAGTGCAGGTGTCTACAACTCAATGGTAGGTGAATTTTTCCTTTACCAGAGGGTTACTGAAGCCCTCTGAGGATAGACTTTGATACAGAAGCCAGACACATTGTAATTAATACCTGAGACGAAGTGGCATCCGGATAGTGTCCCGATGGAGAAGCACCTGGCAGAGACACACACTGCAGCATTCGTCAGACACTTAGGGTCTAACTACAGATGAGACACATTCATTAACAGCACAAATCCCTGCCATATGGGCCTTTTTTCTGGGCCATTCCAGGCCACTCGGTCCAGCCCTGAGAGCCCCCATTCTGCAAGCAACAAATTGGACCATTCTCAGAAGTGCTATCTAAATGCAAACACCAAGCACCTCTCCAGAATATGAAATGACCATCTCGGGTCTTCGTTAAGTGAACGACGTAATTTAGCGGGGTATTTCTCCATGGCCTGAGCTTAATTATTCCCATTCTCATTCTCCCTGTAGCCTCAGTTTTTAATGGATTGATTTTTCCTACGAGATTGCTCGGGAGAAATGCTCTACGAGAAGTGAAGAGCACTGGCCTTTTCTCTGCTTTCAGGAGAACGAGAGATAACCAAAATAGACCGCTCCGACAGGCCTGGCTTTTCTATAGCTTTCTAATGAGCTTATTTGCAAAGCATGGATTACGTTTTTCTGCGATGGAGAAGGTGTTGTTAGATTGCCGCGGCTCCACTAATGAGCAGACTTGTTTGGAAAGAAAAGACTTGAATTTCTTTCCACCAAGAGTAAAGAAGAAAATGATCTAGCAAAGCAACGTATGTAACAAGTCATGCAGCGCTTTACACTTCAGTGGTCCACTGTGGTGAAGATGCATGATGAAGGCATTAAGGTGCAGATAGAAATCAAATTCCAGCCTTTATTTCATGTGTTGATAAAAAATGGTGTTCTTTTTTCATAAGCAGGTACAATTGAGAGCAAAAGAGCAACTGAAATCCTGGAGAAAGCGAGGGCCTGACGGAATTACACTTTAAACCGAGTTAACGTCAAAAGAGATGGATTACAGAGAACCAAAACTAATACTGGTTCCCTGCAACTGGGTGCCACACACCTCAAAGCATAATAGATCTACACATATGTTCAACAGTCAGCAAGGTGTTCTTTTCATCAAATGCTGCTCCTTTTTTTTCTTTTTAACTTTGGTGACTGAGCTCCATTTTCACTTCATCTGTCCACAGTACCTGCTTCCAAAATGCCTCTGCCTTATCTAGATGTTCTAAGGCATACATCAGATGTAATGAGCCCACAGGTAAGGCTTCCTTTTCATGACTCTTCCACACAAATCATACTGCAGTTCTGCTAACAAGCATAACCGTTTGGAAAGAAAAGATATGAGTTTTCCTACTGAGAACAAAAAAGATAATGATAGCGAAGCAGTGTACATAACAAGTCATGCAACGCTTTATAGTTCAGTGGTCCACTGTGGTGCAGATGCATTAACGTGCAGATAGAAATCAAATTCCAGCCTTTATTTCATGTGTTGATAAAAATTGTGGTTTTTTTTGCATAAACTGGTACAACTGAGAGCAAAAGAGCAATTGAAATCCTGGAGGAGGCCTCGACTTTACAGAATTACACTTTAAACTGAGTTAACATCAAAAGAGATGGATTATTTCAGGTGGTTGCAGAGAACCAAAACTAATACCATTGCAGCTTGGTGCCCCACATCCCAAAGCATTATATATCTACACACAGTCAACAAGGTGTTCTTTTCATCAGATACTGCTCTTTTTTTCTCTTATACCTTTGACTGAGCTCCATTTTCACTTCATCTGTCCACAGCACCTGCTTCCAAAATGCCTCTGCCTTATCTAGATGTTCTAAGGCATACATCAGATTTTGTAATGAGCCCACAGGTAAGGTTTTCTTCTCATGACTCTTCCTCACCGATCATTCTGCATTTCCACTAACAAGCAGAACCGTTTGGAAAGAAAAGATCTGAATTTTCCTACTGAGAACAAAGAAGAGGATAGAACAATAGCGAGGCAGTGTACGTAGTCAGGCAGTGCTTTACACTTCAGTGGTCCACTGTGGTGCACATGCATGAATAAGACATTAAGGTGCAGAAAGAAATTGCAGTCTTTCTTTCATGAACTGCTTAAAAAATGCTGGTATTTTGTTTTTGTAAGCTGGAACAACTGAAAGCCAAAGAGCAATTGAAACCCCGGAGACAGTTTGGCCTGACGGAATTAGTCTTTAAACCGAGTTAATGTCAAAAGAGATGGATTACTTTAGCTGCTTTCAGTGGACCAAAACCAATATTTCCTGAAAGTCAAGGACAACATGCGAATTAAGGAAGCATTGAAACTTCAATTTTCTATTTTGGAGAAAACACGTAAACAGGGTTTGTTGTTAAGGCTTAGGCATATGGCTGATAACAGCACAGGTTCACATCTAATAATGTTAGATATTTCTACACAATGTAACATCAAAAAGAAAATATCAAGGAAAGATACGAGAATTAGTTCTAAACAACTGCTTTTCCTTAATTCTTTATTCACTAATCTACAATGACCAGCCACTTCATTAAGTACACCTACCTTGTATCTGCACTCATTGTCATTTTATGAGCTCCACTTACCACATAAAAGCACTTTGTAGTTCTACAATTACAGAATGTAGTCCATCTGTTTCTCTGCATACTTTTTAGCCCCCTTTCACCCTGTTTTTCAATGGTCAGGACCCCCACAGGACTACTACAGAGCAGGTACTATTTGGGTGGTGGATCATTCTCAGCAAAGTGAGAACCAAAAGATATCCAGCCAACAGGGTCCTGTGGGCAGCGTACTGTAACCACTGATGAAGGGCTAGAGGATGACCAACACAGGCTATGTGGCAATAGATGAGCAACTGTCTCTGACTTTATATCCACAAGGTGGATCAACAAGGTGGGTGCCTCTAATAAAGTGGACAGTGAGTGTTAAGCTTTTTTTCTTGTTAAACTTTTGGTGCTGGATAAAATCCTTTGTAAACAAGGGTTGGTCCTTCTGAAACCCACCACCAAACGTCTCTAGTCTGTGTATTTTAATCATTCAGACTTCAACCAATAACGCAAGCGAAACAAGCTATTATTAGCCAATGGCACTGTTTTCCCTTGTTTTCCCTTATTATGTGTTCTCTGCACATGCAACAGACATCTCCATGCCTAACTGGAGATTACTGGGGGACTTTTCAGTCATGCTAGCTTGTGTTACATCCATAACAACAGGCTTGCTGTACATTGTACAGCAGTGATGAGTGCAACATCGCCCCCTAGATTGAGCTCTGCCTTCACGAAGCGTGGTTTAAAAATCTCACACTCAGTTTGTTGCCAACATAAAAGGTCTATGTTCCCACCCACATTTAGCCCAGAATTTCTCATGGTTGCTCCCAGATGCTCTTGTGCCAAGACCGCATGTAGCCCTGTGAGAATAGTGAACAAACTGCTTCAGATATTGAAGCAACACTCTCCACAAGTAACAAACTACAAGCTGACAGTGGTGGAAATTGAATAGGGCATCTTAGAACAAAGATGATTCTCAAATGGTAGAGTGAGCATCACAAACACTCTCTCAATCAGTTAAGATTATCTTAATGCTAAGGTGCTTCAAAGCTACACTATGTAAGAAAAAAAAAAAAAGCTCAGTCAGGAGACAAAAACAATAAAATATGGTATGCACAAACTGCTTCAAGTCACCTTCTAAGGATTGAAGAAATAGTTTAAAAGCCAGAGGTGCAAAGTTGGGAGTTTTTTTGGACACATCATATGTCTTTATGTATTATTGTCACACACACAGGCTCAAAGAAAATGTCTAAATGTTCAGGTCTAAAATGCAAAATCAGCATTATACTGACGAAGATATGATGACAATGGTACTTTACTAATAGACAGGAGTACTTTACTCACATCCTAAGACGATACATTCTTTACCAACTTTTGACTGAGTGAATTTTGAATACATTACAAAATGTCCTTCTGCACACTGCATGCAGTTACAAACATCCACCATGTTTGGGGTGCACAACATGTAGCTAAAATGTTCAGCTTTCTTTGGCAGCTGGGTATGTTATCTGAGGGTTATCTGAGGGTTATCTAAATGTTAAGAAGAGCCATTTTGTCCTTTCAATAAACATCAATCCACCTTGGGAGTCCACAACATTTTATGTCCATTTTATTGGAGAAACACTTTACCATCTTGGCTGAAAATATGTCTAAACATGTGCTAATGTGCTAGTATAGGCTAAAAAATATAAACAAAAGCACAGACTTACTGTGCCCTGCTCTAAGCTTTAGCTCAGCTATGGTTGCATCTCCGACAGGAAGCTTTTCTGCATAAGTAGAACAGTTTCTTGTAAAATGTCTCTCAACTTTGGATTTTTTTCCGAGGCTGAAGTCAGTTTCTCATTCTCCAGCTTCTTGTTCGAATTTTCCCGTTCCACCTTAAACAGGGCCTAATGCACCAGAATGCAACTACTGCACCATTTAAGGTGGAACGGAAGTGTTCAAACGAGAAGCTGGCGAATGAGAAACTGACTTCAGCCTCATGACTTTTTAGTGTTTGAATGTTTTTCGTTGCAGATTAAATGTTTCAGGAAACCAGCTGTAGTGATTCTAAACACAACTAAGTCTACTGGTCTCCAAATTATCAATGTTCATCTTAAATCTCTCTCTTTGCCTTTTCCTTAGCTACTAGCTAGACGAGACTTATCTGCATTGCTAAAGTGACGAGAAGTCCGTGCACCAACCTTCAGGGTTAGGTTAAGGGTGAATTAGCAGCTTTACATTAACTCCAGTGTTTAAGAACATGAAGACCATAAACTATGTTGAACGATCAGCAGAGCTTTATTTTACTGCAAAGGAGGATTATTTTATTTTTACCTAACGATCTAATTCTGCTGTGGAGCCATAACAGGACAGCAGAAGAGTTGCATGCAGCATGTTGTCCTATGTATGAATGTATGGTACGCCTGTGATATATGTCAGAGATTGAAAGCTGTGCCAACCAACCCTACTTTCCTTTATGTCTTTACTTAGTTACTTATGACTTATGAGTTGAGGAAATATATTTAAGTGTCTGCTTTTAAAATGATTTACCCAATGTTTTGCCTTGACTGCCATTGACAGTAAAAGTCTCTCCATCCTAGTTTGCACCCTACCCAATACCACAGTAACATCTTACAGAAGATGAGAATGACTTTGTAGTAATGTTATTGAGCACTGAAGCTTGACAGAGGAAAGTTACCATAAAACCTTGAGACAGGACTGGTGTCTGGTAGACATCACTATTGTTGTGAGAGCAAATAACTTCTCTGACATCATCAAGGGACGATATGACAGTGGCCAGGTCAGATAAAATTGATAGATTTGAAAGAAACCACCCATTTACTTATTTATTTGCAGTGTATGACCTTAGATATCATATCATATACAAGGCATATATTGTATAAACTCTTACATTCAGACCTACAGGCTTTATTGACTATACTGTTACAAAACACGTCTTCCATTCCAGCCACTTCAGAGCACTTTCTCCAGGGGGATTAGACATAAAATATTAAGATATTGATGAATCTGTCTGCTCCCTGCAAAGCAAGAGGGAGCGGGTGGAAAGAGAATAAAAAGCATAAATGTCACGTCTTATATTTGCTGTGCTAAATCGTCTTAAACTGCAGCCAGGCATTTTGAACGCTTGCCCTTTTTCCATTTACGAAAAAGTCAAGATTTTCCAAACAGTGAGAAAAGCTGGAGGCAAGCTTAAAAAAAAGCTTAAATCTTTCACACTCTGACAAAACGCTCTGATCATGTAGCATTTATGGCTGATCAATCGCATACCAATCACAATGTCTCAAAACGATCTGCTCTACATTCATCGAGGAAAGCTCATCGTTGTGGTTTAACTTGAAGACTTCACTGCAGTTCCAGCTCCTAATGTTGTAAACCCAATATCATAATTACTTCCCTATAACATAATAGCTGCATTCCAAAGCCAAGGCTGCAGTCGAGGTAGGCCGCATAGGAAAGCATGCCAAAGTGAAAGCCTTTGTATACAGCCTAGAAATGCAGCCTATGTTCTTTTTGAGTGATTTTGAGGATGCAACAGATGTATCCTCCCAGGCCTTCGGTTACCCACAGTTCTTGGCATGTGAATGAAGCATAATGATAAGTCTTCATAGGACAGTCCTACTGAGGACCTGCCCTACCTTGACTGCAGCCTAGGCTTTGGAACACGGCTGATAACCCCAAAAGTGTAATAAAACTCAGTATAGTAATAATATGTTCAATAATGTAATACATTGACTTAACTGATAATATAATACTACTTTTAACAATAATGTAATATATTATCACAAATTATTGGTCATTTTCTACTGTTGTATTTGATAGCTGACCATTTTTGCTCACATTTTTTTTTAACCTCTTACATGACAAGGGCTCACCAGCAGGCCCAAAGTTTTATTACACACTTCTAGAACCCTGTAGTTACTGAATAATATGCCTTAGTATGTAAAAGGCCTGGGATTTTAAGGGTTAAATGATGACGCAATATTTTAGGTAAAATAAAACAATGGTCTCTTACAGTGCTTCTTTGCTGGGCACAGGAATCATCCTAGCCTGGATTGAGGGGAGCTTTCCTGAGACAATGTTTCAGAAGAGTTCATTGTACTTTTAGAAAGAACCTTCACTTTTAAGGCTGAGCCTTGCCTAGTCTGGATAAAGTTATGCAGTCTTATAAAAATCAGATGAAAGAATCTATATATACGAGAGAGAAAAACAGTACAGTCAAATTTGATCAGAACACAACCTGAGAGCTACCAGTGGTGCCTTCTGTTCTTCTTAATGATGTAATGGCATATGATCAATGCAAAAATGTAATAACTTCCCATCTACTGTATTGTCAGTCAAGACTTTGTATTACATTATTGAGAGAGGTACATTATTGGGCTTCAGTAAGTTTTCAACCAAGTTATGTGCAGAATCTTGTTATATTTCTGGATGTTATTACATTATTGGGAAGTTATTACAATATTGGGCTCTACAGGAGACATTATGTTTGTTTCCATGGCTATCTTTGTGGATTTTTTTTTGGAATCTTACCTATTATGATGTTTTATGTACCAGTCCGAATTCATTTTTCACATTTTCCAACCTCTCTTTTTTCCCCATGACTGCCATTAAGGCTGATATATTTACAATATTGTAAAAAAACAAAACAAAAAAAAAAACAGTACACCAGGGGCAATTCTATATCTATATATCTCTATCTCTCTCTCTCTATATATATAATATATATATTATATATATACATATATGTATACACATCCCATATACATCATAAACCGAGGAATCAAGACAAGACTTAGACCACAAAACTCTTCTTTTTCTCGATAAACAGCATTTAGGCTGGTTATGGAACTAGCCCTGTGACCAGACAGCATGTGACAGAAGTGCCCTTGAGCAAGGCACCTAACCCCCCAACTGTTCCCTTGGTGCTGCAGATAGGGCTGCCCACTGCTCCAGGCAAGTGTGCTCACTGCCCCCTAGAGTGTGTGTTCACTAGTGTGTATGTGGTGTTTCATTGCACGGATGGGTTAAATGCAGAGGTGAAATTTCCCTGTTGTGGAAGTAATAAGTGTCACTTAATCTTAAAGCATTCATCTTTGAGAGAGAGGAGAAAATCAAGCTCCACTCTTGGTTCAGATCTGAAACAATCCATAGCCCATCCTTCCACTATGAGATGACCAGTAAGCACTATGAGTCTGAAAGGATGTGTAGCTGTCAAGAAGCTCTTACTGAGAAAAGAAGACAAACAAAGAAGCTGCTGGAGTTCTCTGAACAATGGTCTGACCACGCCAGAGTCCAGACCTAATCACCACTGAACATGTTTGGGATTGTTTGGATTGTGATACCCTAAAATGCTGATCTTCATTCAGCCACTAAAATACGTTTACCATACTCTCGTGGGATTGTCACAGTGCATTATATTTGGCTTACTGTTTAAACACTTATTCCTTCTGTAAAACAACGAAAAGTCCAGAACTTAACAGTGCAGGTGAGGAAAGTGACACCAGCTGCTACTTAGAGTCAGTAGGTTTCTTTCTCAGTTACAGTACTGCTTCAGTGCCCACAAGTGTGTTTATATCACCATAGCCCACTGTCTAACAGGCCCACCACAATAATGGTACCATGGCAACCACTTTGCAGGCCAGGGCCATAACTAGGATCACAATTTTAGTGAGGTCCATTCAGAAAAGTGACCTACATACTTTAGTGAATAAACTAACTGGCAATTTTAAGTATTACACCTGTTACAACTGTCAATTTGTCAAATGTCTGTCATTATTTTTCACTAAAACATTGATCCTTGACACATTCTTACTGTCTTTGCACCTTTTTTCTTTCATTTGTTCTTTTCCCATCTCACCATTCTTATATGAACTGCTATTACTGTTCCATAAACGGATTCAACTACAATTATCCTGTTTAACATTTAATTAATCATTCATTTTCTTATTTACTTACAAATTATTTCCAGTTGAAAATGGATATTGACAACAATACAACTTCAGGTGATGTTCATTGATTACTGCAAAAACACACAAAAAACATATGTTATAAAATTCTCATCTAATCTCTATTACAAAGTTTGTAGCCAAATTTCACAAGCCTAATCTGTTAACTACCCTCATAAAGTCACATTTACATTATAGCTATAGCATGTGTGATGAACATCTCAAGAAGTCAAACTGGCAGTTTAACATCTGGTACAGGGATAAACATAGTGGACAGTTAAGTATATGGCTATACCACAGCTGTTCTGAGGTCAGCTGAGAACCAGTTGCTGCTGATTGGGTCGACTTGTTGCTCTTTTCCCCGACTGAATCCCATAAAAACTTTCTCAAATTTATAAGGGCCTCAGTGTCCTAATGCTGGTTACATGACGACAGGCCCTGATAAGAAACCGAAGGCTTGAGGCAATGGTGGATAGCAACAACTGCTAAGCAGTGATTTGAGGGTGGAAAAAATTAGATGGAGCTTGGCAGATTTTGATTGGTCATAATACACAGGCAGCTCTTTCAGTAAACAAAAGTATTTTTTTGCATATATTCTTAAATTTGCCTTTAAAAGCATTGCATACGACAAAATACTGACGTTATAAATCATAATGTTCAGAACAATCTCAGCTCTCTCTATAAAGAAGCCCCATTTAACCTAGAGCACCATGAAAAGAGATAATTTGGCCCAAAATAGAAATGTCCAGGAATCAGCATCCTGAGGGCAGTTTTCTATGACCACTGATGAAGGACTACTGATGACAAACACACCACCACCATGTCAGTGTCACTGCAGAGCTGAGAATGATCCACCACCCAAATAATACCTGCTCTGTGGTGGTCCTGTGGGGGTCCCACAGAAGAACAGGGTAAAGGTGGGAAAACAAAGTATGCAGAGAAACAGATGGACACAGTCTGTAATTGTAGAACTACAAAGTGCATCTATACGGTGAATGGAGCTGATAAAATGGTCAGCGAGTGTAAAAACAAGGAGGTGTACATGATAAAGTTCTCTGAGAGTGTAAATGAACACTAGTCTCTAACATTTACACATTACTGTATGCAAATGACCTCTGTTCTGATTGGCTGCTCTGTATTATGCCTTGTTCGGAAAGTAGTCTATACTGAAACAACTCACGAATTCAATATGAATTGTCGGGCTACACTGCTGTAGGCTTATTGGGCAGATATATATGCAATGCATTGGTATTTGTGACATAACAAAAACAATGAATTCAAAATGGGCAGTTTAGTTTTCAAATTGTGGACTGGCCAGTGAAAGGTACATTTTGTATCTTTAACTTTCACAGTGTTTACATACTGCACCAAACTCTATTTCAGGAAAAGTGAGAATAATTAATTTTTCCTTTATATGGGTCCTTTAACTTTATTTTTTACCCCAGCAAAACAAGGCAGCCTCAATATACATTAAATATTTGAAACGTATAGTCTTTGGATTGCTTTCCCATCTCATCTCCTTACTTTGCATTTCTATTGTGCCATAATTCCCCTCTAAACTATTTGTGCTGCTGAAGCAATTTACTTTGGCTGACTGATGCTACTGAAACGCTGTATACTTGGCCCATGCAGAGGGAAGTCTGCAAGCTTGCACAAAGTGCTGAGACCACTGAGTGGAGAAGAATGGAAGAATAATGGTCCATTATACAAATCACCTCAAAAACAGCAGAGACTGCATATTCAACATGTATGGACACATCAGTTTTTATCATGTTGGGGTTCTTCCTTGTAGCTCCGCCAATGTATACAGTGCATACAATGCATACAGTTAGAGACTATGAATTTTTCATGAACAGTTTGCTTTAGCCTTTGGCTTCATCAATGGTCAGTTTTTGACCTCAGAGCCATTGTTAGTAGGATATTTTGGGGGCGGTGGACCAGACTAAACCCAGATGCCTTGTACACATATGTAGTGGACTTATAAGATGAGTAGACCTCATAAAGTGGACCGTGTGTGGAAATACAAGGTTGGTGTTTCTTTTAAAGTGGCCACAAAGTGGAAATAGAACATACGTGTTTCTAATGAAGTGGCCAGTAAAGAGAAGTAGACGGTAGGTGTTTGTAATAAAGTGGCCAGGCAGTGGAAGTACAAGGTGGGTGTTTCGAATAAAGTGGCCAATGAGTTGAAGTAGAAGGTCAGTGTTTCTAATAAAGTGTCCAGTAAGTGGAAGTGGAAGGCTGATGTTTCTAATAACGTGGCCAGAGTGAGGAAGTAGGAGGTGGCTGTTTCTTTAAAAAGTGGCCAGTAAGTAGAAGTGGAAGGTAGCTGTTTCTAATAAAGTGGCAGGAGACTGTATATTTCACTTGCCTATCTTGCCAAAGACCGTAAACGAAAGTTTTTCAAGCAACAACTTATTTTAAAGCGCTACAATTGACTAATATACTTGGCACGTAGCACATTTATGCACCTGCCACTTCGAGCCACAATATCTGTAATATATTGTGTATCAAGCAGAGGAGAAAATGCAAACCGTGTGGCAGATTTGTGGCAGATGTGGAGTGTATTTTTTAACAGCTCACCAGAATTGATCTCTCCACCCACCTTTCTGTTAATAAACCAAGCATGACATATCGGTTACTTCATTACTTCACACGGCTGGCAGAGCAGACTTGGTGGCCTGTTAATTAGAGCAACAGAGCAAAATCGGAATCGTTAAGGCAAGACAGCATGCCACCTTGAGGGATGATTAGCCTTTCCATGCCATTAAACGCTAATCTCCCTGGCTGTTAGTGAGCAAAATGTCTCCAATTATACACAGCTGGTCACTGAGAACATATACCACTAATATCTGAGCCCACATATCTTATGAGGAATCGGTTGTGGTTTGAAACCTCCATCCTAGTGGTTCTGGGTTAGTGTTTAAAATAAAGATTGTGTTCTTTTAAAGCTGAGTACTCCTATTGGCTATTGTTTGGCAAATCACTTCCTGTATGCAAACGAGTACGTCCTCTTCATTGATTGAATCCTTATCGCCTTTAATGAGGTGCGTAATGCAAAACCCTCTAATTGGAAATGTAAGGCCCCACCTGGGAGATGATATACATTCCTGCAGTTAAAATACTAAAAGAAGAGCTGTTTAAAATGCTGGCAAGGGTTTGAAACATAATTACATTTGGCCAAAACAGACACTGAGTTGTTTCTTCATTAGACCTTCTATCTACAGTACTGTGAAAAAGTCCAAGACCACTGTTCGTTCATTTCAGGGGTGCATTTATCTGATGGGGACAGTTTTTGTGGCTTTGCAAGGTTGTTAGTTCCATTTTCTCTGTGTCTTTGAAAAACCCTGTATACTTATTATCCTTCAACGTTTACCTTCCTTATGCAGGTGGATTATCTTATTTTTAATATTCTTGTGTAATAAATGAAGGGTGGTCTTTTCCACAGTACTATACCCTCCCTGTAAACAAACTGTATAAATGTAGTTATGTTATAACTGAAGTTTGGGGGAAGAACATGGCTAAAACCCCTCCTTCTTCCAATGTAATGCGCTATAAATTCACATCCTCACCTTGAGTTCCTGTGACGACATGTTCACAATCCCCTCTGCCACCTCATCTCCTCCCTGTTCATCAGGCCTACATCAGTCCTACTACAGCTCTGAGGGGAGTCCATCCTACAGGCAGAAGCCACCCAGAACACCAGCCCAAGTTCTCAGAGTTTTCCTCACCTCTCTTAATCAGTCTTTCCTCATGCTACCACCATGTTGAAGGCATGGTCTGAAGTTCACTTAGATTCACAATTACACACTGTAGCTGGTTAGTTGTTGCACAATTTGTCAACCTCCTCTAGCCTGTCAATGAAAAGACCACCATGAGGTAGCTACAAGTTCTGATAACTATTTTGCCCCCTGGAAAATCCTTCCCATTGTTGTTGACAGTTTACTGCTTGAAATTTAAGAAATTCTGAGCTTTGGCTTCCCACGAGCACCCAACACCTGCTCCCCCTTTTAGAATTCAGCATCCTCTGCCTCTCAACAAGGACCTCAACTCCTTGGGCACTAGCCTTCCCAAGGATATCATGGCCACATCTGCTCACTAACCCAAAATCTCTGGCAATCTCATAGGAAGCTGGCTTCAGTCTTTGGGGGTCCTGCTTCCTTGACCTCAGCAATCTGTCCCAGAACTCCTCTCCAAGCTTCTCAGAGTTCCTATCTCTGCTCTCAGCTGAATTTCTGGTGTGGTCCAAATGTAGTTCAGACACAAAACTCTTCCCCCAAAAATACTACCCCTTCAAATTCTCCCTCCTACTTTCAGTTTTATATGAGGAAAACCTTGCATTCGTCCACCACCCCACCTCCTGCCACTCCTCTATGACTGCTCTCTTTTGCTCAGGGACGTGGCAGGTCTGGCTTCCTCAAGCAAACTGCCTCAGATATCTTGTGCAAACTTCCCTCTTCTGCAGTTCAGTTTGGGAAGTGGTCCCAATTCACAAAATGTGTATTTTTCATCATTTTAAAGACATTTTTGTGTGAAGGCTCATGCTTTAAGTTTGTTTTTAAGTCACTTAAAAGCCTCCCGGGTGGCTCCTCATGAAGCTGCTTGAGAGAAAGCAGTGAGTGTGCAAAGCTGCAGTGGGACAAACAGGAGCTACTTTGATGAATCTGAAGTAGAAGATCTGTCTGGGTTTGGTCATAGCATCGTTCTGCGTGGTATTTCATAGCGTGGAAAGCACTCAGTTAAATTAAACAGGGATTTTACTCAACAGTCCAATTTCACTCGGCACAGGACTGAAGCTCAGCTCAAAACCAACAAGCAGGTCAAAACAGAAAGACAAAATATGACCTCAACTTTGTATTTATCATATCAAAGTAATGTCACATTTTCTCAAAACAATGATGCATCATATCGAAATAATCACTCACTTTCTCAAAGAGTAATAGCTTATTCTTTTGTTATTAAGCTACATTCACATTACCAGGGTGAAGTGGCACAAATCCAGTTTTTTGCCCTAATGTGACCCAGATCTGATCATTCAAATCCGACTTGAGCCACTTTCATATGTGGTCCTAGACTGGATACTTATCTGATTCATAGCCATGCGACCTTAGTGACGCTCAGATTGGAATTCATTTTTCCACTCCGCATGCGCCATCATTCAGTGTTACCATGGCAGCAGTGCCGAAAAGAAGTTAAAGCCTGTAAACGGTGGAAAACAAACACATCTCATCCTTTTAGCCCCCATCTTCCTCTAATAATGAAGCTGAGAGCTGATCAGACTTTATCTCCACAGTGAAGCTCGTTCTGCTCGTTAGTTTGTGCTGTTGATGCACATGATTGATTCATGTGACGTTACTGAGTAGGATGGGCACATGCGGATCATCTCAGGACGCTGGTTCATTCACATTAATGACAGATTTGAATCACTTACCTAAAGGGAGAGATCGGATCTAAGCGAAAAATCAGATTTGAGCAATTAGGCTTGACATAGGCTACGTTCACATTACATGATTTTGACCTAATGAGTTACAATTTGAACCAGAACGATGAATATTTTGGCTGCGTCCCAAACCACGCAATTCTGTACTTAACATTACTGTACTTACATAATTATGAATTACACTAATAATGCACATTCATTCGTGGGGCCCGCTATTTAGTGCTACAGTACTTTTCTTAAATGTAACAGAAACGGGCTTCTATACAAAAAGCACATGAGTCAAACACATGGTTATATTGCACTGCTCATATGTTAATGATGAGGTTGCAATTGTGTTCATTTGCATGGAAGTTGTTAGTAGATAAGCCACTGGCCATTTCCAACAGTGCAAAGGGTCAACAGAAAGATGGAAATTAGTGCCTCTTTTAGTAAACGTGGCCCTAAATGTCCGACTTTGCGGATTTGTTGATTGTTGATAACATGATAAACATGAGGCTTGCTTTCCTTTCTTTTCAAATATTATGTATGTGCAAAAATTTGTACAAATATTGCTTAAAAAACAGGGATGCATACAGCATCCAGCTGACTCACTCTGATTTAGAGCTTGTTTGGGGTTCATGAGCGACTGTCATGTGGCAGCATTTCCTGAGAAAGGACACAGGACCTTTCTTCATTTCCCTGTACTCTCTCCACCATCCAGGCTGTCACACGGCAAGGTGAGAGGTCCCTAATGAGCCAGACTGTAATGAGGACCAGTGCCCTATTAGACCCCACGCTGTCCACGGGCCCTCTCAGATGACATGGACCCTTATTAGAGGATAAAATGTCACCCTGCTCCGAAGGACATGAAACGTGCACAGCATTGGCTTTCATTCCTTCAGCTCTTTCGTTCCTCACTCTGACGAGCTTTAACTGGGAATGAACTGTACTCTAATACATACTGACCTGTACAAAAGGAGCTTTCTCCAGTGCTGTGCTGGAAATGAAAGAAGGCCACAATAACAGATATAAGCAACAAAAGCAAAGTGCAAGAAGCCAGTTATTCTCCTTCCAAGTGTCCAGCTGTCCTTTTAGCCAAGATGAGAGTCAACGGCCTTTGGACGTCCTTCAGGAAGAAGAAAAACACAGTTCTTCTTAAACAACGACAAGAAATAAACCCGAATGACCACACCAACAAAAGACCCACCAGCAAGAAGAAGAGTTAGACTTTGCTGTCTTAATTATATTTTACATATTATGATATTTCCTATTCAGGCAATTATTTGGTGCCATGATCTTGACAAGTGAGCTTGTCGAAGTTAAAAAGAAGAAGCCCGCATGCACGTCCACCACCGCGGTTAATTATATATATCCTCATTACAATTTTGGCATTTCCATTTTAGAGGATAATCAGACACTGTTTATGCTATTTTGTCCCCTGGCTGCCGCAGAGGTAGCTCATAATTGTAGCTGTCATGGTGATGAGGCACAAGCGAGCGGCTTATGCGCCCGTTCTTTACTTTCTTATTCATACTAATAAATGCTTTTATGCTAACAAGTATTAAGTCACAGCATGTTTCTGTCAGAGAGGCTGGATTCAATGCCCACGGGCTGTGAATGGACGATGTGCACAAGCAACAGAAGTAGATTAAAAGTTTTATTTATATATATTTTGGTGTTTTTACCATGCAACAGCACTCACAGCTGACTGATCAACATGTGTAAGTCAAAGATCACACTTCATTCATTCAAGGTCATTTTTCACCATCACGAAAAAAGCTGAAAATTACTCAATAACCTAATGTAACTTTTTTTACAGCATTCGTTGAGCCCACAGCTTCTATTTTTTTCAGGAGACTCACTTATAGCTTTTCTGAAGGTATCTGCAGGGATACCTAAGATCACATCTAAGTTCAGTCTTAGATATTGGTTGCATTTTCTATTCCTTTTCTTGGTAAGAGCTTCCTGTCAGCTACACATCCTTTCAGACTATTAGCGCTAGATTGTCCTCTCACAGTGGATGGCTGGCTGTGGATGTCAAAGATAAAAGCCTTAAGTGTTGTTTACCTTACTGGTCAGTGTTGGTGGTCTATCAGGTCTTCCAGGTGGTTGCTAGGGATCCCATTTTCTCAGATGTTTTTGAACACCAGTTCAGTCCTGCTATTTTTATGCTTATTTTCAGTTGATTTTCTCTTTCCTTCTGCAAATTGATTATCTGAAAGATATCTAATCTCAGAAATATCTCCTGAAAAATGAATAAGGTTTCCAAGGTGGTTGGAAGAGTGTGACTAGGTAGTGGCTATTGCAAGTGATTGCTAGGGTGTTAGTATATGGTTGCTATGGTAATCCCAGGTGGTTGCTAGGGTGTGGCCAGGCAGTTGCTATGTTATCCCAGGTTGTTGTTAGGGTGTATCTTATAATCCTTTGACATTCCCCTTCCTTCTGCCTCTTTATGCATCTAATCTCCTCTGATACATCTCCTTAAAATGAATAACTTGAATTTAATGGCTGTTTTGACCAGAACTGAAATACATAAGGATTGTCTCTGATCTTTACACAGTAGTCTAGTTTACATGCTGTCGGTACTTGGTTGTAAAAGGCCAACACAAACCAAATAAATACTTTGTATTTATATATCACTTCTCATGCCAGTGGCAGTTCAAAGAGCTTTATAGACAGGTGATAAAGCTTAACCCTGTACTGTACGTGCATTATAAGAGCAATTAAAAAAAAATATTCAAATACTTTTCTTGCATAAAATGGTCTGTGATTTGTTTTTCTTTTCGGACCCAATTATTAAACTCAAAAACATTTTAAATAAATTATGTGTGTGAGGTCCGCCTTGAGGCAACATCATGTGACAATGGAAAGAAATGATAGAGAGCCGTGTTCCCTGAAGGGGTGACTGACTAAATCCATTCCACTGTTGCACAGTGTTGCTTCTAGGCAACAAACATATCTAATAAATTCTCATAACAAAAAAAATGCTACTAATGATTGAAAAAGAGGTTTAAATGTGCACACTAAAAGATAGTATGACCATGTACATGCATTTTACTGACGTACTCAAACTCTTTAAATATGTTTAATGTTATTGAAAAGCAAGTAAAATGAGTTGTGAGATAGAGGCTTAACAGTAATACAAGAAATTATTTTATAGAAAGTTTTCATTTAGAATCATGTAAGAAAATGATACAGATCAAATTAAAAGACAAATAGCACAAGACATAAAAGGTGCAGTTGAGTTCCACAGCTTAGATGCAGAATAACTGAACAAGGCCTCTATGAACACAGTAACATCTAAACAGCACCTTAGTGGCAGTAATCTATTGGGACATTTGGTTCCTATCACCACCACTGTGAACCATTCTGACTAAGTTTTAACGTACAAAGAAACTTCAAAAAATCCTTTCGGTTATATTTTTGTTAAAATGTGTCGAACGGAATATATGAATGTGTTCAAAAATAAAATAATAAAAATAATAAAATATTTTATATCTATGTAGAGAGTGATGCTACCAAGCGGGATGAAACTTTTCAGTCTGGAAATGCAAAAGGAAAAAAAGAGGAAAGGAAGGAAAAGAGAGAGAAATATCAGTCACAGCTGACAAGTCTCATAAAGTCCCGTCATTGTGCGGGCTGGCTTTTCCAGCGCCCTGTTGTGTTTGGCTCTGGGCAGGAAGAGGAAAGCAAGGGGAAGAGGAAGAGAGAATAATAGCACCTGCCACCGTGACAGGAAATGTGGCTCAGACCCATTACGACATGGAGGGAAGAAATACAGTTTTAATAAACTCCCCTTCCGCGTAATCAAATTTCCTTTAATAATAATGGAGAAAAGAGAGCGGCGGGGGGTATTTATGACCCGCATGGAGGCGGAGGCATTAAGCGTCTCTGCTGGAGCTGTGACAGGCCGCTGTGGCTGTGTATCTGAGGGGCTGGGAGATTAAACCTTTGTTGTTTCAATATGATGAAATACTGAGTCGGCTCTTTGATCATCGCAGTGTGCACAGAGCAGGCGTCACTGCTTTGGTTTGCATGTTAATTAAGTGTAGACTGCAGTAGGCATCCCCCTCGACATCAGAGGCTCATTTAGTGGGGCGATGCCCCACCAACTCCATCGTTATTCATGACAAAATGTGGCCGGCTGAATTTGTTTTTATGTTCATATTTTATTATTAAGTAGAAACGTGTTACAAATAAACTGAATGTTTTATTTATGTTGTTTTTATGTTTTATGCTTTATTTTTTATGTGCCTCAGCATTGCTCTAAGGGTATAAATAAAGTCAAAGTTAATTGAATTGCTTGACCTGTCCATGCTTCATCCAAAAATACAGTTGTTCTGTGCAACTGATGATAGGTTGGTCAAACTTTACAGCACATTAGAGAAATCTCTTTCAACCTAATGAGAAATTGTAGCACACTAGGGCTGTACTATGAATAGAATACTCAATAGTGACTAATCAGATTCTTTTGTGTAGTTAATTGCAATTAATCTGCCAAAAAGTGACCTTAAATAAAGATTTTTGTAATTTTCAATTTGAACAGTTAATTGTTTTGTTACAGCTGTATGAATGGACAGAATAAGCTTCATCAGAATATGTTTTGCTTGTTTGTTTGTTATGTTATTATTTTCCAAAAGCTTTTATTGAAGTTGCCACTGTTTCTTTAAAGAAAAGGAATATTTCTTTATATACACACACACACACACATACACGCACACACACGCACACACACACACGCACAAGAAGGGGAAAGCTGGTGCTATGAAATTCTAGGTGGCTTATCATTACTGTGGGATCCCAAGTGTTTGCTATGGTATCCCTGGTGGTTGGAAAGGTGTTGTTTTGCTATCCCAGGTGGTTGCTAAGGTGTTGCTAGGTCATTTTTATGGTATCCCATGCATTTGCTAATATTTGTGCGTATATGTCCATGTGCTATTATGTGTGTGACTCTGTATGTAATGCCTAGGTGGGGCAGTTTGAAGGATGTCTTTTATGACATCATTCACGGCAGTTTTTAATTTAATTTTCTTGACATTCCGCCTTTGCTATGCTCTCTCAGGCCGTTGCTCAGGTGTTGTTATGGCAGTGCTATGGTATCTTAATTGGTTGCTTAGGTGGTGGTAGACCATTACTATTACTATTACTATTACTACTGTATCCGAAGTGGTTGGTAAGGTGTTACTAGGCTGTTGCTATGGTATCCCATGTATTTGCTAATATATGTGTATATACATGTGCTATTATGTATGTATACTGCCTTCTGCCCGATGACCGCTGGGATTGGCTCCAGCACCGCCCGCGACCCTGAGGGAGAAATTCAACAAAAGAAAATGGAAAGTATTAAAAGAAAAAAATCAAAACTAAAAAGCAACTGTGAGGGTCTTGGAAGAACAGTGTGCAGCCCTGATTGCCAATTACAACTTCTACTATAACTACTGAGCATAATTGTTTGACAGTCTGTTCAGATGAACAAATTTCAATCTGTCAAGATGGACTGCAAAAAAAACAGAAAGCGAGTCCAAGATTTGAGTGTCCACTGCAGATACAGATTAGCCTCACTCTCCACTGCCATCTCACTGTCTGTTATTGATGGTCCTGCTCATCATATTTGTCTAAATGCTCTATATTGTCAGGCAGTGTCATTACAGAACTGGCTGCGGCCATTTCCGCAAGATAAGAAAGGTGATGTGTTTTTATCCCTCTTTCTCCTGAACAGCTCTCTCTCTATCAGCCGCATATCGTACCCATCTCAACAGGTGAATTAGCCCAGGCTTCCTGTCATAATATTGGATTTATGAGCGGTGATCAATGCATGAGTGCTAGCCAAGGTCTCAGGCTCCTGGCTAAAATGGGACCTGTGATTGATGGCCAAATTAAAGAAGGGAAAACCAGCAACAATCGCAAAGACAATAACAGTCACACAAAAGGCAGCCCTGGTCTCTCTCTTGGGGGCTTCTGGCAGGGAAGGGTATGAGGAGTGATGGAGGGAGCGTGTCACCTGGTCCAAAGCCCAAGGCTGTGTCCTTTAGTTACGAAAGCAAAGTCCAAATTTTGGTAACAGTGTGAAAGTCTCAACAAAACAATTAACAATTAGATTAGATTATAGTTGATTGTCCTCCTAAAAGGAAATTCTGACCACAGTTCAGATACAAGAGCTCCATACAACAACATATAACTGATAATCCAAGCACAGAAGACATAAAATGTACAACAATATACTTCCAAAACACAGCCATACAGTAGCCTTTACAAATGACAAGATTTGTAACTAGTATTGATCTGTACTTATTAGAACCATATCAGCAATACAGCCAGCAAAGTGGCTGTAATGTATTATTCAATAGTTGGTTCTAACCATATGTTCTGATTGCCTGAGAAGCATGTGATTATGGCAAAAACTGTAAAAAAATCAGGGCAATCCACAGTTCAGGACTCTGGACAATTCAGAATTACACAACATTCAGGACTATAAACAAATGAGAACAAAGCACATTTCTGAACTGTGAACAATTCAGAAATATACACATTTTGGAACTACACTCTATAAATATGTATGTCTGTACTGTATGTATGTAGGTATATAAATGATCCTAGTGTGCCTTTAAAACTTATTTAATGTAACAGTTGAACCTTAAGGACATTGTTGCACCTTCAATCTTACATTTCCAATGTAGTCTTCTGAACAAAAATGTACCTGCACAGTACCCTTTTTATGACCGTGTACATGTCCACAAGACTGACATTAAAGAGCCTATATTAGGTCAAACCAAATTTTCCTACTTTGTATGTGAAATGAGTTTGATGAAGGATGTAAACACTTGTTACATTTTCAAAAGGTTTTATTTCCCCAAACCATCCATCTAAGCTAACCTGCAAATACAGTGTTTGTGATCCAGTGTATTTACATATTTCTGCCTGATCAGCTTAGCCCCACCCATTCACACTGAAGTTATAAGGAGTCTTTCATATACATAAACAATTACAATTACACAGTCAAGTATATTTACACATGATTTACATTACTTCTTTGCACTGACTGTGATAGAGATAGTAGTTACATTAAAAGAGGAATTACATTTATTCTTCAAGACGTATTATTAAGTAAATCGTTCAAATGTAAACAGAGTGGTTTGGTGTGAAATGGTTCAGTGTAGAGAAACTGGTCCCACTTTTTATTGTGTCTCTAATAACTGTGAAGGTACATGTGAACAACATATGCAGCAATAATGTAACTACTAATGATTTAGTTACTGTCACAGATGGATTGCAGAAGTGCACCTTATGTAAATACACATGTGTATCTTAATAGTTGTAACAGCCTATTCTTTCTCATGACAAGAGTAATACACACAAGACACACAAGAGTACTAACAAGTCTAATTACATTTGTAATCAGACTGGAACAGAAGTAAAGTGATGTGTGGAATAACTTACAATAAGACATTACTTACACTGTATCTGCCAGCTTTCCTAACTTTAAGATAGCATTTATGCTGCTAGTGCTGTGACACTGTAACCGGTTTCAACTTTAAACCAGTCTGTAATGTGACAGTACAGTAGACGTCACCTTATCTTAAAATGTATCTTTTAAATGTGTTGCATTTCCCCCAAAGCAATGTCTATATTACCACTGCATTATTACACACTAACTACATAACTACACAGGAACTGTCAACTTATTTTAAAGTGGAACTTCAGCACTGCACTACAGGAACATTCCAGATACACTTGTGTAATTACATGAGGCAAAACTGAAGTTGAAGCACTTGTGTAATTACATTGGCTGTTCTTCTGTAATACATCTGTAACACTGACTAAAACATGAGTAGTTAGTGTTGTTGCATGTTATTCATGTGTAACTACACAGTTATGAGAGACACGTAATGTAAAGTGGGATAATAGATAGAGGAGTTAATAGATAGTTCAAGATAGAGCATCTACAAAAGCATCTACAGGGACTATCAAAATAAAGTACTGCCGGTAATTCTTCTCTCTTAGGGCTGATTTGTACTTCTGCAAATATGCATGTAAACATATCGGCACTGTTAGTAATGAAGGTTCTGTGCAGGCACATTTTTCGTTCATCAAGGTACAAACAAAAAAGGTACAACAGCTTTTTTAAGGTCCAATTGTGAACCTTAAATATGCCTTTTCCCAGTGGAAACATACATAATCGTACCTTTTCATTACCTGATGTTTTAAGACAGAACAATAAAATAAAAAGCCTGGAGACGAGACGGGGTGTGTGGAGTCAGTACAACTTAAAGAATATCATTTCAATGGATTATGGAACAATTATGTTCCCTGACTAAAGGTACTGAGATGTACCTCTGAGGGTCCCAGTGACAATTTCATACCTTTTTTGCTAAAGTGTTGAGACACAGAGAAGATGTTTATGGGGAAGTGTAGTAATCTGCACACGTCCAAAATCTCAACTATGCATTGTTCAAACCTGTGGAGCTTTCGCATGAAGGAAGCTGGTTGGCTATTCAGTAGTGTTGGGGGCTGTATGAGACCCAAACAATACTCAACTCAAACTAAAGTAAGATCAAAATTAAAAGCAGAAGTTTAAGGAGTGACTGGCAGACTAGGTGCAGTGTTACAAATAGTTATATCTTCAAAATATTACAATAACAGTAAGGTGAGCATAAATTCCTGGAGACTGTAAAATGCTCTGACTACCAACTCTGTTACATCAGCTAACAGATACCTCCATTTACTAGAACTGCACTGAGTGAGGTGCGGGGCCATCGGCTGTCTTGAATCCCAGTTACAGATGGTTGTTTCATCGCTGGCAATTGAACTTGCCATTTCCTACTGATAGAGCCAGTGTCTGCCTTTTTAACTTTGCTTTGGTTGGCTTGTGATTCTAACGGCAATTTAGGGCATCTACACCAGGGGATCTAAGTGGGTTAAACTGTTTTTTGATAGCTCTCAAACATGACATACTGTTCAAATCAGTCAAGCTGTAACGGTTGGGAGCGAGGAGACGGATGCATATGCGGATATAAGTGACGTTTATTAAGGGCAAATCCAGGGTCATCGTTCAAATGGTCCAGGGTCAGAGATCCAACATGGATTGATCGGGGGACAGACATGACAGACACCAGAATCTACCAAGCAGAACAGTACAAAGACCAGTACAAACAACACAACCAACAAAGACCAGCAAACACAAGGGGCAAACACAGGGCTGAAATACACCAGGGCTGATGAGGGACAGGTGGAAACAATCAGTCATGAAACGAGGGGGCTGGGCCAAAACAAATGCACATAGACAGGACTGGGAGGGGCCAATTGTGACACGTAGGCTTAACCCATGAGTTCATACATTTCACAAATGGTGCTTTTGGTGTGATTCATAAGATCTGCTTCATTACAATAGCCATTATATTATGTTGTGTAGCATCACATTTCATAAGCTTACAGACACGGCTTTTCATAGAACTTCCGCATAGTGAAAGACACATTGAGAACTGTATTACTGCTGTCTTTCGCTCTTCTTCTGCTAGGTTACAGAAAGTTCATTGATCCATGCTGAAAAAAATAGGTTCTGTGGTCCATTGGCTGGTTCATTTCAGCTTGCTGAACAAATCAAGGATGACATAAATGCATTACGCCTGGTCTAAAGGTGGGAAAACTATCCGAGAGAGATACTCTGGGGAGATCAGTGCAGTTTGTCATGTCCCATATGGCGTTAAAAGTTGTGCTGCTGAAGCGTGCTTGGGAAAAGCTGTCAAAACAGATGCAGGGCAATGTGAAGCCTGCGTGTGACAAGGAGTCGATAGCAATGATGGAACATTAAAAGATAGACATTTTATATCGTGAGGGCCACTGGGGAGGAAAACACAGACTAGTCCAAATAGTGCACACACAGAAAGCAAGGCCAATTATGCTCGGCTGGACTCTGCTGGGGATGCTTCCTGTTTGTTTCATTGTTTAAAAATAACAAAAACATAGCAAAAGTGTAATGGGTTATTTTCACTGGACCACCCAGCAGTCTGGGCTATATGAAACATTTTCACTCACTTACTGATTGACTGACAAACTTTGTTAAAATGACAATGCACAAAGACTGAATCTAGTCCTCAGTTGACCTGCCAATTGTGATTTGAAGAAAAAGACAGCGAAGAAGATGAAAAAAGGAGGCAGCTAGCATTATTAATCAGTGCAGCAGGGGTGGCCGCAGAGAGGAGAGCCAGCTTTAAGTGCTGCGGCATTTATCTAATCTAAAGCCAGTCACACAAAGTGTGATTTTAGAAATCGGTTTCATTCAGAACATACTGGACAAACAATGCACTATTTTGGTGTAGAAGCCAGAACTTGCATAGGAAGTACTTAGGAAGTAGGTGGCTGTCTAAGATTCAGCCATTGACACACTGCTACAACAGCTTTGCTAAGTTGTCTACAGGCTCTGGCCAAACTGGACTTAAAAAGGGCTAAAATCTCACAGTGTATGCCCAGCTTAATGATGTGGCATGAGAGGCCGGTGCCTGAACCCCAAGTGCTGGGAGGCTGATGCCTGACCATCTCGGCTTGGCACTTGGCTTCTCATGCTACACAGCATGAGGTAAGGCAGTTGCGTTTTATGTCAGTGTGTGTCCTTGCTTGAAATATTATGCTGTGGGATGTTGCCAGTGGACAGGATGTGTAGCACGAGCGGAGAGAGCTGTAGTGGCTTCTTATAGGCTCTTTTTCGGCTGACTGAGTGTGTTAAATCTGCATTAGTTGAGAGTGAGCAGCGGAAAACAAAAGAAAGTAGAATGCATAATGTAGCCAACTTTAAACGCAGTACAGTATAACACTAGCACTGAGTATTTGTTTTTGAATATTAGCAAGAAAACAAGCTCTAAAATGATGCACAAAGTACTAATTAAACTAAGAGTCACAGAAGTAAACAGAAAGCTGCCACATTATTTACTATTTAGGTAAACTTCTAACAAATGGCAGTTAACACTGCATTCTCTAATTCTCATTCATTTAGCTTATAGCATGGCGAGATGCCTTTTAAATGATGTGAGATTGGCTTTTTAAAGAACTGTCACCTACTGACAACTGTGCCTCCCTCACTTTTAAAACGGCTGCTACACCCCTGGTGTCATTTATCAAAAGTTGCAGAGGAGAGAGCGTGTGGCCTCGCGGTCCAGCGAAACTAGGCATAGTCTTCCAAACAGGCACTCACACGCGCACACACACACATACATATACACATACATCTTCTAAGCTGCTTCTCCCTCAGGGTCGCAAGGGGTACTGGAGCCTATCTCTGATGTCACTGGCAGAAGGCAGGATACACCCTGGACAGGTCGCCAGCCCATCACAGGGCAGACAGACAGACATGCACATTCACACCTAGGGGCAATTCAGCATGTCCAATTGGCCTGAATGCATGTGTTTGGACTGTGGGAGGAAACCCACGCAGACATGGGAAGAACACGCAAACTCCACACAGAAAGGACCCTGGTCACCCGGTCAGGGAATCGAACCCAGGCCCTTCTTGATGTGAGGTAACAGTGCTACCCACCGCACCATTCAAATCATAGCAAAATGATCTTTTCTTCTCACAAACGCAGCTGAAAATTCAAAGTTTCAACAGAATTTTCTTGCTGCAAACAAGTGGCAAATAATACAAGTAGCATTTTAAGGCATACATGGAGGATTTAGCTTGGTAGATGTGTTTCTGAGTAGCTGTGAAGCAAGATATACTTTTAAAATAAAGCAGCCTTAAACCACCATTTCGTACATTTTACAAATGGTGCTCTCCTTGTAATTCATTCGCTCCACTTTGTGATAATAACAGGTCTTTTATGCCCAAAGCCATGCATCATGGGCCTCCAGGGTACTGAAATACTAATTGAGACCAAACAGAAAATAGTATTAGATGCTAACCTACATTTCTCCTAACGGGACACTGCAACAAATCAAAGAATCAATATGTCTCTGCTGGGAAGTCTAATGTTTGATTACATTATGATGTGTTTACATGTGTTTAGCCATTAATGGAAAGACCATTTTGGCAAATGAGGCTAAGGCGAAGATACTGCATTATGCTGCTTTTGTCATACAACCTGCTAGCCAGGGTATGGGGGCGTTACAGTGAAGGAAAATGGGGGTGGGATACGGTAGATCACAAAGCACGGGAGGCACACAAAAGCAAATCAGATCCGATGGAGGTCTTTGAAGCACCGGCATTGAAAACCAGACCTACATTATGCGAGATGGATAGAGCTCTAGGAGCCCTTCAGCTAATGTGGACTAAGCTCTTCCTCTCAAGGCATGCACACTGCTCTGTTTACTGAGAGATTAACAACCAGCATGCGAGAGGCACGGCACAAAACGCTTTGCTGGTCGGGATCATTTAAACATCATGTGAAATGCCACCAAGACGCAAGAGAAAACAGCATACAGCTGCTGTAATTCTCTGCTAGCTTGTTGATGCTTGCAGAGAGCAGCCCAGTGGTTAGATTAATTCTGGAGTGATTTGATTTAACCACTAGGCTGCTCTGCAAGCTTAATCCTAAAGATGAAAATAGAGGTGTAACCTATGGTTCTACTGGATCTACCTGTACCAAAATCAAGTAAGGTCAAGTAAGGTTGACTATGACCAAGTAGGACCGCAAGCTACATCCATGCTGAAAATACACAGGCAGGACAAATCTGGATGTTATGCAACAACAGGCTCGTGAAAGTTGTCCCAAATCAGATTAAGTGCCAATAACCACACATCAACCCAGTAACTCATTCACAATTCATTCCTACTGCTCACATGACTGATGAGAGCTCAGTCCTTTCCAGTCTTGCTGTGTGGTTTCACGGACAGCGCTTGGGCTTTATACCCTAAAATCAGTGCTTTAATTACAAAACAAAACGCATTCAAGCGCACCGCAGTCCTTACACCCATTCATTATCAAACTAAGCACATTTAAGCAGCAAAAGGGCCAAGTGGAAAAGATTACAATTCACCCAGCATGGTCGTAAAGCAGTTTTCTTCATTAGAAGCAATCTGGTGGAGAGAGACATTTTCATTGCTGTTTGCTGCCTATGAGACATATTAGGACATGCCGCACATAAAAGCAGAAATTGCTACCAAAATTTAAGACTGAAAGTTAGAGGTGTCCAGCCATAACAATGAAACCACCTCCTTGTTTCTACACTCATTGTCTATTTTATCAGCTCCACTTACTGTATAGCTGCACTTTGTAGTTCTACAGTTACAGACTGTAGTCCATCTGTTTCTCTGATACTTTGTTAAACCCCTTTTACCCTGTTCTTCAGTGGTCAGCACTGCAGTGACACTGAAGGCCTCAGCGTACTTCTTTTTCAGATGATGTTTGTCTGGCTTTGGCAAACAATGTAACATAATTGCTGAGAAAAGGAACAACCACAGAAGTCCCTGAGAGGCTTCGCTCGCTGTGTCGCACACATGCCAGCTGGATGAACTCCGTGGATGAAGACACTGCTTGACAAAGCACGTGATTGGTTGTTAAAAAAAAAAGAAAGAGGCAAACTGTTTCGCAAGCAGCACACTGTGCGCATTACATGGTCGTGTTGTGTTAGTGTGTGTTGTGCTGGTATGAGTGGATCAGACAAAGCAGCGCTGCTTGAGTTTTTAAACACTGTGTCCACTCACTGTCCACTCTATTAGACACTCCTACCTTGTCAGTCCACCTTGTAGATGTAAAGTCAGAGACAGTAGCTCATATGTTGCTGCAGTTTGTGTTGGTCGTTCTCTAGTCCTTCATCAGTGGTCACAGGATGCTGCCCACAGGACGCTGTTGGCTGGTTATTTTTGGTTGGTGGACTATTCTCAGTCCAGCAGTAACACCGAGGTGTTTTAAAACTCCAGCAGTACTGCTGTGTCTGATCCACTCAGACCTGCGCAACACACACTAACACACCACCAGTAACACTGATGTCAGTGCTGAGAATGAACCACCACCCAAATAGTACCTACTCTGTGGTGGTCCTGCGGGGTCCTGACCACTGAAGAACAAGGTAACAAAGTATACAGAGAAACAGATGGACTACAGTCCGTAACTGTAGAAGGACAAATTGCACCAAAATAGTAAGTGGAGCCCATAAAATGGACAGTGAGTGCAGATACAAGGAGGTGGTTTTAATGCCATGGCTTGGTTTAAAAGTGGTTATTGTAATGACCAGTGAGTTTAGAACCACACTCAGCCTTAGAGAAGGTGGCAACACTAACAATAACAATGCTTGGCAATTAGGTTAAATAATGCATGAATGCAAGCATACGCCTGGGGAAGATGAAAGGAAAGCCATGGTAGACAAAACAAAAAAGACATGCCCCAGTGTGCAAGAAATATACAAGAAAACATCAAAAAATTTCCCCTAATAGTTCATTAATGTGAGATGCATAATATTTTAATTACAACAGACTTTAGGTATGCGCCTTATTTATTTGGGTATGTGTGCCATTATTCCAGATGAAAATCCCATGAGACCTGGAAAACGTGATCCATCGTGATTGACTTTGATGATTTAACATTTGCGGTAATTATGTTGTTTCAATACTAATACCAGAGGTGGGAACAAGTCACTAAGTTGCAAGTAACAAGTAAGTCTCAAGTCTTCACAGTAAAGTCTCAAGTCAAGACAGTCGAGTCTCAATTTAAGACAGTGTAGGCAAGACTTAAGATGAGTCCCAAGTCAACAGTCTAATCTTTGAGTCCGAAACAAGTCAGCATGCATTCTTCAGCTAATTCTAAGGCCATAACAGTGAGTACTGGTAACAGTACTATAGCCTTTTAATGACAGCATGGTAGCAGTTTATGGCTGTGTATTTATTTTTTATTATTATTATTTTTTTACCCTTCCAACTAAAATATAAAATCCATGGTATACAGATAAATATAGCAGGCATAATGGTATACACATAGAGTAGTGCAACTACACATGAAAAACTTTGTATTTGAAGATCATTGAGCACACAGAATTAAAATGAAACTCAGCCAACTAAAAACAAAAGACAACAACAGAAACCAAAAACGACCAACCTGGTCTAAACAAAGTTTACAGAAAAGACAGCAGAATAATGGTGATTGTAAGAGGCCGAAGTTGATTTTTTTTTCCACTAGTTGCTTGACTGAATTTTCCATTCCTCCTTAAATGCTGTTCCAGTGAATAGTTTCAGTGCTGCACCGTTTAAGGTGGAACAGCAAGTTCCAATATGAAGTTTGTCTCATGGTGAAGGTTGTGCTTGTTTTACCTGCAGAAGCTGTTAAGTCACTCAAACAGAGACGCTGTGTTTCATTTGTTTTGCTACCATGAGGAAAATGGTCAGTTCACCTGCTGCGTTTCGCCAGTAAGGCCTGAGCTGAAGTGCTGAGTGAGGGCGCATTAATGCCGTTAATGCTTCACTTGTTTCCACCTTATGGAGGCGAACTCGAATTCAATATGCTTCACATTTCTTCCAAAATAAAATAAACTGAGGTCCAATCTGCAGTCAGACGCCGCTCCTCGTTTCTTCCACTTTTGTGTCTTGGGTCTTTCTGAGTCACGATGCTCAAGTCTGAGTCAGAGTCACAGGTGTTGAAGTTAAAGTCAAGTTCCAAGCCTTTGTCTAAAATCATCAAATTCATGACTTGAGTCGGACTCAAGTCCAAGTCATGTAACCCGAGTCCACACCACTGGCGAACACTTTAAGTACATTTTTTAAGTGGCTCAGTTCAGTTAATGTCAACTTGATTTATTTTCTTAATACACATAAGAGCCTCCTGAGGGTCAGAGGGTCCTGACACCCTGCAGACATCAGATATCAGAATGGTTTCAGTCTTGGACTGACAGGAAGGAGCACTTCTTATTATTTCAGAGACTGTTCACTTCAATTATGTCTCAACTGCCAACCCCTACAATCTAATTAGTTGAACAGATTTGGTCTTGATTTGCAGAGCTCAAAATTACAATCGAGCATCTAAACATTCATAAAAATCTCAGGCAAAATGCACTTGGTTGCTCAGCATAATCATAATTCAGCACTGCTTATGTACACACATAGTAAATTATTTAAACTACAGCGATGAACCTGCTGTATTTGTTGACTTCTATTTACTTTAGTTGCAAAATATATTCATTGCCACTTATGTGGGAAAAACAATTGTACTCCAGTTGCTTTGGGCATTGAGCTGTTACCACAGATAATAACAGATCCTGTACAAAAGCAGCACAGGAGAGTTCTTTGAATCTTTTTGTTGTGCTTGCAAGAATGCTCAGCACTTAGTCTACATTATATTTTCTTTTGAATTAGTCCCTTTTTTAAATATTTCTCTCTAAATGCAAAATGACTATAGTGTTTTCTTGTGACTTCCCAGAATAAAATGTGAATATTTAATTTAAAAAACCCACAATGTTTCTTTCTTTTCCTTTCTTTTATTTTGCCCTGCTGTCTTTTGAACATCTGACGGGTGCTGAACCTTTTATCTCTAGAACCAGCTGCCAGAATCAAACACTTCGCCTTGAGCAAACAACCCTCAATACAATTATGACATCCAACAAGTCAAGAAGAAAGGCTGATTATACACTGAACCACATTCACTGTCTTTCAGGTAGTAGCAGTGATTTATTTGAATCTAATTCAGTAAATTACGGAAAATGTGAGTTCTGCATTGACAAATGCGGCATGCATGTACTGAATATATCTATCATCTCAGTTCCAAAGTTGGAACAGTGTGTGAAATGCAAATAAAAACAGAAAGCAATGGTTTGTCACCTTTGACTTGTATTAAAAGAAAAATAGTACAAAGACGAGATATTTAATGGTTTACAGTATCATCTTTAATGTTTTTTGTAAATATATGATCAGTCTAAATTTGACGCCGGCAACATGTTCCAACAAAGTTTGGATTGATTAACATCTTAAACAGGCAATGCAAACATGCTTTGGTATGGATGGAGGATCTAGAAATGGCCTAGTCTGTTATGTGTAAGGGTGCTTTGAGGTTGACCACTTTGGCTAATGCATCGGCAAATAATTCACCAGCTTAAGAACAACATTTGTCAACTAGACGTTGCAAGGATTTTAGGCATTGTACCTTCTACAGTGTTAAATATCTTTAAAAGCTTCAGGGACTCTGGAGAAATCTCATAATGCAGAAAATGCAAGGACAAAAAACAGAACTGAATGCTTGTGGGCTTCAATCACTCAGACAGCACTGCATTAAAAATCAGTTTGCTTCTACAGTAGATATCACAATCTGAGTATCAGTAAACACTGATCATCGCTGCATCCACAAAACGAATTTAACACTGTACTGTGCAGAGTGGAGGTCATGTGTCAACAATGTCCAGAATCACCACCTACTTTTCTGGGCTCTAACTTCTCTGAACTGGACTGAGACACATCAGAAGCATATATTGTGGACTGATGAGTCAGCCTTTCATACTGGAAATAACAAATGTTGTCTGGGCCAAAGAAGAAAAGAACCATTCAGATTGTTATCAGCATAAAGTTCAAAAGCCAGGGCCTGTCATAGTGCAACTATGAAGGAACTGTTAATGCTGAAAGTTATGTGTGCATTTTGGAGCAATAAATGCTGCCTTCTATATGACGTCTTTCTCCATGCTTATTTTAACATGACAATGCCAAATTCAGAATGTGTGGCGACAGTATGGTTGTGTGACCAGAGAGAGCAGGTATGAGGTCTAGAATTGTCTCCACTGAAAAAATGTGGCAATTGAACAAAGGTCAAACAGAATTTACTAATCTCTGGTTTCTGGTTTCTTTTATATTTATATATATAACATACAGTCCCAGTCTTTTGAGAATGATAGTTTGTATGTATTTGCATGTTAGATAGACCTAAATAGACCTTGTACTTCCAATGTATTGGCCATTTTATGAGGTTATATATATAAGTCCCATAAATAGGTCAGACTGTCTCTTACTTATTGCTGCACAATTTATCTTCCAATACTACCCCAATCTTTTATTGGTCAGTATCTACCCACAGGACTTCTGTTTATCAGATATTATATCAGTGGTGGATTAATCTCAATGGAGCAGTGACACTGATTTGTGTGGCACCAGTTTGAGTGCATGAGGCACAGCTCAGTACCTTTTATTTATTTGGAGTCTACACCCAATTTAAATGCATCACATTTTTTTTTGACTTTTTTGTTTAAAATGTCAGAAATGTCACCTACATTATTTTCAAGTGCATCAGAGATAAAAAGCCCTCTTGAGCTGGATGTTCGCACAGAAAGAGGCCAGATGCTTAAGCCTTTTCTCTTGAATCCCATACATCTATTCTCCCAGAGCATGCAGGCCTGGAGGGACCTGCTGTTCTTCCTGTGGGCATGGAATGAAATGAAGAGCAGGGATGAGAGCCGTATAGATGACAGAGCGAGCTGTGCTCACTGCAGGAGCTCAAAGATGAATGAGAGGGATCGCTCTCATGCATAAGTCATACTGTCTGCGGAGTAAACACTGAAACCACTGGCATCTTCCCAGGGGAGAGGAGGGGAGATGAAACACAGAAAGAAGAGACAGGTTGGAGAGCAAGAAAAGAGGGACAGTTTGGAGAACCAGATTCGAAGGACAGCTTGGAGACCCAGAAAGTAGGCATAGGTTGGCGAGCCAGAAAGAAAGGACAGTTTTAAGAGCCAGAAAGCAAAAACAGTTTAGAGAACAGAAAGGCGGGATAGGTTGGAGATCCAGAATAAACAGACAGTCAGGAAACCGAAAGGGTGGGATAGTTTGGAGAGCCAGAAAGGAAAGACAGGGTGGAGATCCAGACCAGAAAGACAGTTTGGAGATCCAGAAGGGTGGGATATGTTAGATAGCCAGAAACAAGGAGAGTTTGTAGACCCAGAATTGTGGTATAGGTTGGAGAGCCAGAAAGATGGGACAGTTTTTAGAGCCAGAAAGAAAGGACAGTTTAGAGAGGCAGAAAGGTGGGATAGGTTAGATAGCCAGATATTGGGGGCAGTTTAGAGATCCAAAAAAGATAGGCAGATTGGGAAGCCAGAAAGGAAAGACAGGCTTGAGATGCAGAAAGGTTGGATAGGTTGGAGAGCTTGAAAGGAGAGACATTTTGGAGAGCCAGAAAGGAAAGACAGGTTGGAGAGCTAGAAAGGAGGAACAGTTTGGAGATCCAGAAAGTAAAGACAGTTTGGAGAACCAGAAATTTGGTATAGATGGAAGAACTAGAAAGAAGGGACAGTTTGGAGAAAGAAAAGGACAAGACAATTTGGAGATCCAGCCAGGAGAGACAGTTTGGAGAACCAGAAAGGAGAGACAGGTTGGAGATCCACAAAGGAAAAAGGCCAGAGAGCCAGAACAGAGAGCCAGTTTAGCGAACCAGAGAGGAAAGACAGTTTGGAGGTCTAGTAAGGAAAAACAGGTTGGAGAACCAGAAAGGAAAAAGGCCAGAGAGCCAGAACAGAGAGCCAGTTTAGAGAACCAGAGAGGAAAGACAGTTTGGAGGTCTAGTAAGGAAAAACAGGTTGGAGAACCAGAAAGGAAGGACAGGTTGGAGAACGTGAAAGAAAAGACAGGCTGGAGAATCAGAAGAAAACAACGATTTATAGAGCCAGAAAAGAGGGACAGGTTCTTCTCGTAAGCTTTCCCCCATGTCACACCAGTAAAGGCTCCATTTTGCAACAAGCAACAATTCTGCAGATTTCTAATAAATTTCCATGAGCTGCAAACAGAAATTCTATTGTAGGAGGTCACAGGACAGTATTCCACTATCGCTCTGCTCCTCTGCACTTCTCCCAGCTGGGTGCCAAAACGTGTAGTATGTCAGATTGAGCTCTAGAACCGTGACGATCAAAAGATGCCTGATCCAATCAAGCTTCCCTCCCTGAGACAGGAGAGTCTTAATTTAGAGATTTTTAAAGCCTCATGGTGTCAGCCCAGACTGTGAGAAGGTGAGAAGTGCATGGAGCTGGAAGCCCAGGGCATCCTAATGAACATATCTGAAGTGTTGGAGCTGTACAAGTGAGCACATCTGTACATTGAGAGTCACCAGGAAAGCCCTCTGTAATCCCTGTACAGTGGATACATCAGACAGCTTAACAGCTCTACAGTGAGAAGGAATATTGGACAAGAACTACTAAGAACAGGGGTGGAAAAGTAACTGTGAAAGTATGGGTACTGTGTCAAAATCTAATCGAACTAAACATATGCTTGAGTGACAATCAAAAAACAAAAAAACTAAACTGTCTCAATTGTATAAAGTTGAAAAGCAAACTCAGCAAACTCCAGGCCCGACGTCCTAAGCCTTTTACGCCAGGTTAAGATGCAAATCAGACATTATGTACACTTGTTTTACACAAAACTGGCATATGAGCCTAAAAGCAGAGTCATGCATATACATTTGAGGGAGGAACTCTTAAAACATGAGAGGAGTACGCAAAAAAATAATGTACGGATGACTGTATATTCGGCTCAATTAGAGCAACTCACAGTGGTTTGTGTGATCAGCTGCAGTCTTAGTAAATCAAACATTCATTTCAGACGCACTGTGAGAGGAACAGAGACGGATAGGTGGTACCGGGCCTTGCGGGCAATGCAGTTACATTTACACTGATAGGGACTTGAAAACAAAAGTAAAATATGTGTGAACTTTTAAAACAAGAAAAAAAAATGCCATGTTGTTTCACTTGTTTCAAGAATACCAGAGCATAGTAGGAAACCAATTCCAAATAATATGTTATGAAAAAGTAAAATCTCTTAAATACTTTCCACACCTGGTTGAGAATCACTTTTAGAAATTGCCAGTTGTGGACGAGGTACACAAATCATGTACTTGAGTTAAAGCAGAAGTTCCTCCCTTTAGACGTCCACTTGCGTAAAAGTACTAAAGTATTTGCATTCAAATGTACTAAAGTATTGAAAGTAAAAGTACTAAACGAGTAATTCTGGCTCTGATCTGGTCCTGTTATCATTTTTATAACCAGACTGGCTTCATGAACTCATTTCAGGTGAAAGTCCTCCAGCGTCTCTCTTGGTAAACCAGTCTTTTAATAAAACATCATTAATTAGTGACGCTGACGTCTATTAAAATGATCAGAAGCACAAAACACTGAAGGTAAACAGTTTCCATCAGGGAGAACCGAGTGGCTCTGAAATCACTTTTTACACACAAGCAAAGTTTCAGATTTATTTACAACTTAGTTCCAAGTTTAAGTTTAATAAAAACTGGCTTTAAACTCAGGATCACAGATGAGCTCCTTTACTATGTTGATCTGTAGGCCTCTGTTCATAAACATGAACCAGCCCAAACTAATTTACTATAAAATGAAATGGTGTTTGTAGAAATTCAGAAAAAGGCCGCGTCAGTCTCGACTGCATATGTGGACATATTTCTATATTGTGCTCTATTTACACAAAGTTAGGTTAGTTCATCATTTATGTTGAACAGACTCTCCCAAAGTTTTACGCTGCTGCGCTGACGTTGAACCGTGTGCTGCACTGGGTCGTATGACCAACAGGTTAAAACAAGCTCAGAACAAAGTGACCACCGTGCCCTGATTGGTGCTCTGGCTTTGCGCTTCTTTTATTTTGACGTTATGTTTTTACACAACCATAAGCCAAAGGGAACGACAGATTTTGCATAATGTAGTGGATTAAAAAGTAAGATGTTTGACGCTGAAATGTAGTGGAGTAAAAGTAAAAAGTCACCCAAAATGGAAAAACTTCAGTACAGATACACAAAAAAACTACTTAAGTACAGTAATCAATTACATTTCCTTAGTTACTGTCCACCACTGGAAATTACAAACATTACACTTTTAAAAATAAAAGTTACTAAATGGTACTTGGCATGGATGTACAGTTCTAGGGGAAAGTTTTGGCTGGTACAGAACCCTGAGGAGGGCTCTTTAAACTTTGCAAAAATGGTTCTTCAAAGAATCACTAGGTTCTTCTATGGCAGTGCTTCAACCAACCCTTTCTGGGATCTTAATCAATCAATCTTTTATTACAGAACAATGAATGGTAACACTTTGCATGAACCCTGCTACATGACATTGATGTAATGATGCCATAAACATGCTATGGCTGTTATGCTGTCTTAGGCTTTGTTCATACATCAGAGCGCATTCCGCAAAAATCCATGTCTAAAGCACGAAGAATCTGCCAGTGTTTTGCAAAGTGGAGAAGGACTGGAGTGAATTTTTATGACTGGTGTTCTGGGTGTTAAGTTCAATGCCACATCAAACATCACATTAAATAGACTGAAGGTCTGTAATAAAAGTCAACAATTCACAGTGAAAAAAATATGGATTCCATGGCAGAATTAGTATAGACTGTGGATGCTGCTGTAAGATATGATGTAGTTTTGAGTGGAATATGTTCTGCCATCTGAAGTCTGCTGTCGTTAGTTATTGTAACAAATTTTGTTCAGTAATATGACAGTATCATGTTACCGTCAGTAACTGTCATGACAGATGTCATAATGGCTTATGTCATGCTTATTTGCTGTGTATACTAGCTCTGACATTGTGACATTTTCATGACAATTAATGGCGAAACAAACATGACAATGCGTAATGCATACTATGACACAGTCATACTGCACTATGACATACGTCATGACTTTTTTACATGGCTATGTCAATGTTACATAACAGGGTTCAAGTAAAGTGTTATGGGGAAAAGATTTTTTACAGTGTATTTGCCAATATTTTTTGACCTCATTTAGAACGTTTGGCAGACTCTCTTATCCAGAGTGACACTCATTTTGAACCTTTTTGTATACAGGTAGACAAAGTTAGTGTTAGGAGTCTTGCCCAGGGACTTTCACTGGTATAGTGTAGGATCCATGCCCATGACTGAACCCTGGTCTACAGCGTAGAAGCCAGGGGTGTTACCCACCACATTATACCAACCACCACTAGCAACCCAATCTGTCAGCACAGAATGTACACCAAACCATTCATTATGCAGATGACCATATATGAAAAAATTCTCAGCTCAAAGATTATTATAACATTAACTCACTGGCATTATGTAATTACATGTATATAACTCTTTAATAGTTATGTATAAGGGATAAACTGGTCAATATATTAGCCCTGTCTACATTGACATTGTACTGACTTGATAAGCTGAATCTGTACTACCTAAAGGCTATAATTTCAACTACAATAACTAATGCTTGAAACAGACTAATAACAGTCCATCTCTGTTATTTCAGTCTCCTTCTTACCCTTCCTATAAAGGTTACTGCATCCTGCAATATATATAGTGTTCCTGTCTTCACTATAGAGGTTGCTCTGCCTCCATTGTTTCACTCCTGCCCTCTTCATTAGCCACAGTTCAGTTTCCCAGCAGAACCACCCTATTTAACAATAAAAAGGTCACAGAGACATCTTTGTTAGATTTATTCACACTTTTCAATGCGTTCCTCTCTCTCAGCAGCCTTTATTCCTGACAGTATGAAAACAGCACTTCGGACACACAGAACTCGTATTGTCTGGCGCTAAATGACTTTTTATTCTTGAGTCGACTGGTGCTGCATAAACTACCACACAGCCCTGAAACAAAAGGCAATAAAATGGCATTGATTGAATCTTCCATAAAAAGCTCCTGCCTATGCCTGGCCACATTGTTCTCAGGGGTCACTAGAATTAAACCCAGTGGAGCTCATTGAAATTCATTGAACTTCTGTTTAAGACTTTTTCTCCGTAATGAGCAGAGGGACCCAATGAATCTTACCACAAAGTGTGTTTGTAATAAGGACCGGTTTCAACCAGTTTTATGTGTCCATGATTGTTTCAAACTCATGGCCATTTTGTTGGAAAACTCTGCCTTGTGGCTTCACCTTGCTGGTGTATAGTCAGAGAGTGTAGTGCCTCTGTTGTTGCATAGTATATATAAGCCATTGTCTAGCTTTTCAATGGTGGTCAGTTTCTGACCACAGAACTGCCCTTGGCTTGGCATTTGTGGGACAGCTTGACACTGTTGTACCAGTGGCACACATACTGCCATGGCAGTTCCATTTCAGTGTCACTGCTTTGCCCAGAATGCCTTCACCCAAAGATTATCTGGTCAACATTGATTCTGGGGCCAGAAACTGACCATTTGTGAATGGGCTGGAGGGATCTATGAAAAAAATGGGCTACAGAAGTGTTATTTGTATACATATTTAGTGGACCTCAGAGGTCACATGACTTGGACTGGAGTCAGACCTGAACACCAGCATTGTGGGCCACTGGGAGAGCGAGCAAGAGAAACTCTGATAAGGTACTTTCCCAGCATGTTCCACCCCGAACACACAGCATGTTGGATGAACGCTGAAGTGTATATCTAGAAACATTTGTGGTCCACTGTATCACCCCAGGAAAAAGCAGGAAAGTAAACAAGATAAACTGTAAAGACTAGCTAGAGAAAAAAAAAAAAAACATAAGGCTACAGATGGCTGGCCGTCAGCTACTGAACACCAGAGACTTAGACATTGACTTGGATTTGAGCCTTACAGGCTTGGGATCCACACTGGAAGAAGTGTAGAGAGGCTTTTGGCTGCAAATGAGACTCTCTACATTCAGACACTTTTCACATAAATGGATTGGTTTCCTGTCATAAGCTTATGAGAACTTCAAGTCTATTTAATATAAATGAGGCAACACAACAGTTATGCATTGCTTACAAACGAAACATTAAATACCATTAAATTTGCTGATGATTGTATCCTGATTTCTTTATGACTCAAAATCTAGTACTGAAGACTAAGGCCCAATCCTATTTCACACCTTGTCCCTACCACTTAGCCCTACCCCTCTGTTTTGTGTATCATGCCTAGGGGTTGGGTGTCCTGATTCTTGTTAAGATAGAGGGGCAAAGTGCTAGGGGTTTTTCAGAGGCACATTTCAAACAGTGTTATGAGAAAAGAAATAGAAACCGGTAAGACAGCTGCACAAGCGGCATAAGAAACCCACAAATGTGAATATTTTCTCTGTTAAAAAATTACTATATCGTGTTTTTTTTTTTGTTTAATGTTCTTTTGATGTATTATGGTCCTTTGCTTCATAACAAGCATAAAAATGTTTAGTAGTTTGGTGATCTCTTGGTAGCTAGCTAGCTAAATTTCAAGATCCACCTTAAATTGTGCAGCTGTTAGATTCATTTAAGGTGGAACAGGAATATTTGAACAAGAAGCTGGCGAATATCTGACTTCAGCTTCATATCACTAAAGAAATAGGGGTGAGAGATGAATAGATAAAACATTCTGTCCCCTCTTTGAAGGCATATGATTTTCCAATGTTGCTGAACTTTACCCTCCACTGCTATCACTGCAGACATGCAGGGTCGCCTACAGAGCAGCACGAGTAGCCTGTAAATTAAGTAATGCTCTTTTTTACTTGAGGTTCCCAATTCATAGGGGAAGATTTCACCCATTAGCCCAAGGGGTTAGGGTGACACTTGAAAACAAGGCTTGCAGTAAAAATAAGAAATGTGATTGAGCCTAATGATTGGCCAGGGGATGTATCATGTATATAATACACAGCTATTTCTGCTTTAAAAGTTCTCTTTATTTCAGTTTTGAACGAATATTCTCTTGCACTTGTTCCAATAATGGAAGAAGAATCTTCTTCAATATGTTTTTCATATGTGACGCTCATGATAAGTGCACGCCTCATCCCTTGCATGCAGGCATCTTCGTAACAAGCCTGGTCTGTTGAATATTTCATTGTGTTTTAAGATTTGAAATTTGAGCCAAATAATTTTATCTCAGGTGTCAAACGCTCTGTGTGGTTCCTGCGGGAGGGGAGGGGATAAATAATTCTAGGTCTTGCATGCCAGAGCGTTAAATCTCTGCCTGACAGATTAGGAGGCTCACCCAGGCTGCTGTTTTTTTAATTATCCGCAGAGTGAGCAGAAAGGAGATGTTAGAGCGTGGAACATTAGTTGCGGTGGGAGTGAGACCGGGCCACAGTGGGAGCACACAGCTAGGTCGATGCTATCTGCAGTCTGGCCTATCTAAAGGCCCAAACCGTCAGGGGGCCTTAATCCAGTTTATCCCAGTGGGAGCCGGATGCAGAGTCTAAGCCTAATCAATCGGTCGATTGTTCCCTGACCTTGACCATAAGTAAAACGTGATTAGTCTAGACCATGGCGAACAGCGGTTCAACCAGTGAGATGCGGAGCTGCACTGCAAGACATTAGGGACACCATGGGGACTGGCCGATATGGGCAATTTAAAGGAACTGATATTGATTTTAGAACTTGCACAGGGAAAATGTGCAGTTAAAAATATAAAATCATACCAAACCATACCATTATATCAGTCTACTTCTGACAACATTGCTCCCCTATTATTCACCCATAGCATAAGGGTTGCTAAATTATTGTATACATCTCCGCTGATAAATTACAGATGATTAAGGCTAGTGTTGTTACCTACAAGTAACTCCCCACCAGTCAGCATTATGCCAGCTGCTTGCCTGCACATGGCATATCCAGTTCTTAAGTAATCTTATTTATGAGGATTCTTTCAGTGTATGACATACAGTCATAGCCGGGATTTGGGGGAGGTCAAGGGATGCATTTGCATTTGAAAATGTTCATCAACTCACTTTAATGATTGAGTTATGTTGAGAATGATGAATATTGGCATTTGTTGAGACAAATTTATCTACAACTCCAATTCCACTGAAGTTGGGACATTGTGTAAAACATAAATAAAAACAGAATATGATGTTTTGCAAATCCTTTTCAACCTATATTTCAATTGAATACACTACAAAGACAAGATATTTAATGTTCAAACGGATAAACTTTATTGTTTTTTGCAAATATTCACTCATTTTGAATTTGATGCCTGCAACACATTCCAAAGAAGTTGTGACAGGGGCATGTTTACCACTGTGTTACATCACCTTTCCTTTTAACAACACTCAATAAGTGTTTGGGAACTGAGGACACTAATTGCTGAAGCTTTGTAGGTGGAATTCTTTCCCATTCCTGCTTGATGTACAACTTCAGTTGCTCAACAGTCCGGGGTCTCTGTTGTCGTATTTTGTACTTCATAATGCGCCACACATTTTCAATGGGAGACAGTTCTGGACTGCAGGCAGGCCAGTCTAGTACCCGCACTCTTTTATTATGAAGCCACGCTGTTGTAACACGTGCAGAATGTGGCTTGGCATTGTCTTGCTGAAATAAGCAGGACATCCCTGAAAAAGACGTTGCTTGGATGGCAGCAGATGTTGCTCCAAAACCTGTATGTACCTTCCAGCATAAATGGTGCCTTCAAAGATGTGCAAGTTACCCATGCCATGGGCACTAACACACCCTCACACCATCAGAGATGCTGGCTTTTGAACTTTGCGCTGATAACAATCCGGACAGTCCTTTTCCTCTTTGGCCCGGAGGACATGATGTCCATGATTTCCAAAAACAATTTAAAATGTGGACTCGTCAGACCACAGGACACTTTTCCACTTTGCGTCAGTCCATCTCAGATGAGCTCGGGCCCAGAGAAGTCGGCGGCGTTTCTGGGTGTTGTTGATATGCGGCTTTCACTTTGCATGGCAGAGTTTTAACTTGCACTTGTAGATGGAGCAACGAACTGAGTTCACTGACAGTGGTTTTCTGAAGTGTTCCTGAGCCCATGTGGGAATATCCGTTACAGAATGATGTCAGTTTTTAATGCAGTGCCGCCTGAGGGATCTAAGGTCACGGGCATTCAATGTTGGTTTTCTGCCTTGCCGCTTACTTGCAGAGATTTATCCAGAATCTCTTGATATTATGGACTGTAGATGATGAAATCCCTAAATTCCTTGCAATTGCATGTTGAGAAACTTAAACTGTTGGACTATTTGCTCACACAGTTGTTCACAAAGTGGTGAACCTCAACCCATCCTTGCTTGGATTCTCCCTTTATACCCAATCATGACACTCACCTGTTTCCAATTAACCTGTTCACCTGTGGAATGTTCCAAACAGGTGTTTTTTGAGCATTCCTCAACTTTCCCAGTCTTCTGTTGCCCCTGTCCCAACTTCTTTGGAACATGTTGCAGGCATCAAATTCAAAATGAGTGAATATTTGCAAAAAACAATAAAGTTTACTTTTTAAGATTTGCAAATCATTGTATTCTGTTTTTATTTATGTTTTAAACAATGTCCCAACTTCATTGGAATTTGGGTTGTGCTATGTGTAGAGACTGATCTACACGACACTAGGGGGCAGCCTGCATTCTTCAACAAGTTTTCATACAATACAATGAACTACCAAAACCACTGCAGTCAGAGAACTTGTAGAGAGGAGAATTACCTCTTTGAAATGTCTTTTGGTTTTCTCAAACGCTAGAGGGCACTCCCAAGCGAGTCCAAAATGAATGGGTTAAGATGGAGCATTTGAGCAACATCATAGTTTATAAACGCTTAAACATTTTTAATGTGAAAGAATGCATCCATTTCCTGAACACAGAACAGTATTAAACATAGCACTGCTGTTATGTTTTTAAGAGCTTTTAAACTCGAGTTATTGTAGTGTAAAATAGCACCTCATGAACTTTCATGACATAAGTAATCGCCAACAGCCAATGAGCTGCTCACCTGCCAACCAATCAGCACTCAGTAGCAGTAAAGTAAAATGAGTTTTCTTTGCTTTTTTGGTGAAATACATCCTTCTACTCTAAAATTAAAGGAAAGTTCTGGGCGAGTGATTAGAAACTACTTTGACTTTTCGTTTTTAGCCGTTGAGCTCCATTTACTCCCATTCATTGTGGAGACACTGGCGAGTGCCCTCTGCTGTTTTGCAGTCCTATTTTTGATATAACAATGGGACATAAGAAGAGCTCCTCATAAACCGGCTCTGCTGCAGTCTCTACTCCACTAGTAATGGGAACAGATATCAACTCAAAAAGTCTGGAAGCACATGGTTGACTTGTACACTCGAAACGACTACCAACGGATTGTATTTTGGTGTACTGGACAAAAACCATTTAAGACATCTTTGATTGGTTTCATCAGGAAAATGACAGGGAAAGTCTAACCACACTGAACAGCATTCTCAGCTCAAGAACACACACCAAAGTGGACCTGGCTTTCATGTGTCATTGCTATGGATTTCTCAAAGAGGAGCCAAGTGCAGAGCTATCCATCTATAATGCTATGCCATCAGAAGAAATTGGCTTTGATCAACGATTAGCACTTTTAAAGCATCAGATCTGGGCAATAGCCTAGTAAATGCCAGTAACCTCTTCAAATTGCTCCTGTGAGCAGCATGTCATGCGACAGGAACCTTTTTCTTGCTTGTGTCGATTGAAAACTTACATGAGAAACTGTCAGGAGAGACTGTCTGAATACTGAACAGGCCATTGACGTAGCGCTGACGTAGAAAAAACAGTCAGACTCCAAACAGCTACCCTCAAAACCTGGTAGACCAACAAAACTGGCCATCATCAGATTTCTTCAGATCTGAAAAAAAACCCAGTCCATCCTTCCACTATAAGAAGACAAGTCAAAAACTATTGAGTCTGAAAGGATGTGTACCTGTTAAGAAGCCCTCACTGAGAAGGTAAAGAGTGACACACTGAATGCTGAAAAATCCGAAACTATATTTAGTTGTTGATGCTTCGGTGCAATTCTCCTTGTTTGTGGGTGGTGTGGAGCCTATTCCAGCCCTCATTGGGCAGAAGGCAGGAAACACGCTGGACAGATTCACTAGGCCATCAAAGGGACTGGCACACAAACATACACTTTCACACACATACATCCACACTTGGGGGCAGTTATTGTGTAGAATTAGCCTGACTCCATGTCTTGGAACTGTGGGAGGAAACTCCGCAGATGCAGGAGAAATTATAAACTCCACACAGCAAGGGCCCTGGAAATAGTGTTGTGCTCAGATGATCTTAAGGAAGTGGAACCATACCCACATGTTCTTATGGAAACTGTACCATACCCAGATGTTCTTATGGAAACTGTACCATACCCAGATGTTCTTATGGAAATTGTAAGATACCCAGATTTCTTAAGTAAACTGACCCATGTCCATTTATTTTTATGGACACTACTTTATCCAGATGTTCCCTTGGAAATAGCACTATATCCAGATGTTGTTAAGGGAACTGAACCACATCCAGGAATTCTTTTTTTTTTATTGCTTTTTTACAGGTCTTACAACACAAATACAAAGAAAGAAAAAAAAAAACATTAAAAATTACAACAATTACAAAGTACAGCCTTATAATCGTGAATCAATATGCAAATAAAATAATATGAAAGGAAAATAGAGAAATGAAAACAGTGAAACATAAATGTAAAATAAATAAATAAAGGGAGGGGGGGGGCTTGGGACTATTGCATGTTCAAGAGGGGGGAGTACCAAAGTCCTCCGCAGGAAGCTGCGGGAGGGACCTGAAAAAGGAGATGAAAGGTGACCAGCACCTATAAAATTTGTCCACTGAACCCCTCAAACTAAACTTGATCTTCTCGAGGCGCAAAAAGAAAACAACATCTTTTAGCCAGAGGGAATGAGAGGGAGGAGAGCGAGACTTCCAGCTTATAAGAATTCTCCGCCTTGCCAATAACAGAGCAAAAGCTATAGATTCTAATTCTCGAGAATTCAACTGAGTACTGCCGATGTAAATACTAAAAATAGCTAATAGAGGGCAGGGGCTCAGATGTTTATTAAAGACTGTTGAAAGTGTAGAGTATACAAAATCCCAGAATCTCCCCAGTTTGCGGCAAGACCAAAACATATGAGAGAGGGTTGCCGGGTCCTCGTCGCAGCGGGGACAGGTTGGCTTAACCTCCGGATAGATTTGTGCTAATTTAGCATTGCATAGATGAGCTCTATGAATAACTTTCAGTTGCATTATGTTTAGTCTTGCACAAGAGGATGAAGAGTTAACTCTAGCCAAAGCTTCAGTCCACCATCTCTCGTCCATCTCAAGTCCTAACTCCGCTTCCCATTTAGTCTTGGCATCAGGAATCTTTACTTTATGAAAAGACAAGATCTTATTATAAAAAATAGAAATAAGCTTTCCCTCAGTTTTTGCAGTAAAAAAGTCCTCCCATGGGAGAGCAGGGGGGCATTCCGGAAACATGGGAAAAAGGGATTGTGCACAGTGACGAATTTGGAAAAATCTAAAAAGGTCTGTTCTAGGAAGCCTAAATGTTGAGACTACTGAAGAGAAACTACAAAATGTTTCATCAAAGAGATCCTTAAAGGTGGTAATACCACTCCTCTCCCAGCTTATAAATCTAGAGTCCAGGGTTGCAGGCTTAAATAAATGATTTTTACATATTGGACTTAAAACAGACGCCTCAGTAAAATGAAACATTCTGCGAAACTGAGTCCAGATTTTTAGCGTAGACACAACTAACGGATTGGAGGAGAAATGAGAGGAAAGTATGGGTGTAATTCACTCTCAAGTCGAGATCACGAAACCAAGTCGTTCTTTGTATTACGGGCTTTAACCACACAAAGCATGATAGTGTGCCGTGAGAACTCATTGGCCGCTTTCCCTTGAGAGAAAATTAGAAATCTTCAGTCCTTAAACGCACTATGCACTTTATCCAATCTTCCTTAATCATTGCTGATCTTAGGCAGAGGAATCAGCGAGGTGTCTGCCTGCTAGCTTGGTCCAGCATGTTACAAGTATAACCCTCAAAAGTAACACCCTATCAAACCGCGGCAGCAAACTTTGGTTCCCCCCTATCAAAACAAACAATATACATGAAATATATGAAATTATGCTTGTAATATTTAACTATTTTACTAGAAATGTATGTATTTATGAACTCTATATTTTTTAACCTAATATTTATTAATCTATTATTTATTTATTTATTCTGACTTCGATGGCAGCTACACTCCCACCAAATCACTTGTGATTTTACTCAAACCTACATACTAGGCTAGCCCTAGCTGACAAGACACATTACAAGAAAAACATGGCAGCATCACTCGGCTTCAATCAGGGTGACCGTCTTATGGATGGGTCTCTCCAAGTACACTGGCTTCCCAATGCGTTTCCCTTCTTTATCCAAAGTTGAATCACTGATCAGCAGTTGCAGTTTCCTTACGCAACCATCTTCTGCAGGATAGACCTTTGTGACCTTTGCCAACTTCCACTCGGTTCTTGGGGCAGTGTCATCTTGTACGATCACTATATCATTGACCTTAGCATTTCTGCGCTTTCGTTGCCATTTCTGACGCGGTTGTAAGTTCAGCAGATATTCTTTGCGCCATCTGGACCAAAACTCGTTGGCTAAGTATTGGACCTTGCGCCACCTCTTTCGAAGGTAGAGGTCTTCTCTTTCAAACTTTCCAGGTGGTGGAAGAATGATAGAGGACTTCATTGTCAGTATATGATTAGGTGAAAGAGGCTGTGGTCCCATGGAATCGTTCAGTAAGTGAGCCGTTAATGGTCGACTGTTAATGATTGCCATTACTTCATAGAAGTATGTCCTCAATGATGAAGTATCGAGTCGATTAGAGGACTGATCCAGGATAGATGTAAGCACACTTCTTATTGTCCGAATCTGCCTTTCCCAGGCACCACCCATGTGGCTTGCTGACGGCGGATTCATGACAAACTCACAGCCTAGTATCTTTAGGCGTTCTTGATCCATCTCCTTCAAGGCCTCTATGAACTCGCGCCTGGCACCGACGAAATTGGTGCCTTGATCGCAGCGGAGTTGTCGAACGTTACCACGTATGGCTATGAAGGCACGGAGAGCAATGATGAAAAAGTCTGTGGTCATCTCTTCAAGAAGCTCTATATGAACTGCACGAGAGCATAAGCAAGTAAACAGCAGACCGTAACGCTTCGACTCCTTCCTTCCATCCTTAACATAGAACGGTCCGAAGCAGTCTATTCCGCAATTCGTAAATGGAGGTGTTTCTTCCATGCGGTCGCGCGGCAAGTCTGCCATTAGCTGATTCTCTGTAGACCTTCTAAACCTTCTGCACTTGACACACTTGTTAATGCAGGATGACACGGCATGACTACATCCGAGTATCCAAAATCCATTGGCTCGTAGCTCGTTGACTGTAATGCCACGTCCCTGATGTTGTACTTGTTGATGATAATGCTGTATGAGCAGTCTTGTTACGTGACCTTTGGCAGGTAAAACAGCTGGATGCTTGATGTGATGGTGCAAATCAGCATGCATCAGCCGACCTCCCACCCTGAGGATTCCCTGTTCGTCAAGGAAAGGGTTCAGTTTGTGTAGCTTACTGGTCTTAACAAGCTCCTTCCTATGTTGGAGGGTTTGGATTTCTTCCGCGAAAGCTTCTCTCTGAACAAGACTGATGATGGTAGCCTCAGCATCACTCCTTTCCACCAGACTTGTGGCTTCATTTGTTCTTGGGATTGAACCTTTCAGCTCCTCAGTAAGTCGCATGAGACGAGCAATGGCCTTGACTAATCTTGTCCAGCAGGAGAACTTAAGGAAGCGATCCAGAAGCAAAACTTCTGTAGCTGAAGCCTTGTGTACGAAGACATTGCGTACTTCAGGGTCTTCTACTGCTACATCTTCCACCTCAACATTTCCACTGGGAAGTTCTTCAGACCAGAGAAATCAGGACCAGAGAACCAGTTGGAGGCAATGAGCTCCTGTGCCCGCAGGCCTCTCGATGCATGATCGGCGGGGTTGTCTTCTGAGCTCACGTGTCTCCACTGATCTGGTCTGGTGCTGTCCTTAATCCGCTGGATGCGATTTGCCACAAACACATGGAATCTTCTTGCATCATTGTTCACGTATCCAAGGACAACCTTTGAGTCCGTCCAAAAGACTTCTTGAGCATCTATTTCTAGCTCCTTTCTGAACATGTCACTCATACGTACAGCTACAACAGCTGCCGAGAGCTCGAGTCTTGGCACAGTTGTGACCTTAGTCGGGGCCACTCGGGCTTTGCCCATCACTAAGGAGCAGTGGATTTGTCCTGTTTTGCTGATTACCCGCAGGTAAGTACATTCTCCATACCCCAGGACGCTCGCATCGGAGAAGTGATGGAGTTCATACCTTTGGACTTGCTTGAACTCTGATGGGAGATAACATCGCTGAATCTTGACGTCTGCCAGGTTCTTCAAGTCCAGGAGCCAGGACTCCCACCGTGGTCTCAGATCGTCTGGCAGCGGATCATCCCATCTGACCTTGTCGCGACACATTCGTTGAAGTATTTGCTTCCCGATCAGAATGAAGGGAGCGACAAAGCCCAAGGGGTCGAAGATGGAGGCCACAGTCGACAACACTCCTCTTCTAGAGAGTGGATGTTCGTCCACCACCACTCGGAAGCTGAAGTGGTCTGATGTGACGCACCATTTTACACCTAGCGCTCTCTCCATCTGGGGTTCACCCAGAGCCAGGTCTTGACCCTTTGACGCATCTGCACACTCTTCCTTCGGGAGGGATGCAAGCACCTCTCGGCAATTGGAAACGAACCTGTGGATGCGCAACCTTCCAGAGCTGCAGAGCTGTCTGGCTTCAGCAACCAACTTTATGGCTTCTTCCGGCGTTGATACACTTATCAGGCCATCATCGACGTAAAAGTTTCTTTCGATGAAGTGGATTGTTGTTTTACTGAATCGACCTTGTCCTTGTGCGGCGACGTGTTTGAGGCCGTAGTTCGCACAGCCAGGTAACGAGGCTGCACCGAATAGGTGCACTTTCATTCGGTAAACTGATGGCTCTGACTCGATATCCCCGTTGTCCCACCACAGGAACCTGAGGTAGTCCTGATGTTCTGCTGTGACCCGAAACTGGTGAAACATGCGCTCAATATCGCACATAACAGCTACTGGGCCCTTCCTGAACCGACAGAGGATGCCTATCAAAGTATTGGTCAACTCGGGTCCAGTGAGTAGATGGTCGTTAAGTGATACTCCTTCGAACTTGGCTGAACAGTCAAACACCACACGGATCTTCCCTGGTTTCTGATGATGGTAGACTCCGTGGTGCGGAATGTACCAGCAAGAACCCCGTTGGAATTCACTTTCCGGGACCTTCTCAGCATCTCCACAGGATATGATGTCGCTCATGAATGTAACGTAGTCCTTGTGGTACTGCTTGTCTTTCTCAAATCTCCTTTTCAGACACCGGAGACGATGATGTGCACACTTCAGGTTGTTAGGCAGACACGGCTTGTCTTCTTTAAATGGCAATGGCATTTCCCGCTGTCCATTCGCTTGTGTCTTTATGCCCTTCTCCATTTTCGTGATGAAGAGAAGGTCATCCTGAGAGAAATGGGCATCTTCCACATTTCTCTCGCTGAAGTCGGATTCAAGCACTTTCAGCACATCAGTCGGAACAATGACTTCCTTGACTTGGGTTCTGCATATGTACTGAACTTGATTCGTTAGGTCACTAGATGACTGTAGACTTGGTGTGACTTGTTTCACAATGATTCTGTGGCTGCTTCCGATGGCATCTCCATAGTCAACACAGGGATTGACACAGCCAACGATGCTCCAGCCAAGATCTGTCCTTACTGCGAACGGCTCGTCATCTTTGCCTGATACAATTTCTCTTGGCAACAGGGCTTGAGAACAATTGTACCCTATGAGCAGGCCAACGTCACAGTCTATCAGAGGAGCGATCTCTTCAGCAAGGTGCTCTAAGTGAGACCATGCTCTTGCTGTCTTGGGTGTGGGAATGTGACTTAGACTAGCAGGGATAAAGTCTCGCGAATAAGTCACAGGAAGAGGGATTTTCTTGGAGGAGTAAAACCCTCTGACCTGCAACCCAACTAGCTTGTGACTTGGGATTACAGTCCGCTTGGACACTAGAGTGCAAAGCTTTAATTGCACGGGCTCCATCTGTGTATCGAGAGTCTCTGCTCTTTCTTGTAAGATGAAGGTGCTATCGCTCTGACTATCTAGAAGAGCGTATACCAGAACTTCAGCATCTGGATTTCTTGTTGTTGACAGCCAAACTGGCACTATTGTAGATGCATATGTGCTGTTCCTATTGTGCATGACTTGGTTAGACATAGCTGTGCTTGTTACTTCAGTAGTTGTGGATTCTGTGTCACCGTGTTTCTGCTCTTTAGGCTTTTCTTTTCCTTTCGAGGGTTTCCCACTCTCATTTTGTCCATCAGCTTGGACCTTTTCATCCGCCTTGGCACGGTCTTCATGCAGACATGTGGGATGCCTCCCCGTGCACACATTGCAAACACTTCTCTTCTCGCAGCTCTTTGAGTGGTGTCCTGGCCTTAGACATGCAAAACACAATTTCTTTGTTTGCACATACTTAACTCGCTCTTTGATGGGCTTCTCTATTAACTTCCGACATGTCTGAATGCCATGGTTTGTCTTCTCACAAAACATGCATCCCTTAGCATTGCCCCTTTGTCCTTCAACATCTGGCTTCTCTTCAGATGCACTTGCTAGCACCTTTGCACCGACATTGCGGACCTTAGACGGCTTTGCCCTTTCAGCATCACCACTCTTCAGAGCATGAAGCGAAGTCATCGGATTGCAAGCTATCTTGGCTTCTCTAGACACAAATTCAACAAAGGTGTGGAAACTAGGAAAGTCTTGTGTTTCTTCTTCGAATTCCATTACCTTTCTGTTCCACCTGGCATTGAGCCAGTCAGGGAGCTTGCTAAGGATTCTTTGATTTTCACTGCAGTCTTTTAGGACTTCGAGACTCTTAATATGACTCATAGCTGCTTGACAGCCTCGCAGAAAGTCTGCAAATTCTCTCAGCTCAACACTGTCTTTGGGTCCAATCTTTGTCCACGAATTCAGCTTGTCGCGGAAAGCCTTAGCGACCACAAAGGAGTTGCCGTATCGTTCTTCTAATATTTCCCATGCGGAATAATAGGCTTCCTCAGTGCCCACCAGGAAATAACTCTCAATTGCTTTCTTCGCCGCTCCTGTGACATACTTGCAGAGGTAGTAAATCTTTTCATTTACGGGAATGTTCTTCCGGCCTATAAGGGTTAGGAATGACATTTTCCAGTCCTTGTATCTTATTGGGTCTCCGCTAAAGATCGGTGGCTCTGGCACTGGAAGACGGCTTTTATTTATGGACTCTGCTATCGCTTCAGCAAGCATTGTTGTGCTGTTATCGTGAAAAGTGGGGCGAGCAACTTGAAAAGTAGGCTTTGGGACTTCATAGGTCGTGGTGGGGAGCTTACTGGCAGACTGTGAAGGCATGCTGTACTTTGGAAGGGCATTAGCTTTAAGTGGAGGCAGGTTATGGTTATGAAGAAGATCTGATATTTCTTCATCTGAGCCTACGTCTTGTTCGTAGACTTGAAGTCTTGCCTTTGCAGCATTCATTCTTTTAGTTGCTTCCAAACGTTTTAACTGTCTGCGCTTCTCTTCCAGTAACTTATGTCTTTCAGCATTTTCTGCTTCTTGCTGTGCTAGCTGCCTTCTATTCTCAGCCTCAAGCCTTTCAAGCTCCTTTTCTTCCTGTTCCATTTCTGCTAGAACCTTCAAGGTAGCTTTAGTTGCAGCAAGCTCTGCTTCTGCCTCCTGCTTCTTTGTGGAGGACACGCTTGAGCGTTTTGAAACACGTCCATAGACTGGGCGGCTCAACATGGACACTTGGTCTTCTTGACATGAAAACACTGAGCCAGTGTTGCCCCATGGTGCTCGTACAGTGGGTAAATGCTTATCTGTGTCTTCAACCTGTAGAACATGTATTCGTTCAATCAGCTGTTTTGATACAGCATCACAGGTGTCTACCCGACGTCGGGTGTCTGCGTCCGGGACACTGTATTTGCGAACATCCTCATAGCGTTCCTTTACTTCAAGATCAGCAGCGTGAATTTGAATTTGGTGTTCATGTAGAACCTTAGTTGTGTTGGGTAAGGAGAGTGCTTTTTTAGCCTCTTTGGCAAGAGCTTTCCATTTCTCGTATGTTTTGTCAAAATTGCGTTGAAATTTCTTTAATTTTTCATTGTGCAGCTCCTGACCCTTTTCAGTAAATCTTCTTTTTCTCTTGTCCTCAGTAACATCAGTTTCTGTATTCACTTCAACTTCCTGTGCAGGGTTTTCTTCTAAAGGTTCATCATGAACAGACTCCTCTTCTTCTTCATGAGGAACTTCTGGGTCTTGCATTTCAGTTGCAATGTCCTTATCAGCCATTTTAGTATTTTAAGAATTAAACTGAGTTTAATATGTAACCTTAAGGAGCCTTAAATAGCTTAAATTAAATTAGCTTGTAAATCAAAGTAAGTTTCACCCTTGAAACTATTTTCAAAATCAGTTACACGCGTTATCCTTCAGTGGCCTATGTTCAAAGGCTATTCTGTGAATTTGAAACGTAAAAGTATAAAAAATGTAAAGTATTAATAATGTAGTAATAAGGCTAATAACTATAGGCAAATAATAAATGAAATAATAATATTGCAGTTAGATCACACCAGCTTGAATGTAAAGTGATAGATTAAATGCCCTATATGGCAAGATCCACGTAGACTTGTGTCAGATGAATATTAAATGAGAGCACTCTTTAAACTTAGAATCACTGCAAATAGGCAAATACCATAGTACTCCTTTAAACTAAATACTTCTCAGAATTACTTAATGTTGCTAAACATTAACCTATACACATGCAAACATCAAAGGCAACAAATATAGAATAATCAGAAACGTTATCATATTAAACCTTAGTTACACTTCAAACTTAGCAAGCATTCCTTAATGAAATATGCAAGTCCTTGAAAATATCTTTATGGCGAGTGCAATCGGTCCGACTGAATCTTCAAACTCAAAGAGTGCTATAAGCAGTTGTAGAGGCTACCACACGTGTTCACATTTAACTTAGCTCAAACGTGCTTCTCGTTGGCATAACCACACAACTCGCTTAGGTTACCGGCAGGTTGCATACTGTCCTTTGACGAGTGGCTCCGCCGAAACCTCGCACATCTTCACAGCTCCGACGACGAGAGATGCACGCGCGCGCAGGCTCCTTGCTGGCTGCTGTTCACGCTCTCCCCTCGTGTCGCGGTGGCTGAGTTCTCACTGTAATTCACTCTCAAGTCGAGATCACGAAACCAAGTCGTTCTTTGTATTACGGGCTTTAATCACACAAAGCATGATAGTGTGCCGTGAGAACTCATTGGCCGCTTTCCCTTGAGAGAAAATTAGAAATCTTCAGTCCTTAAACGCACTATGCACTTTATCCAATCTTCCTTAATCATTGCTGATCTTAGGCAGAGGAATCAGCGAGGTGTCTGCCTGCTAGCTTGGTCCAGCATGTTACAAGTATAACCCTCAAAAGTAACACCCTATCAAACCGCGGCAGCAAACTTTGGTTCCCCCCTATCAAAACAAACAATATACATGAAATATATGAAATTATGCTTGTAATATTTAACTATTTTACTAGAAATGTATGTATTTATGAACTCTATATTTTTTAACCTAATATTTATTAATCTATTATTTATTTATTTATTCTGACTTCGATGGCAGCTACAATGGGAAGAGAGGAATAAACCAAGGTGCGAATAGAAGACGAGTGACAGGAAAGGGATTCCATAATACACCATGCAGCCTCTGGGTTTTTAAACCAAAACGCCATTTTTTGTATGTTGGCTGCAAAGTAGTAATACATAAAATTAGGGAGGGCCAAGCCTCCAGAAGAACGGGGACACTGAAGAATTCCTTTCCTGATACGGGGGACACGACCACCCCAAATAAACCCAGTGACAGCCTTATCTATAGAAACAAAAAAGGATTTGGGGAGAAAAATAGGAAGACATTGAAATAAAAACGAAAAATTAGGAAGGGCATTCATCTTAATACACTGTACCCTACCCGCTAAAGAGAGGGGAAGGCTACTCCACCTCTGCAGGTCACTGCACATTTTAGTAAGTAGAGGGGAGAAGTTGGCATCCTGAATAAGTGATATTTTGCGAGCAATATTAACACCTAGATATTTAAATCCGTCAGGTGTCAGCCTAAAGGGGATTTCCGTTTGTGTAATTGTACAGGCAACAGCATTAATTGGGTAAAACATGCTTTTGGAGAAATTTAGCTTATAGCCTGAATATGAACCAAATTCTACTAAAATAGAATTAATAACAGGAATGGCTGACAGGGGGTGAGTTATATATATCAAGAGATCATCCGCATAGAGGGAAACTCTATTTTCAATTCCGTACCTCATGATTCCTTGTACTCCAGGAGCAGTTTTAAGAGCGATTGAGAGAGGTTCTATGGCAATAGCAAAAAGTAATGGCGATAAAGGACATCCTTGGCGTGTACCTCTGTGTAAAGAAAAATAATCAGAATATACAGAGTTTGTATGGACACGAGCTAATGGTGCAGTATAGAGCAGCTTAATCCAGGAAATCAATATATTTCCGAACCCAAATTTATTAAGAACAAAAAATAAATAGTCCCATTCTATTCGGTCAAAGGCCTTCTCTGCGTCTAGCGAAACCACAGCTTCTGGAATTTGCGAATTATCTGATGTATATAATATATTTAGAAGTTTACGAATGTTAGAAAATAAATGCTGCCCTTTAATAAAGCCTGTTTGATCCTTTGATATAATAGAAGGGAGGACAATTTCAATGCGTTTGGCCAGAATCTTAGCTAAGATTTTGTGCTCATTACAAAGTAAACTGATGGGGCGATATGAGCTGCAAAAAGTGGGATCTTTATCCTTTTTAGCTATAAGTGAGATATTAGCCTGCGTCAGGGAAGGGGGCAAAGAACCCCTATCCAGTGACTCGTTAAATACCTCCAGCAAAAGAGGTGACAGTTGGTTGTCAAACTTCTTAAAAAACTCTATACCAAACCCATCTGGTCCAGGGGATTTACCACTACTTAATGATCTAATAGCCTCTGAGATTTCCGCTACTGTGAATGGGCGATCTAACTCTTCAGCCAGTATAGGATCAAGAACCGGGAGTGCTAGTTTTTCTATAAATGAGTGCATAGCAATGGTATCAATCGGGCCCACATCCAGGAATTCTTAAGGAAATGGAACCATATCCAGATGTTTTTAAGTAAATTGAACCATTTTCAGGTGTTCTAGTTCAAAATTATACCATATTCAAATGTTCTTGTGGGAAAAGTTATACAGACTTGTTATGGAAATGAACCCATATCCATTTGTTCTTATGGAAATGGACCCAAATCCATTTGTTCTCATGGAAATGGACCCAAATCCACTTTTTTTTTGCTGGAACCTGTACTATATCCAGATTTTTTTTCTTATAGAAACTGTACCATATCCAGATATTCTCCTGGAAATAGTAACATATCCAGATATTCTCCTGGAAATAGTACCCTATCCAGATGTTCTCCTGGAAATAGTACCCTATCCAGATATTCTCCTGGAAATAGTACCATGTCCAGATATTCTCCTGGAAATAGTACCATGTCCAGACATTCTTAAGGAAATGGAGCCATATCCAAGTGTACCATTTTGCATAAGAACATATGCAATATGTTCTATATGTTCTCCTGGATATAGCATTATATCCAGATGTTCTTATGGAAACTGAACCATATCTAGATGTTCTTATGGAAGGCCTTTGGAGTGAAGACTGGCTTTCTGCATTGTGACTCATGCAAATGCACTGCATAGGAAACACAGCGTGTCTGCCTTCTTTCTGGTACTGTAGAGTGAGGAGGCATTTATCTCTCTGACTCACACGTCTGCCATCGCCAGATGAATGGCCTCTTCTGCTGTCAATCGTGGAACAAAGGACAGTTTTCTGCACAGCGAAGAGGGAAATCATGCTTTTAGACCATCCAGGCTTGGAGATAAACTTAGATCTCTCTGTGCGTTTCTCATTCCCTCCATTTGTCTTCCGTTCCACATTGCTAATCTAATGTTGAATGGTCAAAAGTGTTTTACACAAATCAGGCTGATACCACTGTTAAAGCTGTGCACTTTTACTGTGTGCCTACTTCACTTTCTCTGCCTCTTTCTGTTTCCCTCTCTCTCTCTGCCTCTCTCTGTTTCCCTCTCTCACTCTGCCTCTCTCTGTTTCCCTCTCTCGCTCTGCCTCTCTCTGTTTCCCTCTCTCGCTCTGCCTCTCTCTGTTTCCCTCTCTCGCTCTGCCTCTCTCTGTTTCCCTGTCTCTCGCTCTGCTTCTTTCTGTTTCCCTGTCTCGCTCTGCCTCTCTCTGTTTCCCTCTCTCGCTCTGCCTCTCTCTGTTTCCCTGTCTCTAGCTCTGCCTCTCTCTGTTTCCCTCTCTCGCTCTGCCTCTCTCTGTTTCCCTCTCTCGCTCTGCCTCTCTCTGTTTCCCTGTCTCTCGCTCTGCCTCTCTCTGTTTCCCTCTCTCGCTCTGCCTCTCTCTGTTTCCCTCTCTCTCGCTCTGCCTCTCTCTGTTTCCCTCTCTCACTCTCCCTCTCTCTGTTTCCCTCTCTCGCTCTGCCTCTCTCTGTTTCCCTGTCTCTCGCTCTGCCTCTCTCTGTTTCCCTCTCTCTCGCTCTGCCTCTCTCTGTTTCCCTCTTTCTCTCTCTGCCTCTCTCTGTTTCCCTCTCTCGCTCTCCCTCTCTCTGTTTCCCTCTCTCGCTCTGCCTCTCTCTGTTTCCCTCTCTCTCGCTCTGCCTCTCTCTGTTTCCCTCTCTCTCTCTCTGCCTCTCTCTGTTTCCCTGTCTCTCGCTCTGCCTCTCTCTGTTTCCCTCTCTCTCGCTCTGCCTCTCTCTGTTTCCCTCTCTCTCTCTCTGCCTCTCTCTGTTTCCCTCTCTCACTCTCCCTCTCTCTGTTTCCCTCTCTCGCTCTGCCTCTCTCTGTTTCCCTCTCTCGCTCTGCCTCTCTCTGTTTCCCTCTCTCTCGCTCTGCCTCTCTCTGTTTCCCTCTCTCTCTCTCTGCCTCTCTCTGTTTCCCTCTCTCGCTCTCCCTCTCTCTGTTTCCCTCTCTCGCTCTGCCTCTCTCTGTTTCCCTCTCTCGCTCTGCCTCTCTCTGTTTCCCTGTCTCTCGCTCTGCCTCTCTCTGTTTCCCTCTCTCTCGCTCTGCCTCTCTCTGTTTCCCTCTCTCACTCTCCCTCTCTCTGTTTCCCTCTCTCGCTCTGCCTCTCTCTGTTTCCCTGTCTCTCGCTCTGCCTCTCTCTGTTTCCCTCTCTCTCTCTCTGCCTCTCTCTGTTTCCCTCTCTCGCTCTCCCTCTCTCTGTTTCCCTCTCTCGCTCTGCCTCTCTCTGTTTCCCTCTCTCGCTCTGCCTCTCTCTGTTTCCCTCTCTCTCGCTCTGCCTCTCTCTGTTTCCCTCTCTCGCTCTGCCTCTCTCTGTTTCCCTGTCTCTCGCTCTGCCTCTCTCTGTTTCCCTCTCTCTCGCTCTGCCTCTCTCTGTTTCCCTCTCTCTCTCTCTGCCTCTCTCTGTTTCCCTCTCTCACTCTCCCTCTCTCTGTTTCCCTCTCTCGCTCTGCCTCTCTCTGTTTCCCTCTCTCGCTCTGCCTCTCTCTGTTTCCCTCTCTCTCGCTCTGCCTCTCTCTGTTTCCCTCTCTCTCTCTCTGCCTCTCTCTGTTTCCCTCTCTCGCTCTCCCTCTCTCTGTTTCCCTCTCTCGCTCTGCCTCTCTCTGTTTCCCTCTCTCGCTCTGCCTCTCTCTGTTTCCCTCTCTCGCTCTGCCTCTCTCTGTTTCCCTGTCTCTCGCTCTGCCTCTCTCTGTTTCCCTCTCTCGCTCTGCCTCTCTCTGTTTCCCTCTCTCTCGCTCTGCCTCTCTCTGTTTCCCTCTCTCACTCTCCCTCTCTCTGTTTCCCTCTCTCGCTCTGCCTCTCTCTGTTTCCCTGTCTCTCGCTCTGCCTCTCTCTGTTTCCCTCTCTCTCGCTCTGCCTCTCTCTGTTTCCCTCTTTCTCTCTCTGCCTCTCTCTGTTTCCCTCTCTCGCTCTCCCTCTCTCTGTTTCCCTCTCTCGCTCTGCCTCTCTCTGTTTCCCTCTCTCTCGCTCTGCCTCTCTCTGTTTCCCTCTCTCGCTCTGCCTCTCTCTGTTTCCCTGTCTCTCGCTCTGCCTCTCTCTGTTTCCCTCTCTCTCGCTCTGCCTCTCTCTGTTTCCCTCTCTCTCTCTCTGCCTCTCTCTGTTTCCCTCTCTCACTCTCCCTCTCTCTGTTTCCCTCTCTCGCTCTGCCTCTCTCTGTTTCCCTCTCTCGCTCTGCCTCTCTCTGTTTCCCTCTCTCTCGCTCTGCCTCTCTCTGTTTCCCTCTCTCTCTCTCTGCCTCTCTCTGTTTCCCTCTCTCGCTCTCCCTCTCTCTGTTTCCCTCTCTCGCTCTGCCTCTCTCTGTTTCCCTCTCTCGCTCTGCCTCTCTCTGTTTCCCTGTCTCTCGCTCTGCCTCTCTCTGTTTCCCTCTCTCTCGCTCTGCCTCTCTCTGTTTCCCTCTCTCACTCTCCCTCTCTCTGTTTCCCTCTCTCGCTCTGCCTCTCTCTGTTTCCCTGTCTCTCGCTCTGCCTCTCTCTGTTTCCCTCTCTCTCTCTCTGCCTCTCTCTGTTTCCCTCTCTCGCTCTCCCTCTCTCTGTTTCCCTCTCTCGCTCTGCCTCTCTCTGTTTCCCTCTCTCTCGCTCTGCCTCTCTCTGTTTCCCTCTCTCTCTCTCTGCCTCTCTCTGTTTCCCTCTCTCGCTCTCCCTCTCTCTGTTTCCCTCTCTCGCTCTGCTTCTCTCTGTTTCCCTCTGTCTCGCTCTGCCTCTCTCTGTTTCCCTCTCTCTCTCTCTGCCTCTCTGTCTCTGTATATATCTCTCTGTCTAACACTTTATTTGAAGGCTGCCTACATAAGAACTTCATGACACATGCATAACCACCAAATACCATTAAAAATACTTGAGTATTTATCAACAGCTTATGTCAGTAGTCACAAAATGATGCATGGTGGTCTTAGCTAGGCCTCTGCCAGGTAACTTTCATTATGAGGGAACAAAGCTTTATAGAAGTAATAATGTAATATTAATAATAATGTAGTAAATGAAACAAACATTTGTCATTGTAGTTTAAGGCCCCTTCTCAAATCTTCCAATTACTTTCATGAGTTGTTCTACAGAAATTCTCCAGTAATGCTTTGTGAATAGTATTCAACATTCATATGTGTGTTATGAAGTACTTAGCCAGCCTGAACAAGGAAAAAAAAAATTATTCTATAGCTATAAAAACTCACAACAGGCATGTTGAAGGTCTATCTTCAAGTCTTTCCTTTCAAATCTCTCTCTCTCTCTCTCTCTCTCTCTCTCTCTCTCTCTCTCTCTCTCAGTGCTGTAGTGCTGATGAGTGGACAGACGTCTGACCCCTGTGAGAGAACCACTCATTCACTGTCAGCTTTCATTAGCTTGAAAGCAGGATTGACCAAACAACAAGGTTGAGATGGTTTACTCAGTCATGTTAACTACACCAATACAATATGAGTGTAAAAAACTGGAATCCATCCATTCTAGTGCATGACTCTGTTTAAATGACTCACGACTCGCGACTTGTCGTCTCAAACATGAAAAGCCTGTTTAAATAAGGCCCACCAACATGAATGAGGTAAATTAATAAGACATCTAGTTTTCAATCTTACATGGTTGGCTTTGGTGTCAGTTTTGCTACAGTCATTACTGCAACACTCGGAGGAGAAACAGCTTCATGTCCATCAGTGTGATAGAACAGAACACAGCCCTACATGCAGTACATGTATTGTCAGAAGCCAAACAACATGAATTGGTTGGCTAGCATTGATAGAAAAAACCAGCATAGTCAAGCTTGGCTGGTCACCAGCAAAACCAGCTGCCAGACCATCACCAAACTAGGAAACCAACTTAAACCAGAATGGAATTAGTCCTGGTCTTAGTTGTTTTTTTCAGCAGGGAGCATGTAGTTTGCTAGTAAGGTTAGCTGTTGCACTAGCTAGATGAGAAAAGCATACACACCATATAAATGACAGCATACGTGCATGTTAACTGCAGACTAACCCACCATTTCACTGCTGAAGGAACAAAACCTTGTATCTTCAAAATGGTAACTTTACAGGAGAAAGAAAAAACCTACTTTACTTTTAATGGAAGTCAATGGACTTTTTTCCAAGTCATTTTGGGCCATTTCTTTTGGCCCCTTCATCATGAAATTTACAAACAATATAAAGGACAACAGACATTTTCAAATTATACCAAAAACCTCAAAATGACAAAAATGGAGATGCAAAGTTTTGTTCTAACAGCAGCGACTTTTGTGTTGGTTCTTTCCTTTGAGCACTGAATTTACCTTCAGACTAAAGGTTCTTCTGTAGTGACAAGCCTTATTATGTGAAGCTGTGTTGAACCGGACAGGCTTTTAGTAGAAATTGTATTTCAGTCTTAAGTTTAGTTTGAAAAGAACAGGGATACATTAATGAAACGCCCAATAGAAAATTAGCCAAGCAAGCCCTGCAACTGGTTAAGCCTTCAGGAACTGAACTGAAGACTTTATATGAGGGATTAACAAACAGTACAATTAGGACCAGACAGTGGATCCCACCAAAAATGTTTTGATTTCCAATGACTGGGACAGGTTTTATAGGAAAAATCACTCTAGGCTGTCTGGAAGTCTTGGATATATCACTGCACTGAATGAGAGTACAAGTTCAAGTCTGAGCAGTACATTTGTCAATTGTTAGAAATGGGAAACAGCAGCAGCTCCATGCCTGGCCCTTTACTGAGTCACTGAAAATGTACTGCAAGGTAAAATGTTAATGTGTCTGTTTGAAGCTTCAAATAAAATAAAATAAAATGTATTTTACAAGCTTAAAATGTCAAAAATGTTCATGTGAATCGTCATGAGTTTAGTGCTAACATACTACTGGAATCTTATGGGAAGAATAGCAGAAATTAGATCTACCATAGCAGTGTTTTTCCCTTTGTTTGGATATTTATGGCCTGAACTGAAGACCTACATTTATTAGTCAATGTCTGCTGTCACTAAAAACTCAAGACTAGACTCAGACTAACCCCAGTCAATCAAGACTTGACTCAGACATTAACCCCAGTGAGTTGAGATTTGACTTAGACTCTAACCCCAGAACTTGACACTTGACTTGGCCTTAAACCCCAGTGAACTGAGATTGGACTTGAACTCTAACCACAGTGACTCAAGGTTTAATTGGGCTCTAACCCCAGAACTCGAGACTTGACTCGACCTTAAACCCCAGTGAACGGAGATTTGACTTGGACTCTAACCACAGTGACTTGAGATTTAATTGGGTTCTAATCCCAGAACTCGAGACTTGACTTGGCCTTAAACCACAGTGAGTTGAGATTTGACTTGGACTCAAGCCACAGTGACTCAAGACTCAATTGGACTTTAACACCAGAGATTCAAGACTCGATTCTAGCTCTAACTCCAGTGACTCTCAAATCAGACTCTAACCCCAGTGTCTCTTGGCTCAAACTCTTATCTTATCCTGTGACTCAAAACTCGAGTCGTACTCTAAACCCAGAGACTCAAGACTCAACTTGGATTCTATCCGCAAAGACTCGAGACTTGCCTTGGATAAATCCAGTGACTTTAGACTTTACTCTAACCCCAGTGACTTGATGCTGACTAACCCTAGGGACTTGAGATGCAGACTCTAACCCCAGAGACTAAAGATATGACTCAGACTCTAATCTCAGAAAACTGAGACTTGCCATGGACATGAACCCCAGTGACTCAACACTCACCTCAAATTCTAACCCCAGTGAGGTTGAGAGTCGACTCAGACTCTAACATCAGTGAATTAAGAATCCACTCAGACTCTCACCTCAGTGACTTTTGACTCGGACTCTGAACAGAGTCTGTTCAAATCTGAATTGAGTCTCAAGTCACTAGTATTAGAGTGCAAGTTGAATCAGTTGGGTTGTGACTCAACACTCTATTTCCAGTGACATGAAACTCTATTCAGACTCTAACTCCAGTGACTTGGGACTCGGACTCTAATTCTTATCACTTAGTCTCAACTTGAACTTTAACCGATGTGACTCAAGACAACTCTGAATTCAACCCCAGCGACTTGAGACTGGACTTGGACTCTGACCCCTGTGACACGACTCGAACCCCAGAGGCTCTAACCTCAGTGACTGACTCTAATGCCAGAGACCTGGGACTCGACTTGGCCTCCCATACTCTCCATATTGTGACATATTCAGTAAAAATGAAACAGCCAAAGGAAAAAAAAAGACATACCAGGGAAGTAAGACAAGGTTCTGTGCTGTATGTAGGCCAATGAAAATAGGTTAATGACAGAACAATATTCTGAGCAGAACAAAATTCAGGCCAAGATATTAAATCATGGCTGGGAAAAAAAATTCCAGCTTTAGTCAATAATTGGTTTGGATGTTTGTCTTTGTTTGTCTTCCTGTTCGGAACACTTTTCCACCCCGTTATTGGCCTTTATAGGCAGGACAGCAGACATACGTGGGCCTTTGTGCCTGTTAGTGTTTAAAATGTAAGAAGCACAGTTTACTCTTAATGAATTCACACGATCTTTGATAAACAAACGTGCTCTTTACTGAATCCACAACAAATGAAGCATCTTATCCCGCTGTGACAGCTGTGTGAAGCCACCAGCAGAGCCCAAGCCAAAATCCAATTCTAAACAACACACGTTCAAATTTAATGATAAACAAAGAGCCACGAGGCGGCCGTTGCCGAGAAAATTTGACAAAACCAGACAGTAGGCTTCACATGAACGGCACGGCCACCTTCAATCTGGAGGGATTTCGCAGCATTGTTAGAGGGAATGAAGTGCGGTGGGGTTGAGATGGAGGCAGCCACCAATTAAAGTGGAATCTTTAGCAGGGGATGTCACTCTTATCCAAGTTATTTGGTTATTTATTTTAAAGTGATGTCAGTTATTGTGAAAAAAAGGTTACAAAGCAAAGTGATCTTGGTGGAGTTGTGGAATATATGTAGGTTTAAACGGGTCCGAATGAGGGTCCACACTTCAGAAATGCATTTTAAAAGGCCCATCTAAGAGAGTGAATGCAGTCAGCACTGTTCAGTGTAAATCTCACTCATGTCGGACGTTTTAAGTGACGTAGCCACCACAAAGTCTTTAAGCACACTAGACCGTGATAAAAAGAAAATCCAGAAGAAATACACCCCTCTGGAAAGGGCTACAAAACACTTCCCTGGAGCCAGCTTGCTAAAATTTCCCCAAGTGTTGAAAATCATTCCAGGAAGTTACCAAAGATTCAAGAAGAACATCCAAGGAACTGCAGGTCTAGCCTCAGCTAAAGTGCATGTTCATGACTCAACACTAAGAAAGGGGCTGGGCAAAAGTGGCATTCATGAAAGAGCAGTAGGACAGAAAACACCTGGACAATCCCTAAGCCTTTTGGGATAACGCTATATGCACAGACCAGTCCAAAGTGTATCTTTCTGGACTACAGTTCCTTTATATCTGTTGTAAAGCAAGTTCTGCCTTTCACAACAGGAACATCAAAACACTGTGAAACATGGTGGTGGTAGTGCAATGGTCAGGGAAAGTTTTGCTGCTTCAGAATCTGGACTAATAAGGAACCATTAATACTGTTGTGCACTTGAGAATTCTAATAAAGAGTCTTTGTTCATCTGTCCATGAACTGAAGCTGGAACATAATGGGGCTAGGCGGCAAGACAGTGATGTGAAAGAAGTGAGAGGCAAATCCACATCCAGTGGCTGAAAAGAATCTGCCATCACCACCACTATGAACCATTTTGACTTGGCAAGTTTCTCTAGATGAATGATTTGTAATTTGCATTTTATTTTCCCACCTGAAATCAAGTCATAACATCCGTGTTGTTTAATGTACTGAAAACAATCACAATTCATTTTTGCATTGCCATTTTTCTCTCTCTCTCTTTTTATCCTGTAAAGTGAAACAGGATTTTTTAAGGCTGATATTTGTAAATGACCTCTGTTCTAACTGACTGCCCTCATTTAAAATGTAGCCCAGGATGAAACACACTTTATAACTTCAGTGTGAAAGTTTCCTTGGACTGTTTGGACTGGAGAGTGAACTGTAGGATTTTTCTCAGGATTTTCCATGAAATGGGCTCTGTAAGTTGTAAGATCATTTGTCATTGCAGACAGTTAGCAAACAACTGCTGTGACTGAATGATGGGATGCCAGGTTGTAAGAAGCATTCAGGAAATCATTCGATGTTTCATATGAGAAGTTATTTTGCATGTTATTTAACTTCATAGGACAAACAGTCAGACTACGATTTGGTTGTCAGATGTGGTGACGTTCAGCTAAACTATTTTCTGTTTCATTCCGGGGGGGTGGGGGGGGGTGGCGGGGGCGGGGGTTGTATAGTAAATTAGAGTTCTGGGATGCCAGATTAAGAAGTTTTCTATCACAAGTGCCTATTTATTAATCACACTGTGGCAGTTTTTTAGTCAATTGGGGTGTGCGTTGCCAGATTAAGTGGTTTTCCATCTCAAGTTGCCCATTTTTAAATCACATTGAATGAGTGTTTTAGTAAATTAGGGTGTGTGTTGCCAGATTGAGAGGTTTTCCATCACAAATAGACTACAATTTAATCTTGCAATAGCTTTAGAGTAAATCTGCTTGCCTCGTTGTGAGATCTTATATATTACATTTAAATTAAATATTGTCACTAGGTTGCCAGATTGAGTGGTTTTCCACCACATGTTGCCTGTTTTTTTAATCACACTGTATTAGTGTTTTAGCAAATTTGAGTGTGGGATGCCAGATTGAGGGTTTTCCATCACACACACACACACACATTTTCTACGCCGCTTCTCCCTCAGGGTCGCGGGGGAATGTGGGTTGACACATTGAGGGGTTTTCCATCACAAGTTGCCTTTTTTTTGTCACGCTGAGGCAGTCCTTTAGTAAATTGCAATGTGGGTTGCCACAGTGAGGGGTTTTCCATCACAAGTTGCCTATTTTTTTTAAATAACGCTGTGATGGTCTTTCAGCAAATTGGAGTGTGGGTTGCCAGATCGAGGCGTTTTCCATGACAAGTTGACTACGTTTTAAACACGTTGTGGTAGTTTTAGAGTAAATCTGATTAGCTGGTTGCCAGATCTCATATAACAACATACTATGAACACGTATATTTGAATTTAATATTGTTATTGGGTTGTTATCCAGCATCAAGCAGGTCTTGTCTTTCACACTATATGAATATTATATATATATATATATATATATATATATATATATATATATATATATATATAGAGAGAGAGAGAGAGAGAGAGAGAGAGAGAGAGAGATAGATAGATAGATAGATAGATAGATAGATAGATAGATAGATAGATAGATAGATAGATAGAGATCTATGTAGTTTTG